>NC_042618.1:475773062-476105052 GCF_901001135.1 Rhinatrema bivittatum
CAGTGGTGACCCAAAACAGCAAACCTCAGAAACCTCTGGTGATCCGCTTGGATCCCGACGTGTAAATACGCCTCCGTCAGATCCAGAGATGCGAGAAACTCCCCCGGCCGAACTGAAGTAATGACTGACCGCAACGATTCCATGCGGAATCATGGAATGCGAAGACACCGGTCGACCTGCTTTAAATCGAGAATGGGCCGGAAGGACTCCTCTTTTTTTGGGACGATGAAATAAATGGAGTAACGTCTTTGACATTGAGCCGACCGGGGACCCGGAACAATTGCGCCGAGATCAAGAAGGCGCTGCAAGGTCTGCTTTACCGCCCCACGCTTCGCGGTGGATCCGCATGGGGATATCAGAAACTGTTAGTGCGGACGGCGTGCAAAATCTAAAGCGTAGCCGTGTTTTATCACAGAACCCACTGGTCCGAAGTGATCTTGGTCCACTCCTTGAAAAACAGAGACAGTCTGCCCCCGACCATCGGAACCAAGGAGTGGACCGGCTGCCCATCATTGGGTAGATTTTCCGCCTGGGGTAGACTTTTCCGGTACCGGAAAGGACGGGGACCAGGCTTGCGGCCGGGCAGCATTTTGCCAAAAGAACGAAGTGGCCATTCGAAGCGCTCGAGACCTGCGACCCCCACGAAAGCGGAATCTAAACGAAGAAGATCCTCTCAACCAAGGTCTGTCTTCAGGCAGCCTGTGAACCTTATTCTCGCCCAAAGACTGAATCATATCCTCCAGTTCTTTGCCAAAGAGCAACTTGCCCTTAAAAGGGAGAGACCCTCAAATGGGATTTTGAAGACACATCTGCAGACCAGTTTCATAACCACAACAATCTTTGTGACCGCGGACACTGCCGCATCCACCTTCGGCACCCAAAGCCGCCTCTGGCAGAGGATAAAGCTTCTCCATTGCCTTTGTAACTTTCAACCCCAAATCTGGGGTGTCCCATTCCCTAAATAGGAGATCCGTAGCCGAAAAACAGAAAGAGAAGGATGTAGGCGGACCTCGCAGGCCCAATAAAACAGGATCCATAGACCCCAAATGAGGTTTGGCCGAAGGCGCCTCAATCCCTAATTCCCGCAGTATGGCGGGAATGAGAGGGCCCAGTTCCTCCTTGCAGAACAGGCGGACGACTTTAGGGTCATCCACTTCGATGGCCTGGGACCCTCGGCCAGCACTCTGCTGTTGGTCCCCATTCCCCTCTACCCCCCTCAGGGGCTGGGTTAGAATATCCTGACCATCCGGATCTACATCCTCCGAGGACGTGTCCTAATCCTCCTGCGGAGGTATAGTCCGGAAAGGGCGCTTAGATTTGGGGGACCCCCCCCATCCCTCAGACTGGGGCCGCTTCTTAGGCTGAGAAAGTGGGACAGAAATTCCCCCCGTCAGCCACGTGCTTCTTACTGATCTTCCGGGCCTTAAAGACCTTATGCATTAACAACACAAAGTCTGATGTAAAAGGTGAGGAAAAATAATCAGAATCAGTATCTGGGATCTCCCCCTGTGCAATTGAGACCGGGACGACAGGAGAGTTAGGCCGCAGAGCCGGCTGCTGAGGCAATAGCGGCGGCGGGAGATTCCCCTTCCCCTCCACTAGCTGAGCCGATGTGGAGAAGGAGGTCAAAATGGCGTCATTTCCCGCGCTCAGCGGAATCGGCAGGGGTGAAGAGAGCAGCAGGGCTGCAAAGCCCATCGAAACAGCCCGACCCCAAAGAACAACCCCTACCGGGGGCATCGGAGGTTCCCTCGCTGCTGGGGATACCATCCCTTGAGAGACGCCCGTGAACGGAGCCCCACGCCCGACAGGCTGCCCTGCGCGGCATGATTAAGTAAGAGAGAAAGTTAAAACTGAAAAAATAAAGAGCGGCAAGGTAGCCCGCTCCCGAACCGCCGCGGCAAAAAAGGTAAGATATATGTTTTGTTTTTTTTCTAAGGTTTTTTTCAAACCTTTGTCAGAACCCGCAGGTTCTGGTGCTGAGGTGGTCCTGTTGGAGTGAGTGATCTGGGCTCCCTGGTATCACCCCAAGCTCTGGTGCACTAGTGGAAAAGAAAGGAAAATTAGTTTCTTACCTGATAATTTTCGTTCCTGTAGTACCTAGGATCAGTCCAGACTGCTGGGTTATGCCTCCCACCTCTCCTCCAGCAGATGGAGTCAGAGAAAAGCTGAAAAGCACCCCCTAGATATACTGGTGTGCCACCTGCGATCCCTCAATATATAGAATATCAAAGTAGAATGAAACAAATAAACATCCACTGCTGCTGAATAGTTAACACTCAACCAGTGGCTAGACCAAGTAGGTATATTGCTTTGAAGACACAACAAACCTGTCTTCCTATATGAACATAGAAAACCCTGTAAAATGTGCCAGAAACTACGCAGCAACACGTATACCAAAAGTCTGCAGCTGCAGGAACTGTAAGGAGACAAAGTAACAGAAAGAAATAAGAGTGGACTCTCCAGTAACAAACAGACTTGGGCGGGCATCTGGACTGATCCTAGGTACTACAGGAACGAAAATTATCAGGTAAGAAACGAATTTTCTTTCCCTGTACGTACCAGGATCAGTCCAGACTGCTGGGATGCACCCGAGCCACCTTAAATGGGGTGGGACCCAGAGAGTCCCGCTCGAATCACACTGCTACCAAAAGAATCCGCCGACGGATCATGAACATCCAATCGATAATGTCTACCGAATGTGTGTAAGGACTTCCAAGTGGCCGCCCTGCAAATCTCTTGAGAAGACACAAACTGAGTTTCAGCCCATGATGCCGCCTGAGAACGAAAAGAGTGAGCCTTAAGCCCATCCGGTACAGGCCGTCTGCACCCAATGTATGCGGAAGCAATCGCGCTTTTCAACCAGCGGGCGACAGTAGACTTGGAAGCCTGAAGATCCTTCCTGGGATCATGCCACAAAACAAATAGATGATCCGACCGTCGAAAATCGTTAGTCACCTCCAAGTACCGCAGAAGTGCACGACTGACATCCAAACATCTCAGATCCCGACCTTGAGAAGATCGGATATCCTCCTCAGAAAAGGCAGGTAATTCCACTGCCTCATTGACGTGGAAGGCCGAAACCACCTTAGGCAAGAAAGAAGGTACCGTGCGTAGGGATACCCCGGAATCAGAAATACGCCAAAACGGCTCCCTGCATGACAATGCCTGAAGTTCTGAAACGCGACGCGCTGACGAGATAGCCACTAGAAATACTGTCTTGAGAGTTAAATCCTTCAAAGTGGCCCTCTTGATAGGTTCAAAAGGTGAAGCACAGAGAGCACGGAGAATCAAATTAAAGCTCCAGGATGGACACAGAGCCCTCACCGGGGGGACGAAAATTCCTAACCTCATGTAAAAAACGAACAACATCCGGGTGGCAGGCAAGAGAAGAATCATCAATCCTGCCCCCCTCAGACAGCCCAGGGCCGCTACCTGTACACGAAGCGAACTATAAGCTAATCCCATCTTCAAACCGTCCTGTAAAAACGCGAGAATATGCCTCAATGAGGCCTTCCGTGGAGACAGCTTTAATCTACCGCACCAGGAGTCAAATACCTTCCAAACTCTAGCATAGGCGAGAGACGTCGAGGTCTTGCGTGCCCTAAGGAGGGTGGAAATCACCGCTTCTGGGTAACGTTTCTTTCTCAGCTGTCTCCGCTCATAAGCCAAGCCGCTAGACAAAAGTGATCCGCCAAATGGAAAGATACTGGGCCCTGACGCAGAAGATTCGGGAGATGACCGAGACACAACGGACTGTCTACCGCCAGGTTGACCAGATCCGCAAACCCCGGCCTTCTTGGCCACTCTGGGGCCACTAGAATTACCAGACCCCGGTGGGATTCTATGCGTCTTAAAACCTTTCCCCACTAGGGACCATGGGGGAAACACATAAAGGAGGATGCGTGGAGGCCATGGAAGTACCAGCGCATCCACCCCTTCCGAACCATGTTCTCTCCTTCGACTGAAGAAACGAGCCGCTTTGGCGTTTAGCCGAGTCGCCATTAAATCCAAGCGCGGGGTTCCCCAACGTCGAGTGATGAGATGTATCGCCTCGGCCGACAGCTCCCACTCTCCTGGATCCAGGTGTTGTCGACTGAGAAAATCTGCCTGAACATTGTCCACGCCTGCGATGTGGGAGGCCGCGATGCGGGTCAGATTGCTTTCCGCCCAGTCCATCAACAAAGTCGCTTCAGCCGCCACCAGGCAACTTCTTGTGCCTCCTTGCCTGTTTATATATGCCATGGTGGTTGCGTTGTCCGATAGAATTCGCACCGCCCGACGGTGCACCATCGGGAGGAGTTGACGCAAGGCCAGCCGAACCACCCTGGTCTCCAAGCGATTGATGGACCATGTGGCCTGTCGAAGGGACCATCGTCACTGACTTACTGCCCCCCACCCGGATAGACTGGCATCTGTCCTAACAATGATCCAAGGTGGAGGTTCCAAGTCCACCCCCTGAAGGAGATGGTCTGGTATCAACCACCAACTGAGGCTGGGTAACCACGCTCCGGCAAGGGCAATAGCATGTTGTAGTCTTCTGATTTGGGATCCCAGCGGGACAGCAGCGTCCTCTGCAAAGGGCGGATATGAGCAAAAGCCCAAGGAACCATTTCCAGAGTAAAAGCCATATGCCCAATGACCTGTAAATAATCCCAGGCCGTAGGCAATGGCAGCTCCAAGAGGTTCCGCACTTGAGCCATTAAATTGACCGTCTGTTGGCGAGGAAGGAACACTTTGTCCTCCGAGGTATCGAACCGTGCTCCCAGAAACTCCAGTTGCTGAGTTGGGGCTAGATGGCTCTATGGGAAGTTGATTACCCAACCTAGCGCCTGTAGCTGCTCCAACACTGACTGAACCGCTAGCTTGCACAGAGCTTCCGACTTGGCCCGTATGAGCCAATCGTCCAGATAGGGATGCACTAGTATCCCTTGGCAGCGAAGAGAAGCCGCGACCACTACCAATACCTTGGTGAAAGTTCTGGGGGCTGTCGCCAAACCGAACGGCAGGGCGCAAAACTGATAATGGTCCCCTAGAACTATGAACCTCAGAAATCTCTGATGACGCTCCTGGATTCCAATGTGGAGATATGCCTCGGTTAGATCCAAAGAAGCCAAAAATTCTCCCTTGTGGACGGCCGCAATAACAGACCTCAGTGTCTACATGCGAAAACGCGGAACGCACAAGGCTCTGTTGACCTGTTTCAAGTCCAAGATTGGTCTGAACGTTCCTTCCTTCTTTGGAACCACGAAGTAAATGGAATACCGACCGGTCCGACGCTCGGCAGGCGGAACTGGGACCACAGCTCCCAGCGCCCGTGAACGGTCCAATGTCTGTGCAATAACTTGCTGCTTTGCCGGAGGACCGCAGAAAGACACAAGAAACAGATCTCGGAGTGGGCGAGCAAAATCCAAAGCGTAATTGTGACTTATAACATCGAGGACCCACTGGTCCGATGTTATCTTGACCCATTCCTCCCGAAACAGGGACAGGCGACCCCCGAGTAATGGAACGGAGGAATGGGCCGGCGCTGCTTCATTGTACAGTCTTATTGGGGGTAAAGGCATGCGATGCCCCCGAACGTTGAGGCCTTCTGCTACGAAAGGAGTGCGTCCAAGCTTGCGACCGAGACGCCTGTTGTCTCTGTGCGGAGGAAACACCCCTCCCCGCACAGAACAGTCGTTGACCACGGAAACGGCCTCTGAAGTTCCCAAAAGTACGAAACTGCTTGGGTGAACTGGTACTGGGACCACCAACTTCAAATTAATAAGGCACTTGACAGTCGCTGTTACCACTTCCCACTGAACAACAGAGAGAGAGACCATAAAAACATCTGTGAGCAAATGAGTAAATTCTAAATCGCAGTAGTTCAGAATGATTTCCAGGACCCACTGATCTGAAGAAATTGGCCCATTTCCAATAAAACCTGTTTCTGGCACCGGGGACTCACTGGCAAGCTCTGGAGGAGCCAGCTACTGAGGGCCTATCCATACCTCCTTTCTCAGAGCGAAGGAACTGGAAGAATGCCCTGTCTCTGTCTACATAAATCTTGGAACCTATTATAGGCTGACAAAGACTGAGAAGAACTTAGAGGCCTATCCTCTGACAATCTTAGAACCTTAGTCACCCCATGCTTTGGCCATTTTTCTCTAGGTCCTCACCAAACAATAGCTGTCCCTTAAAGAGCAATTTAATTAAGCTGTACTTAGAAATGGAATGCGTCATGCCATCATCACAGCAAAAGTCTAACTATAATAAAAGGATGCATCCACAAGGAATGCGCATCCAGCTCCAACTGAAGAGCGTTTTCTACTTCCTCTTGCACTCTCTGTGCCAGTTGAAAACCAAACACAGCTACTATACAGCTACAGGCTGCTTTAAAATGGACTCAATTCTCCTACCCTGAGTGTCCTTTAGAGCTGCCCCCTCTTCCACCAGAATGATAATCCACTTGATCACTGGACAGACCAACACATCCACCTTGAGAAATCTCAAATTATCCCTTTCCTGAGAAAGTAGAAGATAAAGTTGGCCAATGAGTACTCAGGGATTAAGACATCAACCTGGCCAGCTCTTTCCTATGGAGCAGCCGCACTATATAAGAACCATCATCCCCCTTCCTAAGGGCACCAGAGCGGCCTTTTGATTCCCCCAAAGGAGTTCTCCAACCCAAAGCAAAACTCTTCCTTTAACATCCTGCCTTCTCCCTCTTGGAGTCTCTTCTTGCCTGAGGACCCTGATCCAGAAAGTGCAGAAAACCCTGGAGCGGAATCCAATACTGAACTCTTCCCATCTCAAATGCCTGCTGCATGTACTTGAAGAACTCACCCACCCAGGCCAAAGAGGAATCTAAGGGAGGAAAAGACAAGAAGAAACCTTTCAAGGCTGCAGCTACCACAGAAGAGCCCCCCGAAGTCTTCCTCGCAGCCTGCCTAATTGGTAAGAGAGGAGCAGGATCCAAGATGGCCACTTCTCGCAATTCCGGAGGAGAAAATTCAACTACTCGCAGTAACTCAGGACCCCTGAAAAACAGCTTTCACCCGTCTAAAAAGATCCTCTCCCGCAATCACACACCTACGGCAAAGCCTGAGTTCTCCCAGGTTACAGCGCAGACACAGCCCGTGCTTTTTCTCTGCCACAGTCACCGATAGAGCTTTCTCCATAGACTTCCACAAACCGCCCTTCAGCCAAATACTACTGGGGCCTGGGGAGAAAGAAAGAAACTTGCATGCCCTGCCTGCTCTCAAGTCCACGCTGTCCCAACCATGTTGGCTACCGATTGCCTTTGTAAAGGGATACCCAGAGTAGGCTTTCATCTCCAGAGCTGCCCCAAATCTTTAAACTAAATTCCTCCCCAGCAATGGCAGCGCTCAACTGGAGGGGAGAGAGCAGAGCATGTGGCTTTTACCTCAGGAGCTGCCAGCAATTTCCACCCCGGTCAGCCTATCCAGGCCTCAGTCCAGACCATGGGATGCGAACAGGAGAGAATACTGACAGGCTCGGATCAGCACAGATTTATGTAAGGGATAACACCACTTTTGTTCCCTGTCTCCATCTGCTGGCCATTGGGTGTAATTAGTTCATCTGCACTGGTCAGACTGGTTGATGAGGAATATGTTATTTCTGATTTCTTAGCCCAAATAGATCAGTTGGCTTCACTGTATGACACATCAACTTGCATGGAAGCTCTGTAGGGTACAGGAATATTACAGGGGAAAAGTTTAATAAAAAAAAAGAGAGAGACAAGACCAGGACCATATAACTGGTATAGGCTGGAAGTTACTAGTTTCTCACCTGCAAATCTAATGACAAGCACTGTGTTGCTACCATGCATAGTGCCCTCTACAGATTTATGGTGGGATGGACTTGCAGCAGGTAGTTCAACTTTTTCTAATGTTGCAAAAAGGATCCAATCTTAGTCCTCCTCCCACAGTGTGAATGCCAGCTTTTACAGTTGCCTATCTGCAGAAACCTTGCAACTACCAGCTCACATATGATCTTTTATTAAACTTAGCTACTGTACAATAAAAATAGGTCATAAAAGCTCAGCATGTGCTCCTTTTGTAGATATTATCAGACAGCATAATACAAATGTTGGCTAATCGTCCAAGGACACCTGCACAGAATACACCTGGAACTTCTTATTAGTAAACTGCACAGCCCCATATCCCCACCAGCTGTCCAATTAACTTGGAAGAGGAAGATTTCAAGGTCTGCCCTTCAGACTGCAGCTCCTCACACCTTACCAGGCCGGTTCTAGTGAAGTAACAAGGGTACCAACCTCAGCACAATTCCTTCGTGGATTCTGCGGTACATGTAACACTCCACATACAACCATGGGGATGTAAACCAGCTAGGCTGCTCCTCGGCACTCAGTAACGTCTGCTGGTATTCCAGATACTGGTTCCACAGCTCTGTATCAGGAAGGGGATCCGTTAACAGAAGCACTGCTTTGTCCGTTTGCAGCTCATTTCGTAGTTTAGAAAAGGCAGCAATGGCTTTTTTTTCTGCTTCCATGCCTTCCTACGATACAGTAAAGCAAAGCATTATTGCAGTCTTCAGCGAATTTCATGGAGCTCTCATCCCTTTGAAGACATTTTCCCTGCAGGAGACAAAAACAATCTAAAGGCCCGATTTGCTAAGGCTTTTTTCCCCATTCTGTGTCTGTGTGGAAAATGTTTAGTAAATGAGGCTGTAAGGCAGAAGTCGCTGTATCCTGAAAGAGTCTCTCTGCCTGCGCCTGATGTGAGAGAGGAGGTTACTGGCAGAACAGCAGACACACACGCTCTGGCCATTCTAGGTTACCCATTTTCCTCATTGCTTTCCTACCATCGTCCCATAGCAACATTTACTTGTCCCAAGCTATTGCAGTGGGGATTTCTGATACCTTCCACCAAATTACCAATTAATTGTCCTAGAAAGTAGTCTGCTCAGCACCAAAAAGAATTAAATCAGTGGAAATCAGAAAAGCTTCCACGTGAAATTCCAAAATTCAGAACACTTCATTCCCCCACATTTTATCATGGACGGGGAACTGAAAGACCCTCTGGACAGTCAGGTCCTGGCAGGAATGTGTCGCACTAAAAAAAAAAATACTAGAAATGTGGAAAAAGTTAGAAAATGCTCGTTAAATGTTTCTATTAATTGCTTTTTGCAGTATTTCACATTAGAAAGTAATCAGCTGTTAGCTACTCCAATTATTTTAAAAACTTTGACCCAGGACTGTACAGGGGATGCATAAGTTCTGACAGAATTTTAAAAAAATCATGTGGAGAAGTTTCCTGAAAAATAAGATGTGGTTGTTCTGCCTCATGACCGTCTCAGTCACTTTTGCTGCCTTATTTATAGGACAGTTTTCAAAGGAAAAAATTAACGATATTTTTAGTCAATCACAAAGAAATAGTCCTGCCAAAAGTCAGAGTGGAAGTCGGTGATAGAGCAAGTCCCAGGACCTCTCCTGAATAAAGCTGGCTGCTCTACTATTTAATCCACACAAAACAAGGTGCTGGAAACGGCAAAGAGAAAGCCTTACCTCTCCATATTCTTCCAAAAATTTACTTTTATTTCGATGCACTGTATCAATCACGCGAGTCAGAATCTGGGGTAATCTGTCTTTAACCGTAAAATATGCAAATGACCTAGAAAAAAAAAACAGCAATGCATCTGAACTCTTCATATCCGGTTGTATGACACGACAGGACATTTTCTGCTGAAAAAAATTAATGAGAAGTTTACAAATCTGTCTCCCAAAGGCTTCAGGCAACCAGCATCACACCAGGGTCTTGTGGAAAACTGCATTCGGATCTTTCAGTTTAGGATGATTCTGAGACACAGGGCCAGACGTACTAAAAAGGTTTCCCATTTTGTGTCCAAAGGAGAAAGAGCCCTTCATACCTTAGATTATATAACAGCCTTCATCTGGTATAAGAGAAGAACTGCACTACATTGCCGGGCTTTGTAATTATTCATCGTTTACCACCCTAACAGACTTGGCAGTGCAGTTGCCACACATGCACTGTCTGCCTGGATAATGCAATACATTCAGGGTTGCTCCATCTCAGCAGGATTGCAGATCACAGACTTGGTCGCAGCTCATCAGGTCAGAGCTATGCTTCTACTATTGCCCATCTTAGAGAAATACCCCTCTAATACTGTTACATCTTTCCTAGAAGCCATGTCTGGATTAGGGTGGCAACAACTAATCTCTGAACCTACTCATGTCAAAGGTAACACTTTAGACTTAGTTTTTTACAACCCTTCCTATATCACCATTCCTTCTGCTGACCTAAAAAACATTGCTATCACCTGGTCTGACCATCACTTGATTTCTTTTCCACTTTCTATCAGGGAAATCAAGGGTATTAAAAACCCTGTTAATCAAATAAAAAAAAAGGAAAGCTATCTCCCCTGAAGTTTTCCTAAATGAATTTGCCTTAAATCTACCTTCAGCTATAGCGGAAAATGTAGACAAATCTGTGGATGATTGGAATCACTCTATTGTAAAAACATTAGATACTGTTGCTCCTCTTAAAATAACAATGCAAAAAAAAAACAAACAACTGAAACCTAATCTTCCATGGTACAATAGTAAAACATGTCTTTTGAAAACCACTCTTAGGAAAAAGGAACGTCTGTGGATGAAACAGAAGAGCATTAATGCAAAAAACGAATTCCACAGCACCTTAAGATTATACAGAAATGAAGTTAACCAAGCAAGGAAACGTTATTACGCAAACAAAATAGCCTTGGCAAACAACAACCCTGCCACATTACTTAATATAGTGAAATCCTTAACTACACCTTGCTCAACAGAAAATCAAGAAATAAATAATGACATTTGTGAACAAATTGCAAATTCTTTTCGAAAAAAAGTAAATAATATAACACAGGAATTCTCTACCTTACCCCAATTACAAGCAAAAACATGTAATTGCTGAATGGACGGAGTTTCATGCTATCACACCCATAGCTATCCAAAAAACTACAAGTAAACAAAAAGTATCAAACTCTCCAATAAACCCTTGTTCTGGCATCTTGTTTAAAAATATTGCCGAAATTTGCTCAGATCACTTATGCCAGATAATTAACCAATCTCTAATATCCGGGAAATTCCCTGATCTACTTAAACAAACTTCAGTATTGCCTATCTTAAAGAACAAGACTTCATCATTTATGGATTTCTCTAACCTCAGACCTATTGCCTCTCTGTCCTCACTAGCAAAAACCTTGGAGTCAGTGGTCTTATTCCAACTAAAAGATTACTTAGTGGAACATGATATACTAAACCCTAACCAACATGGGTTTAGAAAAGGGCATTCCACCGAGACCCTTCTTTTGTCTTCTTTTGATACATTTTTAAGAGGATTTGACTCTTACACTGATTTCATTGTGATATTTTTAGATATTTCGGCAGCTTTTGGTACGCTGGACCATAAATTTTGGTTTCTGTCCTCCAATATATAGGAATCCAATCTACAGTATTAAACTGGTTCGAAAGCTTTCTTACTAACCGTACCTGTCAAATTAATATCGGTTCCTGTTCTTCACAACCCTACACTCAGTCAACAGGTGTTCCCGAAAGGTTCATCACTATCTCCTATACTATTCAATATATATCGTCTACCTCTCTGTCAAATCCTATCATCACTAAACGTGCAATATAAAATTTATGCAGATGACATTCAACTATTTGTTCCTTATAAATCATCTTGGTCTGAGACTTTCTCTTTGATTCAACTTTACATCAAAACTATAGAACAATGGATGGCTCATAATCGTTTAAAATTGAATACAAAAGAAACAGAAATATTATTTCTCAGTTATATAGATAATCCTAGCAACGCCCCTCCTGCAAACATAACTTTAGGCAAAGACATTATTCCAATTACTAAACTAGCACGAAACTTAGGTGTTTGGATTGATACCAACTTAACATTAACTCAACACATATCTAAAACAGTAAAAAATTTGTTTTTCAAGCTACATGTACTAAAGCGACTTCGCCCTCTTCTGTTCTTTCGCGATTACCGATTAGTATTCCAGACACTGATTTTTGCCGGTTTAGACTACTGCAACGGGCTTTATCTGGGTTTACACGAAACTGTAATCAAACCTCTTCAGCTGATCCAGAACTCGGCGGCAAGGCTTCTTACGGCTACTCCCACGAGACACCACATTTCCCCCATTTTACAAAAATTGCATTGGTTACCTGTCAGATTCAGAATCCAATTCAAAATTCTCATGACAATACATTCTCTATTAAATAACTCAGATTCTATTTGGCTATGTTCTACACTAAGAGTACATAAACCTACCAGAGAACTTAGATCAGCGGCAAAAAAGTTATTAGAAATTCCATCAATTAAAAAGGCTGCTTTAAGTATTACCAGGCAAAGAGCCTTTTCAGTGGCCGGCCCCATTCTGTGGAATTCGTTGCCTGACCCCCTAAGACAAATTTCAAGCAGAAATTAATTTAAGAAAGCACTAAAAACCTATTTATTTACAGAAGCATTCAGGAAGATCGATCACACTCAGAAGTCACTAGCCCAGCTTCATTTATGGGTACTTAAACTTCAATTAATATCATTTTGATAGCTATGTTTGTGTATTTCTTCTTTTCTTTCTATATTTTTATTTAAAATAATAGTAAATTATTGCAATGTGTTTCTCTTGTTATAATTTTTTTTTAATTTTTATTTATATTGATCATGTAGTAGATTGTATTTTTATTCTAACTTTGTTTTATTATTTTAATCTTATTTGAATTATTTTGTTACTATCATTGTAAAACGCTTTGGTCAATCTTGTATTGGTAAAACGGTATATAAATATTTTAAATAAATAAATAAACATTTGCAAAACTGCAACTTGGTCATCAGTTCACATCTTTATGTCCCTTTATTGTTTAGATAACCTCTCAAGGACTGACTAACTTCTGACAAGCAGTTTTGTATAACCTGTTTTTGCAGGAATCTACTCTCCACTATAGGGTCCGGGTTGCTTTGCCAGTAATCAATCCACTCAAACCTCAGCTTGGGCCTTCTCATATGTAATGGCTAATTTGCCTTGCATATCAATGGAAAAAGCAAGTTTGCTTACCGTAAATGGTGTTTTCCGTAGATAGCAGGATGAATTAGCCATGGAATACCCACCCGCCTCCCTGGAATTGGACTGCTTTGCTAGTTTTAGCTATAATATAGATTGAGGGCTCACGAGGTAATGCCTGTGCAGGAACTCCCGCACATGCTCAGTAGAGCTCAAAGCTCTACCAGCTAGGAGAGATGAGTCTGTCTGGTGCCTCTAGATGATGTCACCCACATGCAATGGTTAATTCATCCTACTATGTATGGAAAACACAGTTTACGGTAAGAAAACTTGCTTTATCCTTTGAGCACTGAAGAGCTATCAATGAAAACCATTCAAACACTCGCTCAATCTGCATATACACAAACCCACATATATATTTGGTGAGAAGGGAAACTGGAAACAGAAGAATATGACATAAGGCCATCCAGTGTGTCCAGTTCTTACTATAGTAAATTTTGTCCTGCTGCTATTACGTAGAACAGTAGTTTCCAAACCTGTTCTGGCGTACCCGCTAACCAGTCAGATTTTCAGGATATCCTCAAAGAATATGCATGAGATTGATTTGCATGCAAATTATCTCATGCATATTCATTATGAATATCCTGAAAACCCAACTGGCTAGGGATATTCAAGGACAAGCTTGGGAACCACTGACTTAAAGAGTGACATCTAAAACTGGAAAAGGAATTTGAAAGAGAGAAACTGAACAGCCAAAGGGGCGTAAGAGCAAAACATATGCCAGCTTGTCACTGAAGGCCATGGGTCAGCTGTCTAGCATCTGCAGTTGCTCTTGCCAGAAATATAAATGTCAAAATCCCTTACTCATTGACTACTATAGCAATGTGAGATGTACCCAGCGCTGTACAATCCCTTCCCTATAGAACTTAAAATCTAGTCAAGACACACAAGACAACTCAGGAAAAATATTTATTAACTGGGTTAAAATCAACAAGGATATAGCTCAGGACAGCCAGGGTTTAAGATTTAAAAGCAGCTTTAAAAAGGTGGGATCTGAATATGACCAGAAAGGGAACATGACCCACCAGATGAGGAAGGCTGTTCCAGGCAGGTGTTATAGCAAGGTGGAACGTGCAGAGCAGGGAGTTTGACAACAGAATGACACAGATAAGAGCAGGTTTCCCCAGTGAACAGAGTTTGCCAGGAGGTGTTATAGATAGAAATACAAGAAGGGAGGTAATGAGGAGCTGCAGAGTGAATGCACTTAGAGCTTCAGCTTAAACAAATGAAGTACCCTTTTACTACATCAACTAATCAGGCTAAGGATTCGTCTTTATGAAAGCAAGGCAGCTATTGTTGGAATATATATCAAATATATATCAATTTTTCTATAATCACATTAAATATTGTTACAATTCATAAAATCAGGAATTTGCTTTATGACATTTAAAAGACTGAAACCCCTAAAATCATCTTATTTCGAGCATACAAGTTGAGAGATCACTCACTTAACTGGACACTACTTAATGGGGGGAGTCATTTCTCAGCCAACCAATGTGGACAATGCACTATCAAGTACCTCCATCATATACCAGCAGCTGAAGTGCTGATTTTGGCTCACCCACTCCCTTCAGCTGAATGAGAAACTAAGCTATGTCCCTGATTGCTGGCCACAATCTAGATGTGACCAGAGATTTTGCAGCTGTTATACTGGCAAATGTGTGTGGCTTTTTTTTTAACCAGTGTCCAATCAGGTGGTCACTCTCACCTGGCTGCTATGGCGCCGCCTGTTATTAGAACAGGAGAGATCACCATTAAAGGAAAAGCAAAACAAACCCTTTAAATTTGGCAGAGAGGGAACAGGGAACAGCCATTTTGCTGGCCCAGGAACTGACAACCGCAGCAGTTTATGCTTCAAAGTCAGCAGCTTCTGCAAAAAGGACAAAACACAACAAATGATGAAACCCATCAGCCTTATATTGAATCCACTTTTACCGTTCTTATACCAAGAGGTTCCCAAAACAGCTCCTGTCCCCACCCTCCTTTTTTTTTTAAGGGAAGGCGGTATATAACACAAAAATAAACAGATAATACAAAATAATGGTTCTTTCATGTATATTAAGTGAAACATTGGTCGATTTTATTTAAAAGGACATCAATCCCCCTGATACACAAGGATCCAGTTAGGACACTACACTACAGGGGCAAGTAAGTGTCTCTTAATAGTTGAGATTTGGGGTGTGAAGGACCAGCAGTGCTTGTTTGTTTCGGGGGTGGAGGCACTTAGAGAAGCACTGGCAGGCTGACAAGTGCCAGAAAGCCGCGTTGAGCACTGAAGGCAGCCCGCTCAGTGGCGAAGGGAGGTGGGCAAGGCCCCCGGACCCCTGCAGACCCTCCGGACTCTTTCCCTCACCCGCCGCAGGAGCAGAAGGGAGGCACTGGCAGGCAGCCGCTCAGACACTTCCTCCTTCCTCCCCTGCCAGGGCCCGATTGGCGCGCTTGGAACGACGTCATCCAAAGCGCGACACTGCGACCACCGAAGGGGAGGGGGCGCCTGAGCAGCTGCAGGGCCACGCTCTCCTCTTCTTGTTTTGGGAGAGGCGGGTGAGTGATTGAATCGGGGATAGTGGGGAAGGAGTGAGCGTACCCGGGATCGCATGGATGGGAGGGGAAGGAGAGGGAGTGAATGAACTGGGCAATGTCATGGAGGGGACCGGGGATAGTGGGGAAGGAGTTAGCGTACCCTGGATTGCATTGATGGGAGGGAGTGAATGAACTGGGCTGTGTCATGGAGGGGTCCGGGGATAGTGGGGAAGGCGTGAGCGAACCCGGCATCGCATGGATGGGAGGGGGAGGAAAGGGAGTGGATGAACTGGGCTATGTCATGGAGGGGTCTGGGGATAGTGGGGAAGGAGTGAGCGTACCCGGGATCGCATTGACGGGAGGGAGTGAATGAACTGGGCTATGTCATGGAGGGGTCCGGGGATAGTGGGGAAGGAGTGAGCGTACCCGGGATCGCATGGATGGGGGGAGGAGAGGGAGTGAATGAACTGGGCAATGTCATGGAGGGGACCGGGGATAGTGGGGAAGGAGTTAGCGTACCCGGGATTGCATTGATGGGAGGGAGTGAATGAACTGGGCTGTGTCATGGAGGGGTCCGGGGATAGTGGGGAAGGCGTGAGCGAACCCGGCATCGCATGGATGGGAGGGGGAGGAAAGGGAGTGGATGAACTGGGCTATGTCATGGAGGGGTCCGGGGATAGTGGGGAAGGAGTGAGCGTACCCGGGATCGCATTGACGGGAGGGAGTGAATGAACTGGGCTATGTCATGGAGGGGTCCGGGGATAGTGGGGAAGGAGTGAGCGTACCCGGGATCGCATGGATGGGGGGAGGAGAGGGAGTGAATTTACTGGGCAATGTCATGGCGGGACCACTGGCGTGTCTTTTAATCTCAATATCTAGCGCCTGCCATTGCGCGCATGGGAGGAGAGAGAGAGAAAATATGTGTGTGGTTGCAAGAAAGAGAGAACATGCCTATGTGATTATACGTGGGAGAGAGAGCAAAGTGTGTGTGTATGTGAGAGGAGAAAGTTTGTGTGTACATGAGAGAGGGAACCTGTGTGTATCTGCATGAGACCTTGTATGTATGAGAGAGAAGGATTATGTGTCTGCGTTTGAGGGAGTGCATGTATCTAAGAGTCAGCATATGAGAGAGAGGGAGTGTGCGCCTGTAAGAAATAGAGAGCTAGGCCCTAAATACTAGCAGAGTAACGCCTATTGGAGAAGTGGACCCCTAGTGCCGAAGGGTGATTGACACTGCCTGGTGAGCAAGTCCACTAGGCCCACCCCATCAGCTGGAGGAGAAATCCTCTGGTGGGACCTACAGGAGCTTCACTTATACCAGCCCCATTCCCCACAAGTTGAGACCTTGGGTTCCAGGGGCCAGCAAGACTTAAATTAGACCCCAGAGGAAGCCAAGAGAAGGGTCAAGGCAGGCAGCAGAAGGATGGAGACTAGGCCAACCTCAGGATCCAGTAAGTCAATCTGAGACAAACAGAATAGACAGGACCAACAGGATAAGCAAGGAAGGAACATGCAGGAAGTGGAACAAGAGCAGACAGGCAAGGAGCCGGACAACAAACAGAGCACAGAGGAGCAAGGTACAAGGCAGGAACAAGACCAGAATACCAACTCACACTGGATCAAAAGGGCAGCAGAAGATCTTTTGGTGAGGCGCTGGCTGATTGCAAGAGACTTCCTTATATATTCCTGGAGGATCTGACTTCATCAGCCAGCACCACAGGAAGTTCTATCCCAGGTCCTTGGAACAGCAAGCTGCCAAAGGTGCTTTGGATCAGATGTGAGGGGGGGGGGTAATAGTACCCCCTTTCCAAAGCTCCCTCCCCAGTCTTCTGGATCCGGGCTAGGTGGGGAACCTTTTCTGGAAGTCCTTTAAGAGTTGGGGTGCTTGCAGTTTGGAGGCAGGCTCCCAAGTATTCTCTTCAAGCCTCATAGCCCTTCCAGGCAGTGGGATATTGTAAGACCTTATGGACCCTGGGGGAGTTAAGGATTTCCTGCACCTCGAATTGGATGTCCTCTTCAATGACATCTTCAGGTTTTTGAGGCTGCCATGAGAGGATTGTAGGCTTCAACAGGGAGACGTGGAAGACGACGTGTATGCATAGGGATGCTGAGAGCCTGAGCCTGAACGCGACTGGACCCACCTATCACACAATGGGATAAGGTCCCACAAATTGAGGGGCAAATTTCATAGAAGGCGTCTTCAGCCTCAGGTTCTTGGTACTAAGCCATTCCAAGTAACAGGTAGGGTGCCTTTTCTTGTCTGCTTCCATTATGCTTGGCGAGCAGCTAGGTCCAAGAGTTGCTGGGTCTTACCCCATAGGGCTTGGAGGGCCTGACCTGTCAGAGTGGCTGCTGAACAGGTATCAGATGTGGGAATTGGAGTTGGTGTACACAGAAGGCATCTGAAGACAATGTAAAACGGTGAAGATCCAGTGGTGCTGATGTGCTTGCTATGGGCGAACTCTGCCCAGGGAAGCAAGGAAGCCTAATTATCTTATCTCTGGTTCACATAGTGTTACAATCAGCGGTCTGTGGGCCAGCTCCATGGACTGCCACACTCACCTCTACCCCGGTCTAGTCAGGAGCGCTGCCATTTGTGGCTGCATGCTACCCTCTGACACGGCTGGGACGCCTCTGTTCTGCGGTGAGGCGCATCCTCCTTAGGCATGCATGCCCCTGGCTGAATTTAAAGGGACGCAGTGGGAATAGCCCTTCGGCCCCTCTTCTTGGCCTCGCATGTCTGGGCCTTTATGAGGCCCTTCCTTCCTGCAACCGGTGTCTCAGCTATAGGTCCACTTTTGCTAGAAGAGCAAGTTGCGTCAGCGTGGTCTTGGTCTTCGTTCCTCTGGTCCTGGTCTCTTCAGTCCCTGGTATTCATTCTTTAGTTTCTGGTCTTTGTCTCGTGGTCAGTCTTCAGTTCTTCAGTGTCATCTGCCCGCCTGTGTTGATCTTCGCTTCCCTGCCTTCCTTTCCTTTCCATCCCACCTTTCCTTGGATGGATTTCCAGTTCTGACTTTGGTCTTCCTGACACTCAACTCTCATGAGCTCCACCTACCCTGACCACTACCTGACTCTCGACTTTACCTGAACTTTGCCTGCCATCAACCACTTTCCTTACAACCATATCTGAACGCTGACCACCTCGACCATCGCCTGCCCCCCTAACTACGCCTGAGCCCAGCCTGCCTCGGAACCTAGCCTGTGACCCAACCATCTCGCCAATCCCGTTTGTCAGCAGAGGCCCTTCCTGAGACTTGCCAGCTCTGGCAGCCAAGGACTCAACGAGGGCTGGTATAGATGAAGTTGCAGCTGGGCATCTGCCACAGCCAGCTCCACCAGTCGATGGTGGGAACCTGCAGGTCTCCTCCTCACAGGTTCGCCAACTCCACCTCGGCCCAGGGGTCCATGCCCGCAACACATAAGAGCAAAGAAATACCTTGAGGCCCTGGTTGACTCGCTCAGTCTGATCTTTACTTTGGGGATGGTAAGATGAGGTGAAATCAAGGATGATACCGAACTTCCAGCATAAGCCCTTCCAATATTTAGCCATGAATTGAATCCCGCAGTCTGAGTGTATGTGATGAGGGAGTCCGTGAAATCAAAATATGTGCTGAACAAAAAGCTTGGCAAGTTCAGGGGCTGATAGGAGTCCGGGTAAGGGAAAAAAAATGGGCCGTCTTGGAGAATCTGTCGACAGTCACCCATATAGCGGTGTGGTCGCTGGAGAGGGGCAGATCACAGATAAAATCTATGGCCACATGGGTCCAGGGTTCTATGGGAGCCTCCACGCTGTGCACGATCAGGCTCCTGTATAGTACATGTGTCTAAAATCTGTATCCAGTTAGAAAAGTCAGCAAATAGTAGCTTCCGCTCTGGCATATTCCTCACATCAATCCTAGGCCCCGGTGTAAGGCCTCCCACTTGACAGACAGGAAGCACTCTCAGCCTCTGTTTTCTAATGATGGCCTGCGTAAGACTTGCAGAGGAACGGCAGTGGCCGGGCAGAGGCGAATCTGCAGACTGCGCCTCAGGAGCTGATTGGCGCAGGTGCACCGAGACCCGGATACAAGATTGGAAGCAGGTGACGGTGCATGCGTGGAGAGGTGCCGGCCAGGCCTCCGTGTAAGACCTTCGCTGAATCGGTGGCTGTGGGACGCTGCTTCTCCTGAGGTAGGCGTTCCAAGGGACATCAGCCAGGCACAGCGTTTATGAACGCTCAGTCACATAACGCAGAAGAGCTGGAGTTTTGCCAGGCTGTGATACATTCTATTGGACGACCTAAGAATTATTCAACGATGCAGCTTACTTTTGAAGTCTTCAAGCCCTCAAAGGTCACAGGCAGCTGCTGAAGTGTGAAAGCTCATTGAAACATGCTTACAATATCTGGCCCATAGCAGGATGTTGTGTGGTATCTTTCTCATTAGCTTGCCAGCAACCTGGGCAGATGAGCATAGAAATCCCATACTTAATGGCCCAACTCCTGCCCCTCCCATGTCACACCACCAAGCTTTGCAAAAACTAGTGAATGGCGGTCAATCAAGTCAAATAGAAAATAATGATGAAGCTGTTGTCCAAAATCTTGCATTGTATGATCTAGTCAGACATCTAGAATTATGATGTCTGCGATGTCAGCCAAGAGATTATTGTGATTGTGCAACTGGTCAGCGGATGTGTTGTCCAAGTCTCAGCTAGGGTTTCTTCCTTTCAAGAGGAAGCTCTTGTTTGGTGAGGACCTGGAACAAATAATGAAGCACCTGGGGGAGTCCAAGGTGCACAGGTTTCCGGAAGACAAGCCTAAGGGAAAGAGATTCTTTCTGGCAAGGTCTCGTTTTCAGGATAATAGACTATTTCGCCCAGCAAAAGGTTATTTGGGGCCTCAAAGCAAGCCGCCCCCAGGGGTCAGTTGTGGGGGTAGTCCTTTCGAGAAGGTTGGAGGCCTTCCCAGGGCAACACAAGGGGAAACACTGCTGGTGCAAAATTCTCGCAATGAGGCGAGGATGGTCCATTCCAGCCATAGAAGGGCATCTGGTGCTATTTTACGAGGAGTGGACCAAAATTACCACAGACCAATTGATTCTCAGTTTAGTAAGAGATGGCTTCACTTTAGAACTTGCTCTCCCAGTTTGAGCTTTTTCTAGTTTCCCCCCTGCGGTTCCCCCCCGGCAAGTGGCTAGAAGTTTAGGAAACTCTAGACAGTTTAAGAAGACTAGGCACCATAGTTCTGGTTCCTCATGAGGATAGAGATGCAGGAAGATATTCCATTAATTTTGTCATGCCCAAGAAAGAAGGGACTTTTCATCTGATTTCAGATTTGAAGAGGATGAATGTGGGTCTGAAGGTTCCTCACTTTCTGATGGAACCCCTGCGTTTGGTCATCGTAGTGTTATGAAAGAGAAGTTCTGGCCTGTCTGGGTGTGATGGAGGTGTATCTGCACATAGCCATCTGACTGGAGTACCAGCGGTTTCTATGCTTTATGTTGCTGGGGCATCAGTTTCAGGTTCTCCCATTCAATTTGGCCATGGTGCCATGCAATTTTACCAAAGTTGTGGTGGTGGTGGACTTGTGTCGGGAAGGGGTGCTAGTACACCCCTATCTAGTCGACTGACACATTCAAGCAAAGCCAGAAGACCTTTGTTGTCAATCAGTGCATAAATTTCGGTTGCATTTAGAGTCTCTCAGCTGGGTAGTGAATCTGGCGAAGAGCCACCTTCTGCCCACTCAGTCCCTAGAATACTTGGGGGACTCAGTTAGATATACGGAGTGGCAAAGTGTTTTCTCATGGAAGGGAGTGTTCTGAAGCTGCAAGGGCAGATTCGTCAGTTGTTAAAACTGTCAGTCCACAGAATCTGGGACTATTTGCAAGTCCTGGGCTCTATGACTTCAACCTTGGAGTTGGTGCCTTGGGTGTTTGCACATACACAACCTCTTCAGAGGGCTCTTCTCTCCAGGTGGGACCCTCTGTCGGGGAAGATAAATCTTCTCTTCTTCTGCTCCAGGGGGTCGGCCGGGACAGTTAATCAAGGTGGCTCCTTTGGTCCAGTTTGGAACGTGGTGTGGATCTGGAGGTTCTGGATTGGGTGATTCTTACTTCCGATGCCAGCCTCTCAGGTTGGGAGGCTGTGTGTCAGTCCATGCAGGGCTGGTGGTCCAAGGAGGAGCTTCTTGGTCTATCAGTTTGTTAGAGACCAGGGCAGTGCGTTTCGCTTTGCTTGCTTTTCTGCTGTTGTTGAGAGGTTGGATTGTAAGGGTCCTGTCAGACAATGTGACAACGGTAGCCTACATAAACTGGCAGGGAGGAACCAAGATTCACGCTGTGGCTCAGGATGCTCAAGAGTTGATTCTCTGGGCAGAGCAATATTTGGAGAAGATGGCACATTCACACATTGCTGGAGTTGACAATGTGCAGGTGGATTTTTTTAGTTGCAAAGCGTTGGACCCTGGAAAGTGGGAGCTGTTGGAGACAGCGATACAGCTCATTCATGAAAGGTGGGGTTGACCTCAGTATGCCCTCTGAACTGCGCCAGGAACCTTGTCACAAAAAATTTAAACAAAACCTAAAAACCTGGCTGTTCAAAAAAGCCTACCATTAACTGACTGGGACCCATACAATCCATTTACGTCGCTGTTACAACCTCCCCCAGTCTCCACCTCCCTTTCCCTCTCTCCCCTAGAAAGGCTCCCTCCAAGTTATTTATTACTGTTATTAAATGTTGGTTACCCTTTGATAATTGATATTTCCTCTCCTAGATACCATTTTCTCTCCTAGATACCATTGTCATAACTTTGATATTTATTCTCCTAGTTTTTGGTTAAACATACTACTTGTTTTTTACCAGTTAATGTTTTTATTGTAAAGCTCTTTGCTGAATTAATGTTTTCTGTAAACCGAGGTGATGTGCCACACGTGCCGCGGTATATAAAAAAAATCTTTAAATAAATAAATTAATGTGGATCTTTTGGTGACTCGTTGGAACACTAAGACGTTTCATTTTTTTCAGTCGGCGAAGAGCATATGGGGCAGAGGCATCGATGCCTTGGTTCTTCCATGGCCTGGGGACATTCTTCTTTACAGTTTTCCTCCATGGCCTCTAGTAGGCAAGGTGTTGCGACGGATAAGCATCTGAGTGACATGATTCTGATGGCGCTGAAGTGGTCAAGATGTCCCTGGTTCGCAGATCTCGTCAACTTGAGAGTGGACGGGCCGTTGAGATTCAGTCAGCTAATGAATCTTCTTTGTCAGGGCCCAATATTTTCAGATCAAGCAGCTCACTTTTGTCTTGCGGCCTGGTTTATGAGAGACATCGTCTGAGGCAGAAAGGATATCCCAAAGCGATAATTATCACTTTATTATAAGCTAGGCAAAAGTCCACATCTCCATCATATGTGTGAGTCTGGAAGGTTTTCAAGACCTGGTGAATCGCTAATGTGGTACAGGTTCTCCACGCTCTATGGTATCACATATCTTGGCTTTTCTTCAGGAGGGTTTGGTCAAGGGTCTGGCTTTCAACTCTCTTAGGGTTCAGGTGGTGGCTCTCGGTTGACTACAAGGCAAGGTAGAGGGTTATTCTGTCATCCCACTCAGATGTCATTAGTTTTCTCATTAAGGAGAGTTTGCCTGTCCTGGACCTTGAGGTTTGTGTGAGGCTCCATTTGAACCATTTCAGAAACAGCTTTTAAGGACTTGACCCTTAAAGTGTTTTTTTTCTGGGTGCTATTTGTTCAGTTAGGAGGATATTGGAGCTTCAAGCTTTGTCTTGCAGGGATCCTTTTTTCAGATCTCCCAGCCAGGGGTGTCATTCCGTACATCGTCTTCTTTTCTGCTGAAGGTGGTGTCGGCGTTTCATGTCAATCAAACAATGGAGCTTTCAGCTTTCCAGAGTTGGACTCCTCCATACCTCATGCGAGGGAGCTAAGACTCTTGGATGAGTGGCGAGCCTTGTTGAGGTATCTGAAGGTAACTAATGACTTTAGAAGATTAGATCACCTGTTTGTTCTGTGGAGTGGTTCAAAGAGGTTGTTAAGCCTCTAAGGCTCCTAGTGCGAGTTGGTTTAAGCAGACTATTGGTTGGACTTATAGCCAAGGGTCGACCAGTACATGGTTTGAGGGCCCATTCAACATGATCTCAGGCAGCTTCATTGGCTGAAGCTCAGCAGGTTTCTCTGCAGGAGATTTGCAGGGTAGCAACATGGAAGTCATTGCACACTTTCTTCAGGCACTATTGTTTGGACATTGGGGCTCCAACTTCCATGACCTTTGGTGAGAGTGTTCTGCGAGTGGGACATTCCAGGTCCCACCCTGCTTAGGGAGTTTAGGTACATCCCAGGAGACTGGGTATGTACAGGGAAATGAAAATGTGGTTCTTACCTGCAAATTTTCGTTCCTGTAATACCACAGATCAGTCCAGAACCAACCCATCTGGGGGAGAGGAGAATCATCCACTCGTTCTGTTATTGGCCATGTTCAGCAGAATTGTTAGTTGGTAATTCACGCTGTTGGTTTTGCTTTGATTTACTAAAGAGGTCACCATCCTCTAGTTTCTAGGGGGAGTTTATAAATGAATCGTTGGTTAGGAGTAGAATTTATTTCTTGGCTTGGATACAGGTCAATACTGAGGGGACTGCAGGTGGCACACTGTGTTATGTACAGTATAGGTAAAAACTCTCTCTATCTCCATCTGCTGGCAGGGATGCAAAACCCAGGAGTCTGGACTGATCAGTTGTACTACAAGATCAAAACTTAGCAGGTAAGAACACATTTTCCTATTTTCCACCCATAATAGCACATTTATTTTGCTGTGACTTAGATATTCAGATTTTTTGAACTTTCTATTTTCTGTTTTATTTAATGACTCTCTGTTGATGCACTCTGCTGTTCAGCCTCATGATTTACGGTAATTGCTGTCAGCATTCAGAAGCTAAATAAGGAGGTTATTAGGCAGGATGTAGCTGTACTTTGTATTCTCTCTGGTTGATGCTGTTTTATTTTGCCTAAGGTTGTTTTGTTGGCTGCTTTTATAGTGAAGTGTTGTAAATGCACAGAATTTGTGTGATGTTTAGTGTTTGTTAAACAATATTTTATGATTAACGTTATGTTAATTATTGTGCGTGTCTGTAGATAATATGTAAGTATTGTTGCTGTAAATGTCCTAATCGAATTGTGTGATAAAAGTGGAATTTTAAGCACTGTATTTGTTTCTTTTAAATACTATAATTTGTTGTACTTTTTAAAATTACTTTGAGCACTTGCTGTTAAAGTGGTCCAACTTTCAGCACATGGAGGCACTACGTTACAGTCTGTTCACCCATGAATTGTTCTGGTTATCTTTTCTGCCATTTGGACCTCCTCTTAGAGGATGAGTTCAAAAACCTGGACCCCAAGTGTGACTGACAAATGCTTTCTACAGTGCTAGGATGATTTCCCTCCAGGGCTTCAGCTTGGACTGCTGCTGAACGGCTCTGCACACTGAATATGCTGGCAATTATTAGCAAATATTGCCCCATACTCTTTCCTGTGCCCATCCACCACAGCTGTACACGGGTTCAAAGTGTTTTACCTGCATACACGCACTGTCTGAACCTTGTTCTCCCGCGACGTGGCTGAAAGCCCGTGCTTTGTTCACATGCATGTAAGGGAGCTTAGAGTGGGTTCTTTTCCATTCAGCATGGGGGAGGGGGCAGAGTTTCTCCCAAAATGTGCAGCTTGACATTTGCCCCTCCCAACTCTCGCTGTCGGTTGTTTTCCTAAAGTGTCCTGGCTTTTCTAGGAAACCAGCGAGCCCTGCAATGCGTTTACAGCATGACAAGAGTTTGGTGTCCTCTGCAGACATAGCAAGATCCTGGCTAAAAACAAAAATGTCAGATAACAGTGAGCTTGGCTCACAGGAAAGCCCTGTTGCAATAAAAATTGGGCACGTGAGTAATTTTTCAGGATTTGGGTCCTGTGCTATAAGAAGAATAGAAGCAATCCAGATCCCCCAGCCCTGGATATAAAACTACCGTGCTGCCACTGCAGTTCTGCGAGTCCCCAGGTGAAGCCCCAGAAAATCACGGATATACCCCAAGATGGCCAGCCTGCCCCCTAATACAAACGGACAGCTTTGGGTACAGCTTTCTCTAGAAACGTTAGGATTGCAGACTGTAATGTAGAGAGATCTGGTTTCCTAATGGCTGCCGAGCCGGTGAGACTCCCTGCCCTAAAATCCGTGCCGGGCTCGCTTTATTTTCTGCATCCCTCTCGCTGGCTCAAATTGCTCATTTGTGGCTTCATTTTGTTGATCTGGGGACTTTGAATTGTTCACCTGACATCTTCAAGTGGAATTTTAATGCAAGCAGAAATTTTTAGCATAAAACCCACTCATCTCCTATGCCCAGCAGTTATTGGACCCAAGAAACAAATCGGAAGCCGATCAATGATGCTGAAAAGCAGGAAACAAAATGATCGGTAGAATTAGGGATTCTTTATTGGTCTTAGCCCGACTCTGGCCGAGTTTCGCTCGTAAGAGAGCTGCTCAGGGGCTACTACAAAAGAATTATTTAAAATTACATGTAATAGACATACATGTATATTAACAAATAAACATTAAAATGTCATAAGTATAAAATCTACGAATATAAATAAATAATAAACATGTATATAAATGTAAACACTGACAACAATTAAAATTAATAATAAAATCAGAATTAAGAAACAAATTACACATTTGTGTGCTTATATTATGACATTGTGAGATGAACAATTACTACGTGATCAAATTAGACATAGCACCGTGACATGCAAAATCTATGTATATGTATGTCAAAAAACAGAAAACATGGTAAACAGGAGGAACTGTGAAAGGGAAAATTTGTATATTAAATACCTGTACCAATGGCGGCTTATATTATCCTACATAAATTATGTAAGATCTTCGCATCGCAATGGTTCGATTTACTGAGAAACATAAAATGTAAGATATAAAATGGGAAATGCACACATACTCGTACAAAAATAAATTACAAAAAATAAATCCGTAAATGTCAACTAGTGTCCTAGAATGTAAGCTGAAAACAAGAAAATAAAAAAATAAAAAATAATGAAAAAGAGTGTAAATCATAAATAATGGTTTGAATATGAAATAGTAAATTCAAAAAATGAAATATTTTTTGAATTTTACTGACTCTTAAACTTGTAATAAAAATTATTACAAGTTTAAGAGTCGTCATTATTTTTTGAATTTTACTATTTCATTTTTTGAATTTTACCATTTCATATTCAAACCATTATTTATGATTTACACTATTTTTCATTATTTTTTATTTTTTTATTTTCATTTTTTCAGCTTACATTCTAGGACACTAGTTGACATTTACGGATTTATTTTTTGTAATTTATTTTTGTACGAGTATGTGTGCATTTCCCATTTTATATCTTACATTTTATGTTTCTCAGTAAATCGAACCATTGCGATGCGAAGATCTTACATAATTTATGTAGGATAATATAAGCCGCCATTGGTACAGGTATTTAATATACAAATTTTCCCTTTCACAGTTCCTCCTGTTTACCATGTTTTCTGTTTTTTGACATACATATACATAGATTTTGCATGTCACGGTGCTATGTCTAATTTGATCACGTAGTAATTGTTCATCTCACAATGTCATAATATAAGCACACAAATGTGTAATTTGTTTCTTAATTCTGATTTTATTATTAATTTTAATTGTTGTCAGTGTTTACATTTATATACATGTTTATTATTTATATTCGTAGATTTTATACTTATGACATTTTAATGTTTATTTGTTAATATACATGTATGTCTATTACATGTAATTTTAAATAATTCTTTTGTAGTAGCCCCTGAGGCGGCTCTTACGAGCGAAACTCGGCCAGAGTCGGGCTAAGACCAATAAAGAATCCCTAATTCTACCGATCATCATTTTGTTTCCTGCTTTTCAGCAGTTATTGGACGCACGATAGTGCATAGTAAATTGGTTGAATTTGCATAAGGCTTCAGGCAAGCATGACTTCACACGTTTCATGCATCTGCCAAGTCTGTGTAACTGGGCTCCTTTAAAAAAAGAATTCAAACATGAGTTTTCCTCTCTCTTTTGGTACAGGCCCATTTTGCAGCAATGGGACTCCTCACCAAATCTCCCCACATCGTCAGCAAACTCTGCCAGACTAGAGGCCTTAACCGGCACTTGCACCAGGCACTTGCAAGCAGTAGATGTGAATGGTTAGTGTCGGGGCCTGCGGCAGAGAGGAGGCCAGGTTTTCACGCTCGGGACACAGCTAACCCGTGTTGGACGAGTTCATATCGGTGGATTGCAGACGGGCACGAGTCACTGGAAGCGAGGCTTGGACACAAGGCCGCACGGCTTGGACCCCCATATAGAAAGCAGTTTGGCTCCCAGAGTACGAGTTCTGATCACAGCTGTGTGCGCTATAAACAGCTTTCTGAAATTCCAAAAAGCTTCTGTTCGGTCGTGTCAGCTGATAAACTGGTGTCCAAACAGGAGCTGCCACCAGCCAAGAGGCCACTGAAGGCACCAAGGACCAAACAGCCATCCAGGGCAAACCAGCCCCTGCCGGCGGAAATGGAGGTAAAATGCACAGGGCCCTCGTTTTACTGAGCAGGCTGGATGGCTCATTAGGCTTCTATCTTCTACTATGGGGCTACTTTTCAAAATGTTTAGCAGACAGCTTTGGCATTTAGACTCCTAAATTAGCCCTTTTGAAAATGCATTTGGGCTGAATACCTAAATTTAGGATCCTAGTTTCATTAGGTTCTTAAATTTAGCTTAAAAAAGTGGGTGACTACCAGGGGTGGAATTAGGGTGAAGCGTTACTGCCGATGAAAAGGATCTGGGCGTCATAGTGGATAACACATTGAAATCGTCGGCTCAGTGTGCTGCAGCAGTCAAAAAAGCAAACAGAATGCTGGGAATTATTAGGAAGGGAAGGGTTAATAAAAAGGAAAATGTCATAATGCCTCTGTATCGCTCCATGGTGAGACCGCACCTTGAATACTGTGTACAATTCTGGTCGCCGCATCTCAAAAAAGATATAATTGCGATGGAGAAGGTACAAAGAAGGGCGACCAAAATGATAAAAGAGATGAAAAAGCTAAAGAGGTTAGGGCTGTTCAGCTTGGAGAAGAGACGGCTGAGGGGGGATATGATAGAGGTCTATAAAATCATGAAATGACTAGAATGGGTAAATGTGAATCGGTTATTTACGCTTTCAGATAATAGGACTGGGGGCACTCTATGAAGTTATCAAGTAGCACATTTAAAACAAATTGGAGAAAATTATTTTTCACTCAATGCACAATTAAGTTCTAGAATTCATTGCCAGAGGATTTGGTTAAGGAAGTTAGCATATCTGGGTTTAAAAAAGGTTTGGACAAGTTCCCGGAGAAGTAGCATGGGATCTATTTATTGTTTAGGATGTGGCCAGGTACTTGTGATCTGGATTGGCCACTGTTGGAAACAGGATACTGGGCATCATGGACTCTCGGTCTGACCCAGCATGGATTGTTCTTATGTGCTTAAAAAAAAAGGTTTGGAGCTTAGCCCTGACTTTCACCGCTGGGCACCTAATTTAGGACCTAGATCTAGGCAAATGAATAGCAGCCTTTAAAATGAGACTTCTGAGTTTTAGGTGACAGAGAGGCAATATGATATTTTCCATTTTTATTCTCCCTTCCTTTTCAAATCACTCCTAAAGTTCTATTTGCTTTTTTGATTGCCGCTGCTCACTGAGCAGAGGATTTCTACCTCTTGTCCACCCGGACTTTTTCCTGGGCGGTGACTCCCGTCCTTGGGATTATTGTGTGTGCCATCTTTTAGGGGTTGGAGTTGTCTGGGAAGAGAATGCAACCTCAGCTGTTGTCTTTCGCTCTGGTTGTGGTGCAGGATCTGATGCAGTGCACAGCTTTTGCGACGGCCGAGGAGTATCATCTTGGGACCCTGTGTCATGACCTGACGTCGCACGGATTCTTTGAAGTCAAAAGTTTGCCTAGAGGTACCTTTCTGCACGGAATAAGTGCAACTCTGTTTCATTCAAAATGACGTCTTTTTAAAATATGTAGGAAAAATAAGGATTCTGCTAGAACAGAACATTTTGGCCACCTACCGCAGGGTGGTAAAATAATTCTAATATATGCACTTTGCAGCAGGATCACTTTGTTACAGTTGCTGCTCGGTTCGTCTGCCTAGGGGATCTCTAGTTGTGTTAGGCCAGCGTCTCCGACAGCATGGCCAGACCTCTGGCATTAGTGCCCGATGTAAAATCCTCAAAATGCTTTGTAAAGTTTTCTTCTTCAGCCAAATAGTTATGTAAAAAAACCCCATCAAAAACTGAGGCCTTAAATTCCTTTTGCTCGTTTCTTATTGATCGATAAGTTGGGGACTAATGATCCATAGCCAGTCAGGCTCCGAGGATCTCTGCACGGCCATGCTTGCATGTGTCTGAGACGCAGTATATGCAAATCTTCTCTTAGGCATATTCATGGCTGATATCCTGAATACCCGACTGGTTGTGGGCTCATTAAGACAGCCTAACCGCCACCTTCCTGTGTGACACTAGGCACAGGGAAGTAGAGAGCCCTTGCTGGGTTGTAATATCTCCCTTTTTGGTTTTGATTACAGATGCAGCAAATGTCTTGGTGGTGGGTACAGAAAACTTTGCAAAATCCAATGACCTTGGCATGGTCTTCTTCTTCAGGTATATCAGAAGTCTTCCCATGGCACCAGGGAGGACACGTGCTTGTTATCATCAATGAGCAGAGAAATAAAAGCTATACTGCAAAAAAAGTATTTTAAAGGATTGGTTTTCTGTTGGCTTTTTCCAGACACAGCCACAGTAGAATAGGCGCGGGTCTGCTTTGTGGGTGAGGAGCTGAGGAGCCACGCAGTCCTTCACTGTCTCCTGCCCTTGCCAAAGTTCAGCTGTGGGTGGAGCCGGGGGTGAAAGCCACGCTCCTGTTTTTGATTCTGTAAAAGTTTCTTTGCAGAACAAGGAGAGCGTGTGGTGCTGAGCACGGGAAGGCCCCAGGGATTTGTCTCGCGTGTGGGCCTCGGGCTGGAAGTTTCATTGGCCTGTGCTCGCACTGCTAAGCTGTCCCGCTTACCCTCGTCCGCTGTGTGTGCAGCTTGCTAACTTCACGGAGAGCAGAGCCCGGACCAAAACATCAGCTTGTACGATGGCTGTGTAGTTAGTAATAGTTGTTATCTAATGGCGGGATTGGCCTTGTGCATGCCTGTTTTCTACTCTATTGAGGGGTAAGACTTTTCCTTTGAGCACAAGAAAGAACTGAGAATAAGAATAAAATGTAGCACGTAATCTTCCTAGGGGGACAATCCGTCTCCGGCTGAGGCAGTCCTGGGCTTACTCCCTTCTGCCTTTGATGAAGATGTCCAAGTGTGCAAAGGGAGTGAGAGCAGGACTGGCTCCACCAGCCCCAGGTGGCATGAGCTGCACAGTCGCCCTCTAACGTTGGTCAAGAGATTGAGTGGGCAGCTCCCGCCTCAGCTGAAAGCATGGGTGCTGCTGCAGGATCATTAGCCGGAGCTGCTCCTGCTGCTTCCTTTAAATGTTTGGCCATGTGCAGCGCCCCTGAATGAGAGACCTGGAGGCGCGGTTCTTCTGGTTTTGTCCCCCAGCCATAGCAGTGCCACGGAGCCCCTGGACAAGCCATGCTTCCTCTCGTAAGGCTGCCCTGGAATAGTTGTCTTTAGCCTGACGAGTTTGTATTTTCTTTTAACACAGGGAAGGGTCAGTTGTATTCTGGAACGTGGAAGAGAAAACTGTGAGTAGACAAAAAAAAAGCAAAGTAATTTGTATTCTGACTTGCCATTAACCTGGAGCCTGAGAGGTCAGGAGCTCTGTGCTGCCTCCTTCCTGGTAACACTTTGTGGGGTGTCCTTGTATTATTTGCTCTCCTGAGAGCTACCTGAGAGCCAAATGGTCAGATCGCTCTGTAGGGCAGTCTTTCGTTGGTAACGCAGACCCTGAGAGGTCCACCTTCACTCACCGGCCAGATTGCAAAGTTAGGAAGATAAACTTATCTGGATCTGCAGTGCTGCAGCTGCACTATTGAATACATCCAGCTAACGCTCCTGGACCCCCTCGATGTTATCAGCCTGAAGTTTAGCTGGATAAGTGCCCCAAATATTCTAAACTTGGCATTTAGCCAGATAACGCGAGTTAGCTTGCTAAACGCTTCTGAATATGGATCTCTGAATTTCGGAGAGGGCTGTGCCTTTTGTGTGCAAGGTAGAAAAGATGTAACTTGCATAGATTCAGGACTGGGGTGTCATTGCGTTTTTAAACAAGGTCCCACTGCAAACTCTTCTTGGAGTTTTTGTGTGAAGTAATTACATTTTTAATGACTAAATCGCAGCACAAAGATGAGCCTGCTTTCTGAAGGGGCAGAGTCAGTAGCTTCAGCAGATTGGCTGCTGGCTTGTGTGCACTCCCCTACTGCTCTCACTTCCTAGATGAAGTACGTGATGCAGCTGCTGGAGAGGCATGAGATTCAGCCGTACGAGGTGGCTCTGGTGTACTGGGAGAACGAAGACATCAGCTACCGCATCGGAGAGTAAGTAGGACCCCCGTCGAAAGGTCGGCCTCACTTTATCTGCACGTTCGTAAACGGGGCGAGAAGGGGCAAAATGTTCAGATGCCTTCACCTTTCTGTCTCGTTTTGTAGAGGGCGTTCAAGTCTCAACAGAGGGGAAATCTTGTTAAATTTGGAGCTGGAGCCCGATGAAGCTGTTCTGGAGAAGTTTGCCTTTTCCAATGCCCTCTGCCTCTCTGGTGAGCCAGCATGAGCTGTTGCAGAGCAACCCACAGTTCTACGCGCTACAAGCTCGGGCATAAACGAGGCAATTGTCCGTAATCGCTTAGGTGCAAGATCCACGGGACTTTTAGACCTGTACACTGCAGCACGGTAGATGTGACTCGGTTATTTACACTTTCGAATAATAGAAGGACTAGGGGGCATTCCATGAAGTTAGCAAGTAGCACATTTAAGACTAATCGGAGAAAATTCTTTTTCACTCAACGCACAATTAAACTCTGGAATTTGTTGCCAGAGGATGTGGTTAGTGCAGTTAGTGTAGCTGGGTTCAAAAAAGGATTGGATAAGTTCTTGGAGGAGAAGTCCATTATTGGCTATTAATCAAGTTTACTTAGGGAATAGCCACTGCTATTAATTGCATCAGTAGCATGGGATCTTCTTGGTGTTTGGGTAATTGCCAGGTTCTTGTGGCCTGGTTTTGGCCTCTGTTGGAAACCGGATGCTGGGCTTGATGGACCCTTGGTCTGACCCAGCATGGCAATTTCTTATGTTCTTATGTTGTACTATGGCAGCTTCTCTTTGAGAAGGTGTGTGAGTAAAAAACAAATGTACCCTTGTATCTTGCACCTGCTCTATCTGCAGATCTGCCTCAGACTGGGAAATGCACGCCTGTATCTGAAGATGTCTGCAGGCATTTTACCTCCCCCCTTGGAATATGCATTTCAGATTGCCCAGCCTTTCAGCTTTAGTTTGTTCTTCTGCCCAGCACGGTTTTCTAAGAAGAGATCTAAGCCCCTGAAGTCCCGTGCTTAGAGCCTCGATCTTCTTGAGAACCGGCCTCGGCCAGAAAACGTTTCCCGTGCCTGTGTGGAAGAACGGGGCTGCTTGAGCATTATTAATAAACGTACTGCAGCTGTAGGCAGGTGACCCCCAGGAAATGAATGTGCATCTTTTAGCTGAGGGAAGACCCTGGCAAGCCTGTAACATGCGAGCCGCTGCATGGGACTCCGGTATTGTTTACAAAGATGGGTAAAAAAAAATGCTGCTACCCAATTACAGTGAGCGAAACTGAAGCCCAGCACAGTAAAGGGACTTGCTGCAAGCCACACATGGAGTCACGGGCAGGGTGGGGATTTGAACCTGGAAGGCCCTATTCCCAAGCTCTTGCACTGCCTCCCTCTGCAGTACAGCACAGATATACTGCAATGTATACGGTAACTGTAATGATTATCTTAGCTGCTCAGTTTTATATGCTTAGTCTAGTGTACACATTCTACATAAAACATCGTAAAATGCGCCAGGACCCTTGCTGGCTTTTCCTGTAATTTGATGATGAGAAAGCACGCCTTCGGTGGGGAGCAGTGTGTGAGGATTCATTATAAGTAAATACCTGAACACTGTTTTGCTGTGTAATTCTGCTGCCTCCCAAAAGGTACATTTCATTTGCTGCACTACACTAGGTGGGGATGAAGGAAGCAGTAGTCCCTATATAAAGGCTTTGGTAAGCTGGTGTGATATTTTAGCCTAATTGCAAATAAGACCTTTCCCTGAACGTACCCAGATCAGTCCAGACTCCTGGGTTTTGCCTCCCTTCCAGCAGGTGGAGACAGAGAAAGTTTCAGACCCACCAGCTTATTAACCTGGTGTAGCGCCTGCAGCCCCTCATTATTTCTCTGTCTCCAGCAGAGGGAGGAGGTGCAAACCCTGCAGATCTGAACCTCTGAAAAATAAAAACAAAACTTAGGAAAGGATTTTTTTCCAAGAGGATTTCCCTCCTAGTAGCAGGGCCAGACGAGCAGGGGTTGGTGACCCAAATTTGCTCAGTTTCCACGCCAAAGGTTGAAAGCTGCTGGTCCAGTTTCTCTCCTTCCGGAGTTCGAGGGAAGACTGCCTTCTCCCCAGTGCCTTCTCCCCTGCGCCGGTGGTGCAGGGAGGCAGCTCCGGGCACTTTTCTCTTTTCACTTGCATCTCCCGGAGGTCTTTTTCCCCCTCTTCCCCCCCCCCCCCAGCGGCTATCCTCTGCATGGAAGAGGATGCTGAATCTCTCTCTCTTTTCAGCAGAATTTGTGCTTTTAATGCATAAAGTGTTTCTGGCCCACCAGGCTGCGGGGTGGCCTTCATGTAAGAGTAGGGCTTCTGAGCCCTCTTCTTGTAAGGAGCCCAAGTTTTCAAGGTCTTCGGCCACCGGAGTCCATAGGATTTTTGGCCCCTCGATGTCAGGGGCTCCAGAGGAGGTGTCCTCGGATAAGTTGGACCAAGATGGCTCGTCGGGGGATGTCACCCCGGATCGTGCTCCACAGGGTCTAACCGAGGATGTGGCAAAGGTTCCCACTATGGACAGGGACGATCCCAAGGTGCTTCGCCTTTTTCAGACGGACGAGTTAGGTCCCCTGATTCTGGCTGTCCTGCGGAGTTGGGTATACTGGAACGAGGATGTGGACCCGGTCATGTCGGGCTTACGGGGTCCAGCTAAGACCTTCCCTTTTCACAAGGCAGTGAGAGTCAGTTGATGGTCAGGGAGTGGGATACTCCAGAGACTGGCCTTAAGGTGAGCCAGGCTATGGTAAGCTGAATCCGTTACCCAAAGAAAAACTGGAGCTCCTGAGGGTGCCGAAGGTGGATGCATCCTTCTCCGTGGTTACCAAGAAAATGGTCATCCCTGTGGCAGGGGCCGCGGCTCTGAAGGATTTGCAAGACAAAAAGCTGGAAGTGCACCTGAAGAGGATTTTTGAGGTCTCTGCTTTAGGCATCCGGGCTGCTGTCTGCAGTATTTTTATGCTTCGGGCGTCCTTGAGATGGGTGCAGCAGCTTCAGGAGAACAGAACTTTGTTGCCCTCTGAGGCTCAGCACACGGAGCATCTCGAGGCTGTGGTCGCTTATGGCACCGATGCCCTCTATGACCTTATTCGTACTTCATCAAGGGCGATGGTGTCAGCTGTCTCAGCCAGGAGGCTCCTTTGGTTTTGAAATTGGTTGGCAGATGTTTCTTCTACCATTCAAGGGCAAGCTCCTCTTCGGGGAAGATCTAGAACAGCTGATAAAACTCTTGGGTGCAAACAAAGTTCACAAATTGCCAGAAGACAAGCCCAAGGGGTCCAGAGGGTCTTTTCCACCTCATTCTCGTTTTCAGGGCCAACAGCATTTTCGGCAGAGCAGAGCTCCGGCTATTGCCAGAAACAGGCCTTGGAAGTCTCAGTCTTGGAACCAGTCCTTTTGGGCCTGGAGAGTGGGCAGGGAGATCTCCAGCCAGGGTTCTGGCGGCAGCAAATCTGCCCAATGAAGTGAGGCTGGCCCACTCTTCTGTCCCAAGGATCGGCAGTCGTCTCACGCATTTCTATGAGGAGTGGGCCAAAAAACCTCAGACAGGTGGGTCTTAGACATGATAGAAAGAGGCTATGCTTTAGAGTTTGCTTGTCCACTCAGAAGCCTTTTTCTGAGGTCCCTTTGTGGCTTGGCAGGCAAGGAGTTGGTCATGTGGCAAACTCTTGAGCATCTGCGTCTTTTAGGAGCCATAGTGCCTGTCCCTCCGCATGAGCGAGGGAAGGGCCATTATTCCATCTATTTTGTGGTCCCCAAAACGGAGGGCACCTTTTATCCAATTCTGGACTTAAAGAAGGTGAACATGGCTCACAAAGTGCCACGTTTTCGAATGGAAACTTTGCGGCCTGTCATCGCAGCAGTTCAGACAGGGGAATTCCTGGTGTCCTTGGATCTGACGGAGTCCTACCTGCACATCGGAAGCTGTCCAGACCATCAAAGGTTTCTCAGGTTCATGATCCTGGGGGAGCATTTTCAATTTTGTGCCCTTCTGTTCAGTTTAGCAACAGCTCCACAGAGTTTCACCAAGGTGATGGTAGTAGTGGTGGTGGCGGCCCTCAGGAGAGAGGGAATTCTGGTGCACCTGCATTTCGATAATTGGCTGATTCAAACAAAGTTGCAGGACCTATGCAGTTAAGCAGTGGAGATGGTGATACGTTGCTTATAATCCTTAAGTTGGGTAGTGAACCTATCTAAGAGTCATCTTCTCCTTTCACAAGTTCTTAATTTTCTAGGAGCATGTTTCGATATCCTCATGGGGAACTTTTTCTCCTGGAGGAGCACATACTCAAGTTACAGTCTCAGATCTGTAGTCTCTTGCAGTCCCGGGTCCCCAGAGTCTGGGATTACTTGCAGGTCCTCAGCTCCATGGCATCTACCTTAGAACTTGTGCCCTGGGCATTTGCTCATATGAGACCACTTCCGCAGACGTTGCTGTCCTGCTGGAATCCCGCTGAAATCCAGCTTTGGAGCAGTTTCATCTTCTGCTTCCACTTACTGGCACGATCCAGTCTGTCTTGGAGGCTTTCTCTCACTCATCTGCGCCATGGAGTGGACTTGGAGGTTCCATGATGGATAGTCGTGACGACAGATGCCTGTCTCTTTGGCTGGGGAGCAGTGTGCCAGTCCCAGTCAGCCCAAGGGCAACAATTGCCACAGGAAGCGTTGTGGTCCATCAATTGCCTTGAGACGCAAGCGGTGCATTTGGTCCTTCAGAAGTTGTTACCTCTTGTGCATGGTCGCTCGATCAGGATCCTGTCCGACAATGCGACTATGGTAGCCTATATTAACCACCAAGGAGGAGGTGACCAAGAATCGAGCAGTGGCTCAGGAAGTGGAAAAGCTGATGTCTTGGGCAAAGCAGCACCTAGCTGTGATAGTGGCTTCCCACATAGCAGGGTCTGACAATGTGCAATTCGATTTTTTCTCAGCTGTCAGCGGTTGGATCCTGCAGAATGGGAGCTCTCTGACAAAGCGATGGGTCTCATTACACACAGATGGGGTGTTCCTCATATGGGTCTAATGGCAACTCAGCAGCCTGCCAAAGCCCCTCGTTTCTTCAGTCGCAGGAGAGAGCGAGGAGTGGAAGGGGGGGGTCGATGCCCTGGTTCTTTCTTGGCCAAGCGACGTTCTCATTTATGTGTTTCCACTGTGTCCTCTGGTGGGCAAGATACTCAGAAGGATAGAGAACCACCCAGGAAGAGTGATTCTGGTGGCTCCAGAGTGGCCGCGACAGCCTTGGCTTGCGGATCTGGTCAGTCTAGCAGTGGATGGTCCGTTGAGGCTGGGACATCTTCCAAACCTGCTTTGTCAAGGTCCCGTATTTTTATATCAGGCAGATCGCTTTTGTCTAGCGGCTTGGCTTTTGAGCAGGAACGTTTGAGAAAGAGAGGATAGCCAGAGGATGTTATCACCACTTTGTGACAAGCTCGTAAGTCCTCCACCTCCTTGGCTTATGCTAGGGTGTGGAGGGTTTTCGAGTCTTGGTGCGCTCATAAAGAAATTGACTCTCAATGAACCTCGTTGTCCCAGATTCTGGCTTTTTTGTAGAATGGGCTGGTTAAGGGCTTATCGTTCACCTCTGAGAGTCCAGGTCTCCGCCCTGGCCGGCTTTAGAGGCAAGGTCCATGATGTGGTGCGTTTTCTTAGGGGAGCAAAGCATTTGCGCCCTCCCTCTCAGACTGTTTATCCATCTTGGAACCTTAATTTAGTCCTTAGGGGCTTGTGTGCAGCGCCGTTCGAGCCCCTTAGGAGAGTTAGCATTAAGGATCTCACTCTGAAGGTTGTCTTCTTGGTGGCTATTTGTTCGGCCAGAATGGTTTTGGAGATTCAGGCCTTGTCCTGCAAGGAACCTTTTTTGCAGATCTCGTACTCAGGCTTTTCTTTGAGGATGGTTCCGTCTTTTCTCCCTAAAGTGGTGTCGGCGTTCCACTTGAGTCAGTCAGTGGAGCTTCCGGCCTTTCAGACTCTAGAGTCTGATTCGGCTCATGCTTCAGAGTTAAGGCGTTTGGGCCTTGTTACGGTACTTGGAGGTGGCCAACAGTTTTAGAGTGTTGGATCACCTTTTTGTGCTGTGGAGTGGTACAAAGAAGGGTCAGAAAGCTTTGAGGGCTATGATTACTCTATGGTTGAAGGAGGCTATTGGTGCAGCTTACATTTGTCACGGTCGTCCGGTCCCAGAGGGCTTGAGAGCTCATTCGACACGATCCCAGGCTGTCTCCTGGGTGGTGTTAGCTAGGTTCTCCACAGGAAATTTGCCATGCAGCGACTTGGAAGTCTTTGCATACATTTGCCAGACACTATAGACTAGTTGTCCAAGCTCTGGAAGTTGTTAGTTTGGGAGAGGACAACCTTAAAGCAGGACTCTCACAGTCCCACCCATGTTAGGGAAGCTTTGGTACATCCCAGGAGTCTGGACTGATCTGGGTTCATACAGGGAAAGGAAACTTGGTTCTTTCCTGCTAATTTTCATTCCTGAAGAACCACAGATCAGTCCAGAGTCCCGTCCGTGTCTGGAGAGTCTGCTCATCCTGTATGTCTAGTCTATTTGTTATCTAAAGATTGGCAGATGTGTTGTTTTGTTTTTTTTGTCTGGCGTAAAACTCTGTATCATAGTTGACAGTTTGTATTTCATCTTTCTTCTGCTCTTTCAGGGGATATTGTATTCTTAGTTTGATTTGGAACTGTTCTTGACTTGGTTTCAGCTTGGGTACATAGTAATACTGAGGGTCTGCAGGTGCTACAGCAGGTTATAAGCTGGTGGTTCTGAAAATTTCTCTGTCTCCATCTGCTGGCAGGGAGGCAAAACCCAGGAGTCTGGACTGATCTGTGGTTCTACAGAAACGAAAATTAGCAGGTAAGAACCAATTTTCCTTATCATGAATTAGAAGTTGAAATATCTTTTTTCATATTTCATTGCAGTAAAATTAGGTATCTGGGAAGCATCTCTAGATAATTTTGTGGAATCTATCCAGTCAATTCCAGAGGTAAGTGTGTTTACTTGGCTAGCTAGGTATTTGTAAAGTAGACTTGGATTCTGCAGATGCATTTTCAAGATAAAAAATAAATATTCTTCAGTTTGTCTAAGTATATTGATAAAAGCATACAAATGGGAGCCTATTTGCAACCTATAAATTAGGTATATCGACCGCAACCGAAATGAAATTGTGACTAAAGAATTCCAGTAGAAAGGGTAATGGGCATCAGAGAGGGAATTCCACAGTAAAGACTAACGTTTGTTTACTCAAATCTTTGCCAATTTGCTGCCATATTTCAGAACCTTGCTGTAAAATCTACCCCTGTGCTGCCACAGGAAACTAGGAATTGTGCCTAAAACTTACCCTCCCAATGAGACCCCTTAATCCCTCACCCTGCAGGCAGTGCTCCCTGTGACCCCTCAATAAGAACCCCACACCCTGCAAGCAGCGCTCCCTCTGACCCCACACCCTGCAGGCAGCGCTCCCTCTGTGACTTATCCCACAATGAGGCATTACTCTATTAATCTTTTTCTTTTCTGAATATAAATATTATTTCAATGGAAAGTTGAACGTTCCTTCCTAATGACATAAGATCCAGTTTTATAATGTTTGCCTGATGAATTTCTCTGCAGATGTTAAAAGCCAGGAAAAAGATGAAACTCTCACATGATGATGTGATGCAGAAAATTGGGGAACTTTTTGCTTTAAGGTAGAAACTGTTTCTTTCTGTGCTTTTACAGCTCGTAATCTTTTCCTTCAAAAGCTCCTGTGCCTCTCCTTTATCTGCTAATCAATCAGGTACATAATTTTGGTTTTCTCTCCTGAGACTTTCTCCCTGCCAGCAGCAAGACTTGGCTGGGCCAAACTAGCAAACTGGAATGTAAAGGAGAGATTAGGGATCAGATCCAGCCTCATCATTCATAGCCCTAGATCATGTCTCTCTTCTCCCTTCTGCCTTTCATTCATTTATCATCGCCATTTGTTCAGGGAAGGGTTGACAGTCAAGATCGAGCATACAATTTTTCAGCCCATTTCTAACCTTTTTCAGAATCGTTTTTTTCTTATTTTTTTAAATATAGCTCCCCCCTCGTTTCTTGGAGAAATTGGGTCAATAAATAAGATCTCGATACCTAAATATCACATGAACAATATTGATAATGCTTGGAAGAGAGGCATCCTGGCTGTGGCAGATCCAGAATTCATCATTCTTGCTTCCCTTTCAGGCACCGCATCAACCTGAGTTCTGATCTGCTGATAACCCCTGACTTCTACTGGGACAGAGAGCACCTGGAACAACTCTACGACAAGACCCTCCAGTTCCTCAGCATTAACCGCAGGGTGAAGGTGGGCATGTGCTCCTCAGCGAGGGCAAATAAATTATAGGAAAGATTCAGTGTTAGTCACAGAGCGTGGCAAGTCCCCTCCCTGAAAGGGCTTACAGTCTGGGTAGCCTGCAGTAACCACAGACAGGATCCAGGGAAGGGGAAGGTGGTGGAAGAATGGAAAATGAGGAGCAGTCGAGGTTGGTTGCAGCACTGAGAGATCCATGGGTCTGGGGTACAGATGACTACAGAGTAGAAATGTGTATTTGTAAGGTCATTCGTTTCGGCTGTATGCGCATGCTTCGCAGACTTATAGTACATGCATAAATCGGATAGTACCCGTGTATTTTCCATAATGGGTTATGCACGTATTATCCACTTTACATGTGTACTGTAAGTCTGCGAGGTACGCGCATACCACTGAAACGAATGGCCTAACGAAGGCATATTCCTACTACAGAGTAGAGATGTAGGAGGCTGGAGAGGGCCAAGCTTATCTTCTGGCTCTCTTAATGCTCTTAGGGCCGGATATAAAAAAGATTTAAACATAGGAACCCTAGTTTATGTGTGTAAATTGCTGTTTGAAAATCAGTTTGGGGGTCTGTTTTATTTATTTATTTATTTATTTATTTAAAAATAACAAATTCCACAACTTCCAAATTTGAAATTTGACCAGGCAGATCACATAAGTACATTCATAAAAGATAAGTATCAACACCCATATATTACACCCTGCTCTTCGGCTCATCAAACCTCGCTGGATCCACGTTGATCGCTGCATCGGGGGTAGGCCTGCGCGATCGGCGCCAAGCCCCGTCGGGGGAAGGTCAGTGAATTAAACTCCCACCCGGACGGACTCAGCCCCGATCGCGCAACCGCACTGGCTCAGGCTGATCTGAGAAACCTAAAAGCAAAATAAAAAAAGAGAAACCGCGCCGAGGCCCGCCCACCACCCAGCGGCCACCAATCAGAGCCAGCCCCGCTGGGATTTAAACAGGGCTCTGCGGGCGCCATTCCTCCTCTTCGGCTCATCAAACCTCGCTGGATCCACGTTGATCGCTGCATCGGGGGTAGGCCTGCGCGATCGGCGCCAAGCCCCGTCGGGGGAAGGTCAGTGAATTAAACTCCCACCCGGACGGACTCAGCCCCGATCGCGCAACCGCACCGGCTCAGGCTGATCTGAGAAACCTAAAAGCAAAATAAAAAAAGAGAAACCGCGCCGAGGCCCGCCCACCACCCAGCGGCCACCAATCAGAGCCAGCCCCGCTGGGATTTAAACAGCCCTCTGCTAGGCGTCGCGCGCCGAACGTCGCGAGACAAAGGGGCATGCCCCTTTGTCGTGCTCCTTCGTCGCAGCCCCGAGGAAGCCCCGAATCTACATCCTGGTCTTTTGTCCAATACTATAATTACATACCATCTTTGTTCTGCCCACCGTCCAGCTCATACAACATAACATCAGCACCAACAAATCAAAGCACAAACATCACTTAATAACAGCTTTAATCTTCATGCCCCAGCTACTTCCAAAAGATCTGACTAACTAAACCACATGCAGACAGTGGCACCCGAGACTCCAAGCCTCAGATCTGCACAATCCAAACCAATTGCACAACGATAGCTCGTGGACTTTACCAGACTTGCCAGCAGACTCCTCAGAGGAACCTTAAACATCTCATTACTCGTCCACCCAATAGCACCAGGTCTGCTTCCGCTTAACATTCGCCCATCATTCTCCAGACTGCACTCGCCCATCACTCTCCGGACTGCACTCGCCCATCACTCTCCGGACTGCACTCGCCCAACATACATCCTTCATACATACAGCACTCTTCTAACATTATCCATCTAGCACTCTTCAAACCACATTCGTCCAGCACTCTTCAGACAGCATTCACCTAGCACTCCTTTCTGACCATAACGATTCCTACAGTCTTCCACTTCAGCCTCTTACATCCCAACATGCACCCCCTCTCAATTCCCATCATCCTCAATTCCAAATGGAGAACACCAAAGCCCCCTTCCCCCCCACATCACAATCGTCAACAGAGGCTCAGGCCCATTTTGCTGACACCAGCCACTCAATTCCTTGGACTAACTCTATTCTCACTCACATTGATTAATGCGCAATCAATCGCTAAGAAAAGTCATATATTCAACGACTACCTATTCGATACAAAACCTGACATTTGTGCTATCACAGAAACCTGGTTAAAACCTTCCGACACAGCGCTAATCAATCAACTACCCATACAGGATTACGATGTTCTCTCTATTCCCAGACCCAAAAAAAGAGGAGGTGGACTTCTCCTCGCAGCCAAAAAAACACTGGGTCTGACTTTGCAGACTTCCAATAACATATCAAAGATTGAATTTGCCCTATTCAACTCAAAACATCTGACGATCGGCCTAATCTATGCTCCCCCCGGAATACTGGAAGCTGACCCATCCCCCATCATAGAACTTACAGCAAAACACCTAAATTCCAGAAAACCTACCATCCTCATGGGAGATTTTAATCTGCACGTAGATATTCAACCTCATTCTACCAACTGTAAAACTCTTCTCTCCTCTCTCAACAATATGGGTTTCAGACAAATAGTGACTGAACCAACACACAAAGCAGGCCATACACTGGACCTTATCTTCATAAATGAAGGTATCACAACCCACACTACTCCAACTTGCACTCCAATACCTTGGTCAGACCATAGAATTATATCATCAGTTTTAAAAATTAAAGATCTTCCACCACAATCCATACTACCAATAACTATATCACTTAGGAAACAGTGCTCTGGAGACCAACTCAGTGAACACTTGGCCAAGGAACTTGAGCACCTTGACCTATCCGACATAAACTCAGCAACTTCATCATGGACCAACATCACTAAAAAGGTTGCAGATCAAATTTGCCCCATGACAATTAAATCTATAAATCCAAATAAAGACAACAGGAGACCCTGGTTCACACAGGAGCTAAAAAATCTTAAACACGAACTGAGATGCAAGGAACAAAATTGGCGAAAAAACCCATCTTCAACCACCCTCCTCACCTACAAATCATGCCTTAACTCTTACAGAAACAACATCAACACAACAAAGAGACTATTCTTCTCCAAAAAAATCCACCACCTCATTTTTGATTCAAGAGCTCTTTTCTCCTATGTATCAACCCTCACAAAACCCCCGGCACCCATCATTCCAGACGATCAAGCACTCAATAAAGCAAACGAACTGGCAGACTTCTTCGACAACAAAATCACCTCACTCCTAGCCCCCCTCAAGGGACCATCTACACATCCAAAACACGTAATCAACCTCACCCCTCAATCTTCGAGTTCACCCGCTCAACAAACACCACTCTCAACCACTCAACAACCTCCACTCCCAACAGATCAACAACCATCGCACACAAATGTCAATCAACACAACACTTCACTAACAGTGCTCAACACTTTTGAGCTCACATCCACTCTAGAAATAGAGAACATTCTCAAGAAGATAAAACCATCCTCCCATCCATCAGACCATATTCCATCCAACAAACTTAGTCTTATCACCAACACCATAGCCAAACCTTTAGCAGACATTATTAACTGCTCTTTCAACCAAGGACATGTCCCGAACCAACTCAAGTTAGCCATGCTCAAGCCGCTCCTCAAAAAACCCAACTTACCCACCTCAGACCCAGCTAACTTTAGACCCATAGCAAACCTCCCTTTGATTGCCAAAGTTATGGAGAAAGTTGTTAACAAACAACTTACAGAATATCTTGACGAAAACAATATCCTCACCTCAAACCAATTTGGCTTTCGTAAGACTATGAATACCGAATCATTATTAACATCATTATCAGACACTATCATTTTCAACCTAGAAAAGGGCCAACCTTGCCTCCTCGCTCTCCTGGATCTCTCATCAGCGTTTGATACTGTTAACCACTCATGCCTCTTGCAACGCCTAATAGACATCGGTATTACAGGAGTAGATGTTAACTGGTTCAAATCATTTTTGGAGAACAGATCATACAAGGTCAAGATAAATAACAAAGAGTCCCACACCATCGAATCCAAAAGGGGGGTACCACAAGGATCATCCCTCTCCCCGACCCTTTTCAATATTTATCTGCTCCCACTCTGTCAACTTCTTACTAACCTTAAGCTAAGACATTACCTATACGCGGATGATATTCAAATCCTCATCCCTATAGAAGATTCCCTACACAAAGCCATATCATTCTGGAATAAATGTCTGTTAGCTATCAACAATCTACTCACCAGCATCAACTTGGTTCTAAACAAAAACAAAACTGAAATCCTCATCATTTCACCGGAAAACTATACTCTCTCCTCACTTTCTACCACTAACCAACATCCGGACACCGCAGGGCTCTCCACCTCGCAACAAGTTAGAGACCTGGGAGTCATCTTAGACAGCAAACTCTGCCTCAACAAATTCGTCAACAACACAACAAAAGAATGTTTCTTTAAACTTCAAACATTAAAGAAACTCAAACCTCTCCTCCTTTACAGAGACTTCCGCATGGTCTTACAAGCCATCATTCTCCCAAAGCTGGATTACTGTAACTCCCTCCTCCTAGGCCTTCCAGCATGTACCATCAAACCACTTCAGATGGTCCTGAATGCCTCTGCAAGAATTCTTTCAAATGCCAAAAAAAGAGATCATATCACCCCTATTCTCCACCATCTCCACTGGCTTCCGATTAAATACAGGATCCAGTTCAAATCTTTAATGATGATTCATAAGGCCTTACACAACATCGCACCTCTCAACCTAACATTTCAAATTCGATTACACACATCCGTGAAACCAACCAGAAGCGCCTATCAAAACAGACTAATCACACAACCGGCGAAATCCATTTTGAGGAAACGTGCATTATCCACAGCTGGCCCATCACTTTGGAACTCGCTCCCTCCAGACCTTCGTTTGGAAACATGCCACCCTACATTTAAAAAGAAACTTAAGACTTGGCTGTTCAAACAAGCTTTCCCCTAGAGCCAAGAACACGAAGAAAAGTATTTTCAAGCCCACAACGTTTTATTCAGATCTATTATTTTATTCAATCAGAAATTTACACATGCTGAATTCATACATACTACATACATATACTCATATTGACTTCATATTTTTCCATGTTATTCATTGATTTATTAACTGCTTGTTTATTAACGGTTAAATATCATACACTATTTGCTTCAATTAATTTATTCAATGTAAAAACTTTGCTTACTTAGATTTGTTCAATGTAAAAACTTCTTTTATTATGTTCTATGTTCTATGTAAACCGCTATATTTTTAGCGATAGTTACTGTTCTTTGTAAACCGGGGTGATATGTATACTATACAGGAACCTCCGGTATATAAATCATTTAAATAAATAAATAAATAAACATAAACATTGCATAAAATTAATACGTCTCATTAATACCATATGCTTCTTGAAAAAGATGTTTTACCCCCTTCCTGAAGTCTCTCACATCCTGCATTTCTCTCAGCTCAACTGGAAAATTATTCCCCTATACTGGAGCAACAAATGAAAAAGCTCAGTATCACATTTGAGATAACCTACCCTCTTTCACTGATGGCACGTTCAATAAACCCATGTAAAGGTGTGCACAGAACACGATTCACACATAGTAAGGTGGCATTTCGGGGGCAGAGCTAGAGTGGGGAAAGGACTTACGTGCATAATTCTGATTTCCAAAAGTTTTATAGGCAAATTCACCTGCACAAGGTTATGCCTATGCTGCACATTGTTGTGAGTGCACCCGCAGGGTTTCACAGCGAATGTACATGCAGAAATCAGCTTTGAAAGTTTGGGCAAACGTCTTCAGGTAAAATGTACCCACAGGCTTTACCCTATGCAGTCCTGTTGAAAATTACTCTTGACGATCAGAATCTCAGAAATCTGAAGCTCCTTTTCACTGAGGCAGCAGACAAACAGGAACAGCGAATGCACCAGTGGCAGGCGAGCGAGTCCATGATTCTGTACGAAGGTAGAACGTACAACTGAAGGCTTGTCAAAGACAAGCTAAAGCAGAGAATTAGCAAGGACAAGGCTGAAGGCTTACACAATGCACAGCTGGAACAGGAGCAGAACTGAAGTCCAGAACCAGGCCGAGCCGAAGACAGGAACCAAGCCGAACTGAAGAACGCAGCAGCAGAGTCTGACAGAAGGCAAGCAAGATCCAACAGCCTGGGGTCGAGGCAGGCAGCAAGCAAGGAGAATTCAGTAGCTGGTCCAGGGTAGGCAGAATCCAGAATAATCAGAGGTCGAGGCAAGAAGCGAGCAGGAAGAATCCAAAACCAGGCAGGCAGAGAACAAGGCAAGGACCATGAAGAAGCCAAGGAACCTTTTGCCGAGGCAAAGAGTCCAGATTCAGGCAGGTTAAGTAGGTGTGTGACTTCATCATCGGGGTGAACGCCCAAGCTCTCCCTACATTGTGCGCGGAATCATGCATGCCGATGCGCACATACGCCTGTGCGTTCTGCACCGGGTCTTAGTCACGTATGTGTCAGGGTGCCCACTGGCGGTTCCCTGCTGCTCAGTGAGCATCTGAAGCCAGAGATTCTGGGAAGGCAGCTGGATTCTAATATACAGCTTGTTTTTTTGATCCTTAATTCTAATTAATGAGCATATAAAGACACATGAGAGTGGGATGCTTGCCTTGTTTGGTACCTTCAGATGGTGCTTGCATAGCCTCAGGGCTCTCATCTTCTTCTTTGGCAGGTGATGAATGAAAAACTACAGCACTGCATGGATCTGACAGACCTGATGCGCAATCACCTGACTGAGAAGCGCGCACTGCGCCTGGAATGGATGATCGTCATACTTATCACCATCGAGGTACCATGTCTCTCTGTTCCTCTCAGCCTTCAGCCTAGGGTACAGCCCAAACTACGGTCGCAGGAAGGCATGTTGCACCAAAGCAGAACCAGTCTGCTATCTTCAGCTCAGTGTGCAGCAGCAGCCAAGAAAGCAAATAAAATGCTGGGGATTATTAGGAAAGGAATGGAGAATAAAACAGAGAATATCACACTGCCTCTGTATTGCTCCATGGTGCGACCTCACTTTGAGTACTGTGTGCAGTTCCTGGTCACCACATCTCAAGAAAGATACAGCAGAATTAGAAAAGGTACAGAGAAGGGCGACCAAGATGATAAAGGGGATGGAACAATTCCCCTATGAAGAAAGACTAAAGAGGTTAGGACTCTTCAGCTTGGAGAAGAGACGGCTGAGGGGAGGTACGAGAGAGGTATATAAAATAATAAATGGGATGGTACGAGTTAGTCAATTGTGTACTCTTTCGAAAAGTACAAAGACCAGGGGACACACAATGAAGTTATTAGGTAATGCATTTAAAACTAATAAGAGTAAATATTTTTTGAAATCCACTGCCAGGGGGGGTCTGCTTATTAGCGGCTGATCGGGAAGTGTGTCTATCTCTTGGGATCCTGCCAGGTACTTGTGACCTGACTTGGCCACTCTTGGAAACAGGATGCTGGGCTTGATGGACCTTCGGTCTAACCCAGTATGGCAAGTCCTTATGTAATGTGAAGAGAGACGGGAGAGAGTATTTGCTTTGGTTTCAGTGGAAGAACTGTTAGCAGTCGGGGGGGGAAAGGGCATTTTTCCTCTGGAAGATCTTATAACTCCACCGAAGGAGAGTCTGAGCAAATTCTGGTAAAGCAGAATCCTCCCTGTTGTAGACACAAACTGAATGCTGCATCACAGCTGGACTGGGCCGACCATGCACAAAGAAGGTGAGCAACATGTGGCTCTTACAGCGACATGTTAGGTGTCAATAGCTTACCCTGACCCCGACCTGATGTAGCAATAATATTAATGAGGAGTTAATGAGTGTCATTTACTAACAAAACTGTCACTTCTGACATATTCCACAGGTGATGTTTGAACTGGCCAGAGTTATTTTTTGACCATTGACAGAACTGCGTATTCCATGGAAGAGTGATGTTCTGATGACTGGAGCCAACTAAAAAGCCACAATTACTGCAGAAAATCCACTTTCTCATCTATGTGATTAGGATGTAAAATTCACAAATGCTATCAAAGTATTTAAAAGTAATTAAAACGATAACTTGAATTACATGTGCAAGTGACAGATATAATATACATTTCCCTGTACTTATCCAGATCAGTCCAGACTCCTGGGTTTATGAATCCCTGCCAGCAGATAGAGACAGAGAAACTTTTACTGCCACATAATCTTGTGGTGCCACCTGCAGTCCTCAGTATTTCTCTGACTCCAGCAGATGGTAGATGTTACAAAACCTGCAGTTCCTGAACATACCCAGAGCAGTCCAGACCAGTCCAAACCAGTGGGTTGTGCATCCCTACCAGCAGATGGAGCCAGAGAGCAAAACTTTGGGCACTGCTACATATACAAGAGTGCCATCTACAGTCCCTCAGTATTTCTCTGACTCCAGCAGATGGTAGATGTTACAAAACCTGCAGTTCCTGAACATACCCAGATCAGTCCAGACCAGTGGGTTTATGCATCCCTACCAGCAGGTGGAGTCAGAGAACATTAGAACTTTGGGCACTGCTACATAAGGAGAGTGCCACCTGCAGTCCCTCGGTATTTCTCTGACTCCAGCAGATGGTAGAGGTGCACTTCTGCAGTCTTAGTAGTTTTTCAGTTTAGATAGTTAGGAAATATATTTTTCTTTGGCTTACGTTAGCTTCCTGAGGTGTTAGGCACCTTCGTGGGCCATCACTCAGTGGAAGCCGGGCGTCCGGGAGGTTGGGCACCCCTATCTAAGGTTTTGCCCGCTCCGACTCGATGTGTGAAGGTCAGGGGCTCCTGGTTTGCTCGCCTCCGAAGCTGCTTCCTCGACCCCTGAACTAAAAAAGAAGCTAGCAGTTTAAAAAAAAAAAAAAAAGCTGTGCTCGGCTTCTTTCTCCCTAAGATAAGGAGTAGGTGCCAGGGGGGTCTGCTTATTAGCGGCTGATCGGGGAGTGTGTCAGCGCATTTTGTCTTTGATTCCCTCAGCTCCCGGGGCTCCGGGCTGCTCGAGGAGAGGGGGGTAGTTTTTCTCCTCAGGGCAGATTTCAGCACGGCCCGCCACAATCGGCAGCATGGCTGCCTCACCTGAGGCCTCTCTAAAATGTTTTCGTGTGCTGTCTCGGCCCGAGGCGGATTAAGACCACTTGGCTGCGCGGTACTGCATGGGGCCTCGCTCCAAATCGGCGGCCTGCCGCACACGTGGAGTGCGCGGTCAGGCACTAGATTCGGCCTTTCTTTGTTCAGCCTGCTCCACGGGGATGGAGGGCTCGTCGGGGGGGGGGGGGGGGGGGGGGGGGGGGTGCTTCGTGCTGCGGGTCGCCGGAGGATGATTCCCCTCCCATTTTGGCCCCCATGGGGGATGTTCTCTCGTTGGGGGCTGGTGACCCGGTACCGTAGGATACCCCGGAGGGAGGGGGAGACCCGGAGGAGTTTTCCCCAGAGTTTATTCTTCTCTTGCACCAAGCCTTTCCAGCACGGAAGCAAGTGGCTCTAAAAAGGCCCGGGCGGCATGGAGACCTGTCCGAGCCACAGGTGAAGCAGGATCGGCCCGCAGAGCATCAGCAGCATTCGGTCGAGCAGCCTCGCCCGGTGGAAGACAGTTCCCGGGGACTTCAAGATCCAGGTCTTGCTGCAAGAACAGCGCCTGCCCCGGGTGCGGACCCTACAGACCCGGATCAGAGCCCTGATCTGGGGGACATTGATCAGAATGACCCGGATGGGGACGACTTTCCGCCAGCGGAGGGAGATGATCCCAGCGTGGTCCGCCTTTTTAAGCGGGGTGAGCTGCAGCCCCTTATCCCTCAGGTGTTGGAGATCCTGGGCCTTAAGGTTTCTCAATGAGGGAGTTAATGCAGTCCTCGATGGGATATGGGGACCAACAACGTCTTTCCCTCTCCTTAAGAAAGTCCACAAGCTGGTGACCCAGGAGTGGGACGCTCCGGATGCGGGCCTGAAGGTGGGCAGGGCTATGATGAAGCTCTATCCTCTTTCAACAGATGTGTTGGACCTGCTGAAGATTCCAAAGGTGGACATGGTGGTCTCTGCGGTCACGAAGAAGACCACTATCCTCGTAGCTGGTGCTGCCACTTTGAAAGACATGCAGGACCGCAAACTGGAGATCCAATTGAAGCGGGTCTTTGAGGTAGCTGCTTTGAGCTTTCGAGCAGCAGTTTGCGCTAGCCTTATGCAAAGGGCGTGTATGTGCTGGGTTCAAGAGGCTGCTTCCACTTCCGGTGCCGGCGGAGGTGGTGTGTGCAGGTCGCCCGCTAGGAGGCAGGCATCGCTTATAATGCGGATGCGCTTTATGATCTGGTGCGGAGCATGGTGTCTGTGGAGGCAGCGCGTCGACTCCTCTGGCTGCAAAATTGGCAGCGGATTTGTCCTCCAAATCCCAGCTTTGTAACCTCCCCTTCAAAGGCAAGCTTCTGTTTGGGGAGGACCTGGATTAAGCTGCTGGGAGAATCCAAGGGCAATAGGTTGCTGGAAGATAGAAGATCTTCAAAGAAGGTTTTCCCCCCTCAGGCTCGTTTTCGGGATTCTCGCCGTTTAAGAGCCGGCAGATATTCTGCACCCTCAGGTCCTAAGCAGCCTCTGGGACACCAGCAGTCTTTTCGCGGAGGCCGCCGCTCCAGTAGGGACTCTGGATGCCTCGGTGCAGGAAGCAGTAAGCCCGCACAATGAAGCCATGAGCACCCATTCCGTCGTCGAAGCTGTCGGAGGCTTTTATGCGGAATGGGCAAGAATTACCTCAGACCTCTGGGTCCTGGAGGTGATCAGAGACGGCTACGCTCTGGAGTTCTCTCGTCCGGTTCGGGAGGTTTTTATGGAGTCCCGCGTGGTCTCACACAGCAAGCGCGAGGCGGTGCGGCAAACCCTGCAATGACTACTCGAGCTCAGAGTCATCGTCCCAGATCCAGAGTTGCAACAGGGGCGGGGATGGTACTCTGTTTACTTTGTGGTTCCAAAGGAGGGCACGTTTCGTCCCATCCTCCATCTGCAGAAGGTGAACCATTGTCTTCGGATCCCTCGTTTTTGAATGGAAACCCTGAGGATGGTGGTAATGGCTGCTGTACGACAAGGAGATTTTCTAGCGTCCCTGGACCTCACGGAGGCGTATCTCTAAATATCAATCCTGCTGAGCCACCAGAAGTTTCTGCGCTTCAAGGTCTTGGGGCAGCACTTCCAATTTCGAGCCCTCCCATTTGGTCTCGCAACAGCTCCTCGAATGTTCACCAAGGTCATGGTGGTGTAGCAGCTTTCCTTCGCAAGGAGGGGATTTTAGTCCACCCATACCTGGACGATTGGTTGATTCGCGCAAAGTCACAGGAGAACTGCGAGAGATCGGTTCGCATGGTGATGATCACCTTGCGGTCGCTCGGGTGGGTCATCAATGTGCAGAAGAGTCACTTGGAACCCACCCAAGAACTGGTTTACTTGGGAGCGCAGTTCGATACCTTGCGCGGCAAAGTGTTTCTGGCGGCGGACTGCATGACGAAGTTACAAGGACAGATCCATGCCCTGTGTCTGAGGGAGAATCCCACAGTAAGGCATCATCTGCAAGTCCTGGGCTATATGGCTTCCACCTTGGATTTGGTTCCATGGGCATTCGCTCACTTACGACCATTACAGCGTGCACTTTTGTCATGATGGAGTCTGGTGTCGGAACAATTCCACCTACCAATGCCACTGCTTCCCGAGTCCAGAGTCAGTCTGTTGTGATGGCTATCGCTCGACAATCTGGATCGGGGAGTGGACTTGGACCCTCCGAATTGGCTGATAATCTCCACCGAGGCCAGCCTGTCCAGTTGGGGAGCGGTATGTGCAGACAAATCCACCCAAGGTCTCTGGTCGCCGACGGAGGGATCCTGGTCCATCAATCGACTCGAGACAAGAGCTGTTCGACTTGCCCTTCAAGCATTCCTACCCTGGATCCAGAGCAGAATGGTACGAGTGTTCTCAGACAATGCGACGACTGGCTTTACATCAACCGGCAAGGCGGGATGAGAAGTCCCGCAGTAGCGCTCGAGGCGCGACTCCTGTTCACTTGGGCGGAGCGTCAGCTCAGGGGGATTGCTGTTTCTCATGTCGCCGGAGTGGAGAATGTGCAGGCGGACTTCCTCAGCAGACAGCAACTCGATCCAGGAGAGTGGGAGCTGTCTCTCGAAGCATGGAACCTCATTTGTGCCAGGTGGGGCGTGCCACAGTTAGATCTGGTGGCAACCAGGACGAATACGAAGACAGAATGCTTTTTCAGCTATCAGCGAGAGCAGGGCTCGGTGGGCACGACGCGTTGGTGTGCCTTAGACCCACAGGAATTTTTCTTTAGGCCTTCCCTCCCTGGCCCCTCATCGGGCGGCTTCTCCTTCGCATAGAACTCCATCCGGAAAGGGTGGTGCTGGTGGTGCCGGAGTGGCCGCGTCGCCCTTGGTTTTCGGATCTGGTTCGCATGGCTCTAGAAGGTCCTTTGCAGCTTGCTTATCTACCGCATCTGCTTCAGCAGGGACTCATATTTTTGGATCGGGAGGATCACTTCTCTCTCGCGACTTGGCTTTTGAGAGGCAATGTTATTCCGAACAGGTCATTTCCACTCTCCTTCTGGCACGATGCCCAGTCACTTCTAGAGTCTGGAAGCTTTTTGAGACATGGTGCCACCAACGTTCCTGCGATCCGTCAGCTGTGGATGTCCCACGGGTGCTGGATTTTCTGCAGCAGGGGCTCGCTAAGGGTTTAGCGTTCAATTCCCTTTGGGTACAGTTGGCAGCTCTGGGTGCCTTGCGGACAAGGTTTAATGGATGTTCAATAGCAGTTCACCCAGATATTGCTCATTTTCTCAAAGGGGTCAAACATCTCCGTCTTCCCGTCTGTCTTTTGTGTCCGGATTGGAGTTTGAATCTAGTGCTTTGGGTTCTTTACGGAGCCCCCTTTTGAGCCTCTCCACGTTGCTGAAAAATCTGACCTTTAAAGAAGGTGTTTTTGGTGGCCATTTGTTCGCTCGTCGGATTTCAGAATTGCAGGCGTTGTCATGTTACAACTCCTTTCTTCGGATTTACGACGATAGGGTATCATTGAGCACGGTTCTGTCTTTCATTCCCAAAGTGGTCTCGGCTTTTCATGTCAATCAGATGGTGGAGCTTCCAGGATTCCCGCAGTGGTCTCGGGACTCCATTCAGGACAGGGACCTTCATCTTTTGGACGTGCTTTGTTGCGCTATCTGGAGGGTTACTAATGACTTCCGACATTCAGATCATTTGTTCATCCTTTTTGGGGGCCCAAAAAAGGGGGACAAGGCGACTAAGGCGACCATCTCTCGTTGGATTAAGGAAGCTATCTGCTTGTCATACATAGCCGAGGGTGACAAGTGCCTTTGGGTCTCAGAGCTCATTCCACCTGGGCCCAGGCTACGTCCTGGGCGGAGTGTCAACTCCTGTCGCCTCAGGAAATCTATAGGGCGTTGGTATGGTCCTCACTACACACTTTCACTAAACATTGACTGGACGTTAACGCGACTGGGGAGTCGTCCTTTGGAGAGAGTGTTCTGCGTGCGGGTCTTTCGGGCTCCCGCCCAGTGTAGGGTGGCTTGGGTACATCCCACTGGTCTGGACTGATCTGGGTATGTTCAGGAAATGAAAATTGGTTCCTACCTGCTAATTTTCGTTCCAGTAATACCACAGATCAGTCCAGAGGCCCACCCTTTTCTTCAGATACCGAAAGACTGCCTTTTGCTTGATATTTGCTGTGTTTTTCATGGTGCTCCTTGTTTGCAGATATTCTCGATGGAGCAGTTTCTTAAAGTTGGTTCTGATATATATTTTGTTCATGGGGGCGAAGAGGTTGTCTGTTCGTTTGGGTTCAACCTCTTGCGCACGTTAGTTATGTTACTGTAGGCTTGGGTACAGGCCAATACTGAGGGACTGCAGGTGGCACTCTCGTATATGTAGCAGTGTCCAAAGTTTTGCTCTCTGACTCCACCTGCGGGTAGGGATGCACAACCCACTGGTCTGGACTGATCTGTGGTATTACAGGAACGAAAATTAGCAGGTAAGAACCAATTTTCATTTCTGCGATCAGGAGACTTAATTGGGGTTCAGAGCCTTCCTCCCACAGGGGTTTTGGATCCTGGTAGATTCTTCGCTGTTGATTGACCCCCAGCTCGTCCAGCTCAGTGACTGTTTTGTATGCTGGCTTCTTAATTCTGTGGTGTATAAATCTGGTGGTCTAGATCCCTCCCTTTCACGAGGCTGCTGCGGCAGCTACAGGCTCAGAGTGGTATTCTCTTTATATTTTGTTTTATTTGTCCTCTGTTTTCCAGCCTTGATTTGCAATAAAGGTTTAAAAAAAAAAAAAAAGGAAAGTGGAAGAAGAAAAGATTAGAAATCTGAGAGAGCCAGCTCTCTCAGATTTCTAATCTCCAGCCGTCCAAATCACCTAAATTTGGACGGCTGGACAGCTTGCTACAGCCTGTTTTCAGGGGTGGCTGACCATTTGGAGGGGCCGGGTTCACTTTCCCATCGAGGTCTGAATGGTTTGTTAGTCTGTTTGCCACAAGTGCGGTTTATTGTGATCGTGGCTCAACCACGTTAGCCTTTCCTCAGACTGTTCTGCCGGCAGGGAAGGGCCATCCGTTCACCTGATAGCCCCAATAAAGCAAAAGCTGAGATTGGCACCTCCTCCTTTTGTGCGGCGGAGTATGCACTGGGTTGAGGAGCCTTTCTCCATTAGCGCGGGACCAGCAGCCATGTTGAAGGCCCATGCGGCTCGTGCCTCGCTGATGGAGGGGGGGGGAATGGGGATTTCCACTTCTGCTTTCCCCAGCTTTTTTTGGTCTCTGGATGAGGGGAGAGAAGCTGGAAAGGAATGCGAGGAAACACTGAGGGCCGATGCAATAAAGTCTGCCTAGCCTAGTGCACAGGTTTCTGCCTGGCTGGGCTTGCAAGACTAGCACCCGATGCGGTAAGGAGATTAGTGCGTCCAGAACGCATGCAAACCCGATAGCACCCAATGCATGCAAATTCCATGGAGATGAAGCCATTAGGTATTACCACCCAGTGCAGGAAAGTGCTGGACACCCAATGCACACTTTTTGATGCAGAAAATTTAACTCCAGACCCAGAGGTGGGTTAAAGTCAACTTGCAGTCAAGGGCTCATGAGAAACATTGTAAAATATGGTCCTCCTTAGTATTATTACCCCGGCTCTTGAATTTACTGCTTGCGGTAGTGAAAAATAAATGTACATTGATTGGCTCACAAAGAAGCACAATTTAGACACCGGTAGCAATGGGTGCCTGATATAATAAACTGCAGTGTGAGAAATCGGCACCTCTGCAAAATAACCAAAGCAAGCGAGAGCAAATCGGACCCTTGTCTTGAGCATCCACTGCAATTGTGAGCACCCGATGCAATAACCTTTTTTGAGCCCCAGAGATGCTTATTCTCTCGTAGCGCGCCCTTTTTACGCTGCCTCTCATTTACATGTCGCATTGGGGCGCACAGGAATGTGGCTGTGCATGCATTAGGAAATCAGGCGCGCGATTCGAGCGTGCGTCTTATTGTATTGGCCCCTCAGAGGCTCGTAGACCCCTGGGTCTTCTCATCATTTGCAGTTTATTTCATAGTTGTTTTATGTCTTATTTTGTTTCTGATTATATGCGCACCTTGCTGTCCTCTAAGGTTTGTGGATGAGAGGAATATAAATTGTTTAAATTAAAATATATATATATATGTAGGCGCCAAAGAGTGGCAGAATTCAAGCAGGCCTGGGCCAGATAGCGAAGGCCATCAGAGAGGGAGAAGGCCCCTGGGACAGAACGGAGAGAGCAGGGGTGAAAGGTTGTTCCCTGTATGTACCCGGATCAGTCCAGACCATGGGTTGAGCCTCCTGTCCAGCAGATGGAGACAGACCAAAAATTGAAAGGGTTTCCTATATCAGGACAGAGCCTACCCTGCAGCCCTTCAGTATGTGTCTGTCTCCAGCAGATGATACAGCTCACCCTGCGGTTCCCTGTTAGCTTGCCCTTCCCCTACGGGATTCCTTCCTTCCTTCTTTTCTTTGGGGGCAAGCTCAAGCAAGTATTGATTGGATTTATTCTGTGTAAAAAAAAAAAAAAAAAGGTTTTAAATTGTGTCACTGTTTTGACTGTGTTAGGGAGACAGCCCTGTCTCCCTCGCTCTTGGGGTGCCCTATGGGGGCTTGCCCCTTGACTTGTTCAGCCTAGGCATCTTTCCTGGTGACCCTTTTACTTGGGGTGATACTGGTGGTGCCAGTCACTCCCCCTTTGCCTTCTGCCTTGCCCCGAGACGTTCATTCCTCGGGTGCGTTCTCATAAGAACATAAGAAAATGCCATACTGGGTCAGACCAAGGGTCCATCAAGCCCAGCATCCTGTTTCCAACAGTGGCCAATCCAGGCCATAAGAACCTGGCAAGTACCCAAAAACTAAGTCTATTCCATGTAACCATTGCTAATGGCAGTGGCTATTCTCTAAGTGAACTTAATAGCAGGTAATGGACTTCTCCTCCAAGAACTTGTCCAAACCTTTTTTGAACCCAGCTACACTAACTGCACTAACCACATCCTCTGGCAACAAATTCCAGAGCTTTACTGTGCGTTGAGTGAAAAAGAATTTTCTCAGATTAGTCTTAAATGTGCTACTTGCTAACTTCATGGAATGCCCCCTAGTCCTTCTATTATTCGAAAGTGTAAATAACAGAGTCACATCTACTTGTTCAAGACCTCTCATGATCTTAAAGACCTCTATCATATCCCCCCTCAGCCGTCTCTTCTCCAAGCTGAACAGCCCTAATCTCTTCAGCCTTTCCTCATAGGGAAGCTGTTCCATCCCCTTTATCATTTTGATTGCCTTTCTCTGTACCTTCTCCATCGCAACTATATCTTTTTTGAGATGCGGTGACCAGAATTGTACACAGTATTCAAGGTGCGGTCTCACCATGGAGCGATATAGAAGCATTATGACATTTTCCGTTTTATTAACCATTCCCACACCTTGCACTTGTCCACATTAAATTTCATTTGCCATTTGGATGCCCAATCCTCCAGTCTTGCAAGGTCCTCCTGTAATGTATCACAGTCTGCTTGTGATTTAACTACTCTGAATAATTTTGTATCATCCACAAATTTGATAACCTCACTCGTCGTATTCCTTTCCAGATCATTTATATATATATTGAAAAGCACCAGTCCAAGTACAGATCCCTGAGGCTCTCCACTGTTTACCCTTTTCCACTGAGAAAATTGACCATTTAATCCTACTCTCTGTTTCCTGTCTTTTAACCAGTTTGTAATCCACGAAAGGACATTGCTTCCTATCTCATGACTTTTTAGTTTTCGTAGAAGCCTCTCATGAGGGACTTTGTCAAATGCCTTCTGAAAATCCAAATACACTACATCTATCGGTTCACCTTTATCCATGTTTATTAACCCCTTCAAAAAAATGAAGCAGATTTGTTAGGCAAGACTTCCCTTGGGTAAATCCGTGTTGACTGTGTTCCATTAAATCATGTGTTTCTATATACTCTACAATTTTGATCTTGAGAATAGTTTCCACTATTTTTCCCAGCACTGAAGTTAGGCTCACTGGTCTATAGTTACCCGGATCACCCCTGGAGCCTTTTTTAAATATTGGGGTTACATTGGCCACCCTCCAGTCTTCAGGTACAATGGATGATTTTAATGATAGGTTACAAATTTTAACTACTCGATCAGAAATTTCATTTTTTAGTTCCTTCAGTACCCTAGGATGCATACCATCCGGTCCAGGTGATTTGCTACTCTTTAGTTTGTCAATCTGGCCTACTACATCTTCCAGGTTCACAGTGATTTCATTCAGTTTGTCTGACTCATCACCCCTGAAAACCATCTCCAGAACTGGTATCTCCCCAACATCCTCAATAGTAAACACGGAAGCAAAGAATTCATTTAGTCTTTCTGCAATGGCCTTATCTTCCCTAAGAGCCCCTTTAACCCCTCGGTTATCTAATGGTCCTACCGACTCCCTCACAGATTTCTTGCTGTGGATATATTTTAAAAAGTTTTTATTATGAGTTTTTGCCTCTATGGCCAACTTCATTTCAAATTCTCTCTTCGCCTGTCTTATCAATGTTTTACACTTAACGTGACAATGCTTATGTTTTATCCTATTTTCTTCAGATGGATCCTTCTTCCAATTTTTGAAAGATGTTTTTTTTGGCTAAAATAGCCTCTTTCATCTCACCTTTTAACCATGACGGTAATCGTTTTGCCTTCCTTCATGCATGGAATACATATGGATTGCACCTCTAGGATTGTATTTTTAAATAATGTCCAAGCCTGTTGAACACTTTTAACCTTTGCAGCTCAGGGACTTTTATTTCCCTGTCATATAAAAAAAAAAAAAAAAGATTGCAGAGGCAGAAAAGTTTACTTGGCACTTGCCGGCTGTTAGGGGGGAGAGCAGGGTTCGATGGCCTGCTCAGCTGTTTTTCGCTTTGCCTCGCGGCTGTGCTGCACTTTTAATGCCGCGTTCAATTTTCTGTATTTAACAGCAATTACTCTAACCTTGAGCAGCTACATCTTCGGGTCCCCCAGCAGGGAAGTTTAATCCCCCTGCAACGGCACAAAAATATAACAGCAATTATTCTCACCTTGAGCAGCTAATGTTTTCAGGTCCCTCAGCAGGGAAGATTGATTCCCCTGCAAGTGCTCACCGCCTAGCAGCCGTACACTGACCAGGAGGAGCTGTTAACTCTGGTCTCCCGGCAGGGGAGATTCTTCCTCTGCAACTGCTCAGAATCTAGAAACAATTTCTCTGACCCTGAGCAATCTCGGCAGGGGAGATTAATTCCCCTGCAGCTGTAAAAAAAAAAAACCTTGCCAGCCTAAGCAGGCCCTTTTTTTCCTCTGCCTTCTGCTGCGGGGCTGACGTACAGGGGTTTTTAGCCAGCATGCGCTTTCCTCAGCAGGCTGCTTCGGCTGATCGTTGTCGCGGCGGTCTCTTTTGATCTGCCGTGTTGTTTTTCTGCCTGTCCAGCCCGATCGGAGCCCGTTCGCGGCTCTCCCCCGGTTCCCGGCCATTTGGGGAGGCTTCCTCCATGGCAGCGCCGGGTCCTAAGGCACGGGGTAGGCCTTCCCAGTGCCTGGCTAGGCCATTCCTTGCCCAGAATAACCGCGGGAATGGCGGCCATTTTGGGGGAGGTTTTTTCTCTCTCACATTTAGGGCGGGAAGAAGAAACAGAGTTCATATTCATGTTTTCCCGCCGGCCCTAAACCGTGTTCATTCTTTGGAGGGGTTCTTTTTACTCCCCTCCCTCTCTCCTCCCGCCCTTTTCAGGACTTTCATATATCGATTCTCAACGGAGTTTGACATTTTTATACCCTTTCTATTTGCTAGCCTGCAGGCAGAGGATGATCCCTCCCCCGGCTAAACTCTGTCGAGTATCTGCTTCACAGCTCCTTGCTGTTCCGAAAGGCCAGGCTCCCGGTGGTGTCTGGAGTTCTTCCCCTGCCCCCCGCCGGCTGCACGTCGTTCCAGACTCTGTATTCTGGACTCTGTATGGCTCTCAGGGCCTCCCCCTACAGGGGGATGACTCGTGGGTACTCCCTTTGCTACACAGGAATGAGCTGGTCCAGCTCATCCCTTTTTTTCTGTTGGACGTGTTCTGTTGGCTCTCAAGGTTTTTCTCCCTCTAATCCGCCGCAAAGCGGTACGCATTCTCTTGAACAATTCCACCATGGTGGACTATATCCATCGTCAGGGGGTTACCCGAAGTTGTCTGGTGGCGCTGGCAGCCAGCAAGCTCTTTGCCTGGGCAGAGAGGCACTTGATTCACCTAGCTGCCTCCCACATAGCGGGCAAGAAGAATGTTCAAGCCAGCTTATTTAACCGACCATGTCTCGATCCTAGCGAGTGGGAGTTGTCTGATGAGGCAATGGATCTGATTGTTCGCAGGTGGGGTCCCCCTCACCTGGATCTGCTGGTAAGTTTGGGCAACGCCTAGGCTCCCAGATTCTTCAGCCGCTGGAGGGAACATTGTTCGGTGGGAGTGGATGCGCTGGCCCTCCCTTGGACTCCCAACATTCTCCTCTACGTGTTTCCTGCTTGGCCCCTAGTGGGAAAAATTCTCAGGAGAATAGAGCTTCCCCAGGGACCGGTCATTCTCGTGGCCCCTGAGTGGCCTTTCAGGTCGTGGCTCGCGAATCTGGTAAATCTGGCGATGGACGGTCCTCTTCGCCTCGGCCATCTCCCTCGTCTTCTTCCGCAGGGTCCCATATATTTCGACCAGGCAGCTCGCTTCTGTCTAGCAGCCTGGCATTTGAACGCCGACGATTGAGACGAAAGGGTTATAAAGTAGAGGTTATCTCAACTCTGCTTCAGGCTCGTAAGCAGTTTACGTCCCTGGCCTATGTCCGCATCTGGAAAGTTTTGAGGATGCCTGGGTGGAATTGGGTGTCTCGGCTCGTCCGCCGTCGGTTCCTATGATTCTCCTTTCCCTCCAGCGGGGTCTCTCCAAGGTTTTTTCCGTCAGCTTGTTGCGCATCCAGGCTTCCGCCCTGGACGCACAATGTCTGGCTTTTCACCCAGATGTCGTCCGTTTCATTATGGGCGTTAAGCACCTGACGCCGCCCGTCCGGGCCACTTGTCCTTCGTGGAGCCTAAATTTGGTCCTTCGGGTTCTTTGAGCGGCTCCTTTCGAATCTCTCCATCAGGCTACTCTCAAGGACTTGACGCTCAAGACTGTCTTCCTGGTTGACATTCGCTCCGCCAGGAGGGCGTCGGAGTTTTAGGCTCTTTCCTGCAGAGAGCCTCTTCTCCGGCTGTCGGATTCGGGCGTCTCTCTCTCTCTCTCTCTCATACCCGTCCCTTCTTTCTTGCCGAAGGTTGTTTCCTCTTTTCACGTCAATCAGTTGGTGGAACTCCCCGCATCTTCTGAGGATATAGCGGGGTCCGGGGGCGGTGACCTTTGCTGACTGGATGTTTGACACGTCTTACTGCGTTACCTCCAGGTCACAAATGACTTTTGGGTCTCGGATCATCTTTTTGTTCTGTGGAGTGGTCCAATGAGGGGCAACCAAGCTAAGACTACGATCGCTCGGGGGTTGCAGAAGGCGTTTTTCTTCAGCCTATGTCTGCAAGGGCCGGGCGGTTCCTGAAATTCTGAAAGCTCGTTCTTTGCGTTCTCAGGTTACTTCTTGGGTGGAGAGTCAATCGGTCTCTCCGCTGGAAATATGCAGGGCAGCTAGGTGGAAATCCCTGCATACCTTTGCTCGCCATTACCGCCTTGACATACAGGTGCCAGAGTTTCGTTTCTTCGGTCGGCAGGTACTTCGAGCGGGACTGTCTTGGTCCCACCCTTTGTAGGGAAGCTTTGGTACGTACAGGGAAAGGAAAATTAGTTCTTACCTGTTAATTTTCGTTCCTGTAGTACCATGGATCAGTTCAGACACCCTCACGTGTTCTGTCCACTCGATCTCTTTCCTGGTTTTTCCTCCTTCTAGGAGTATTTTTGTGTCTCTGCATGGCTCTTGGATTCTCATTACAGGCACCGGAAGCATCTTTTACGATGATCTGGGGTAGTCATGCAAGAGCGCTTAATCACACAGTTCATTCAATTGTTCTATTGTTTGATTGTTTTCACACCTCTAATAGTTATCCTGTTACTTGCTTGAACTTATGCGTTTTACTGCTTTGACAATGGTTATACTGAAGGGCTGCAGGGTAGGCTCTGTCCTGATATAGGATATCCTTTCCGGTTTTGGTCTGTCTGCATCTGCTGGACAGGAGGCTCAACCCATGGTCTGAACTGATCCGTGGTACTACAGGAACAAAAATTAACAGGTAAGAAATAATTTTCCTCTTTTCAGCAGCAAACATCAAGTGCATACTCAATATTCAAGTGAAGGAGAACACATCTGTCACAGACATCTGCCTGACACTGTGACATTTCAGTTTGGGGGCAGAGGAGCTTGTAACTCCTGCTCTATCCCTTCTGTTACTGTCTGCAGGGAGGCCTTTAAATAAAGCTTTACAAAATAAAAAAAATAACTTCCTGTCATGTGGCTGCAGTGGAGGAGCAGGCTGTGGGCGGGCGATGAGGCTGCTGAGTGTGCGACCCTCTCTGTTATTTCGTAAAATAAACCTGGGGGGGGGGGGGCCGGCGTCATTCTGGGGAGAAAGTGGCGAGCTAAGAAGCGCTTTGTAGCCATGCAATGAATAATTTGGCTGCTGCTGTAGCTTAAGATCAGTTTGCATTTAGGTATCAGCATTGCCAGCCCAGTGATCCGTCCTCTCCAGGAGGGGGGGCCCTGAGTCCACCTGGCTAATCCTTCCTTAACGACTTTTCCTCTTGGCTGCTTGGTGACCCTTCAAAGACTTTCGGCTCCCTGCTTTAATGGCATTGAAAAGAAAAATGGATTTGATGGGTTCCTCTATCGTGATTTCCTGTATTTGCCTGCTGTACGGCAATGGTAACTGGTACTGTTCTGACACCGGATTCCACTGAGACAGGAATTCCCTCTGCAACGGTCTCAGGTGAGCGAAGGCCCAAGGAACCAACTCCAATGTTGATGCCAATGACCCTAGGACTTGCAGATAGCCCACACTCTGGGGATCAGGAGATGTAGTAGAAGACACACTTGCTACTGCAATTTGCACATCCTGTCCAGTAATGTGTGGAAGCGGGCTCCCAAATATTCCAGGGAGTGGGAAGGGATCAGATGACTCTTCACCTCGTTGATCACCCAACCGAGGACTGAAGGCAATGGGTCACCCTGTGTACTGCCTGCATGCAGTCCTCTTCCGACTTGGCTCGAATCAGCCAATTGTCGAGATACGGGTGAACCATCATCCCTTCCTGCCGGAGGGCCGCTGCCACAACCATCACCTTGGTAAAGGTGTGCGGGGCCATCGCCAGGCTGAATGGAAGCGCTCGGAACTGGAAATGACAACCCAAAATCTTGAAGCGCAAGAACTTCCAGTGATCACTGTGAATGGGGATGTGCAGGTAAGCCTCGGTGAGATCCAGAAAAGCGAGGAATTCCCCATTCCAGACCACCGCGATAACAGTTCAGAGAGTCTCCCTCCGAAAGCGGGGGACTTTCAGTCTGCAGTTCACCTTCTGCAGGTCCAGAATGGAGCGGAAAGTCCCCTCTTTCTTGGGAACCACGAAATAAATGGAATACCGCCCCCACCCCTGCTCTTCCGGTGGTACGAGGAAGATAGCCTGCGGTCCAACAATCTCTGCAGGGTGCCTTCCACCGCAGCCTGCTTCTTGCGGGAAATGCAGCGCAACTCCAAGAAAACCTCCCTGAGAGGCCGAGAAAATTCTAAGGCGTAACCGTCCTTTACCACATCCAGAACCGAGCGATCTGACGTGATCTTGGCACACTCCTTGTAAAAATGGACAACCTGCCCCCGATCGTCCCGCACGAGGGGTGGGCGGGCCCGACTTCATTGGGCAGGTTTACCAGCTCCAGCCCCCTGCCCGAAGCCTCCTCTGCAGGCCGGCTGGTGCTGTGGGTAAGAAGTGGACTACCTGGCACCAGAGGAGGGAGCACCCTTTCCCCTATCTGGTTCTTCGGGAGTCCCGAAACCGGGTCCGTGGAACGAAGGACTTCTTAAAGGGCTTCCTATCTTCCGGCAACTTATTGCCCTTGGATTCTCCCAGAGATTTCATCAGCTTGTCCAAATCTTCTCTAAATAGTAATTTCCCCCGAAAGGGAAGATTACACAATTGCAACTTAGAGGAAGCATCCACCGCCCAATTGCGGAGCCACAGAAGCCGTTGAGCCACTACCGAAGACACCATGGTCCGAACAGACACACAAACCAGGTCATATAAGGCATCCGCCACATAGACGACCGCCGCCTCCAACCAGCCACCTTATGATGTGGACAGGACACCCAAGGACATCGCTTCTTGCGGTTTCTGAATCCAACATAAACATGCCCGCTGCATCATGCTCGCACACACCGCTGCCCGAAGGCCCAACAAGGAGACCTCGAACAAGTGTTTCAGCTGCAATTCCAGCTTGCGGTCTTGTACATCTCAAAGCGCTGCAGCCCCTGTCACTGGGATGGTAATTTTCCTAGTGACTGCCGATACTACCGCGTCCACCTTAGTCAGCGGAGGAGGGTCATTCTGGGAATCTTTTCCCACAGGGGGAGCAGCGGATGCCGAAGCCCTGCCTTTGGACCCAGTGCTGGCGCCCGATCCGTGTGCAGCCTTCCGAGGCTTAAACCTCTTAATTGAGGATCCCTCCTCTCCTACAGCACAAGTAGTGCATAGTGAGAGGGGGTTCAAATAGGCAGACCATACCCCACAAGCCTTGCAGGGTTCCACTGGTGGCTTCTCTGCCATTGCAGCGCCCCAAAACTGGCCCAAGGGCACTCCCCCCGGGAGGAATCAAGTGCTGCCTTAGAGAACTGATATTGCCCAAAAGAATCAGAGAGCCTCGTGAAAGCTGAAAAAGAAAAAACAAAATGGCCACTGCGCCAAAAATAGACCTGGGATGGCCGCGGAGACACTGCCTAGGAGGCCCTTCCCCACCTAGGGAAGGCTCCACTAAAGGCTGCAAGCTCCCCCCCCCCCTTCAAGAAATCGAAATTGGGGCCTGTCCGGCCCAGCCCCGCTGAGCAGACTGATTCACCTGGGGAGCTGCAGGACAGAAGAAAAAAAGGCACTTAAAGAAAGCAGAAAAAATTAACTTTCCCCAAACAGATACTTCCCTGAACCCGTGATCATGGAGCGGGAGCCTTCATGCCGCTGAGAGAGCCAGTCCCCTGGCTATCAGGAGTCCCGGACTATACGGGCTAGCACTGCCAGGGGTATCCAAACCCCCCGTTCGCCCGGCTGTACCAGAGGGATAGTCCAGAAACTAAACCTGGCACCTCGAGGAGCAAGAAATCCAAACTCAGCTCAGAGTATGCACCACCATCTGGAGACAGAGAAATACTGAGGAGCTGCAGGTGGCACACTTGGATATAGCAGGGCCTCACAGTTTTGTTCTCTGCCTCCATCTGCTGGTGGGAGTGCATAACGCACTGGCCTGGACTGATCTGGGGATGCACAGGAATGAGTATTTTCACTTCATTTAGTTCTCTAAATCTGTTTCTTTGTATGTAATCACTCTGAGTGTTAATGCAGCACACAATTTGCATTTTTTGATTGTCATTAAGAACATAAGAACATAAGAAAATGCCATACTGGGTCAGACCAAGGGTCCATCAAGCCCAGCATCCTGTTTCCAACAGTGGCCAATCCAGGCCATAAGAACCTGGCAAGTACCCAAAAACTAAGTCTATTCCATGTAACCATTGCTAATGGCAGTGGCTATTCTCTAAGTGAACCTAATAGCAGGTAATGGACTTCTCCTCCAAGAACTTATCCAATCCTTTTTTAAACACAGCTATACTACCTGCACGAACCACATTAGAAGATGACTGATCAAAGGCCCACAGAGAAACTGTTTATAAGGCCAAAGGGGCACTTTTTATCCCAGCAGCAAACTTGCCAAGTTTTGTTCCTAAGAAGCAGCGTAGAGTAACTAAAGGGCATTTATTTTTTTAACTTCTCAATTTTTGGTGCCCCTTAGGCCCCTTCTCTGCCTTTGTCTGAGAAATGCTTTCAACTAAATACATAAAAGAACAAGAAATTCATTCACTTTTAGAAGCAGAACCATTATATCCTGCCCTACTGATTCTAGCCCATGGAGAAGCAAGATCTGTTTGCAGATTAAAAGTTGCTGAAAAGCCTTAAATCCACAGCATAGCCTTTTCTTTCTCTGGGTGTGTTTATTCCCCTTTAAAACGTAGGCAGTTTAAATTTACTTACATAAACTAATCCACATTCTTCATGTCTTAAAATGCCACCCATCTCCCCCTTTACAGCTTTGTCATGGCGAGGTGGTGTCACTACAACTGGATTTTCTAAGGTCATGGATGAAAAAACAAAAGCAATGGTATGGCATTCAGCTCAGCCACTGCGATCATCTATTAACAATTTTTAAAAAACCTTTCAGCCTTTTAACTTGTTTCAATGTATTACATTTAGATATTGTAAAACAATAAAAATCATTACCAATTAGTTAAGAAGTGCCTGAGGTCAGTAAGAGACCTCTCTTGCTGCCTCCAGAGGCTAAGCGTTACTATCCTAACCACCAGAACCCACAGAGAGAGGACACGGACTCCCTCTACACCATCGTACTCCTAACCCCCAAAGGACACGAGGGCCACGGTGAAGGCCCTCTGCCTGCAGGATATTCCATTTAATTGTTTTTAGCTGTGGCAGAGGTCCTCCGCCTTCACTGCAGTATGGGTTGGCCTTCTGCACCACATTACAAACAGCGCACACACTTTCTCTAACACTCTTCTCATTTAAAAAATAAGACTGTGCACTTATGTCTTAGTTCCCTCCAAAAGAAAAACAACAAACTGCCCCCCATGTCTTTATTTCTGCAACGGCTTATTCCATGAGGACAGTGAGCATTCATCTGTAAACATTCACTGCAGATGGATGCCACAATGCCAGGACTTCTGCATGCACAAGCTGCAATGTGCACAGATGTCCTAGCTGAGAAAGGACAAAGCACCACCGACCGCTCAGTTCTTTGGACTGTAAGCATACTGTCCGTTCATGCTAAAGCACTGAACTGTATTACCCCGTACTTCCCACTGGTCATCCAAGTCGGCTCAGATGATGTAAGCTGTTCACCTTGACCAGACTTCAAGCCCACCTGGATATCTGCTTTAAGTGTTCGAATACTGCATAGAGGTGCAGGATGAAAGCTATTCAGAGCCTGAGAGAATGGAACAGTGAAGTCCCATTTCCGATCTCCTGTGAGCTTCCTGTAATTCAGGTCACCTTTGAAAAGGACTAAATCTGACTTCTGCAACTCAGTGTAGAGATCCGGAGCAACCTGAGCCATCTCGCAGAACTCGTACGGAAGAGTCCAAAAGAGATGATCATGGTAAACCCAAACCTGCTTTTTCAGATTACCGTCCCAGTTATTCCCACACTTAGACATCCATCGGTGATTGGCTGCTCGGAGCTGCTGAATAGTCCAGCGAAAATCAGACTTTGTAGTGTCCGATACAAACCATGGAATACACTTCCCATGAAAATGGATTTCCGTGGCCAGCTTGGAAGTTAGCAAGAAATCTGCCAAAACAAGATCAGTCACAAGTTCAAATCCCGCATTGTCCAGGACAACGTCAATTCTTGTGACAGACTCTTTGCAGTTGCTCGTCTTCCTGCTGTGAGAGAGGATGGACCACAGACATTCGGAATCATCAACCAAGATGCAAGGCTGAAGGGCAGCCAGGGAGTTCAGGGGGCTGCACTTCTGAGAGTTGTCCTCCCCGGAGGAAATGGAGAGGTCACACTTGTTCCCCCATAATGAAACCTGTTTTGGGGAGAAATCCAAGTGGTAAGAAAGTATTTCTTCACTTATTTATTTACGCTGTTTTTATCTACCAACATTCGTAGGTACATCATGCCGGTTTACATAGAACAGTGTTCACAGGAAAAAGAGTTACATAAAACTGGAGCAATGGTAACAATGGAGTTAAGCAAATCAAGGTATTTCAAGAGATAGGGTAAACACAATAAAATAACAATAAGAGAACATAGAGAAAGGAGAAACCAGTTGCTAAGTTACAAAACAATGGGAAGGGCATAAAAAATGGAATGGGCATATATAATGGATTGGGCTAAAACAATAGAAAGGGCATCAAAATATGTATTGAGAAAGAGGTAAGAAGGTTACGGGTAAGGCTTGTTTGAAGAGCCAGGTTTTGAGTTTTTTCTTAAATTTGTGTGTGCACTGTTCTTGTCGGAGATCGGGAGGCATGGAATTCCAAGATGATGGACCTGCAATGGATAGAGCATGTTTTTTTTGTGGTGTTAAGGTGGGAAAGCTTCGGTGAAGGGGTGCATAGAGTGCCTTTATAGGAGGATCTGGTTGGTCTGTTGGCAGAGTGGAATTGTATGGAGTCTTTTAACCAGCGCATGGTTCTGGTTGAGAAAGGTTTTATGTAAGATGGTGAGTGTTTTGTAGATGATGATGCGGGAGGAGATGAGGAGCCAGTGAAGATCTCTGAGGATGGGTGCGATATGGTCTTTTTTGCGGGTATTTGTGAGTATTCTGGCAGCGGAGTTTTGAAGCATTTGTAGAGGTTTGATAGAGGCTTTGGGGAGACTGAGGAGTAGGGAGTTACAATAATCTATTTTGGAGAGTATGGTGGCTTGCAGTACCGTGCGGAAGTCGTTATGGTGAAGGAGTGGTCTGAGTTTCTTAAGTGTGTTAAGTTTAAAATAGCATTATTTCATCGTCGAGCCAATAAATCTTTAGGTTGAGGTGATTATATATGGTGACACCGAGGTCTCGTACTTGCTGTGGGAATGTAATTGCTTGGGGCAGGGCCCTTATAGGGTTATGGGGTGACGAGATGATACTAAGTTCCGCTTTGGAGGTATTGAGGGCCAGATTCAGGCTGGTGAAGAGGCTATAGATTGATGATAGGGCATTTTCTCAGGTTTTAAAGGTGTGGGCTAAGGAGTCTGTGATGGGGATGAGTATTTGTACGTCATCCGCATAAATAAAGTGAGAGAGGCCTAAATCGGAAAGAAGTTGGCAGAGTGGCAGCAAGTAGATATTGAAGAGGGTAGAGGAGAGGGAAGAGCCTTGAGGAACACCCCATGATAGGTGTATAGGTTTAGATTCAATGTCATTAATTCTAACCTTGTAAAGTCTATTAGCTAGATATGATTCAAACCAGTGGAGGGGGTTTCCAGATATTCCAGTTTCTTTGAGACGGGTTAGTAGGATATTGTGGTTTACAGTGTCAAAGGCAGAGGATATGTCAAGTAGGGCAAGTAATTATGACTGGCCTTTGTCGAAACCTTTTAGAATGGTGTCAGTGAGGAGATTAGAAGTGTCTCGGAATTGAAGAATCTACGGAAGCCGAATTGTGATGGGAAAAGGATATTATGATTTTCAAGGTGGTCTGAAAGCTGGGTGTTAACTACTTTTTCTAGTACTTTAGCCAAGAAGGGTAGGTTTGAAATGGGTCGGAAGTTAGAGGGATCAGTGGGATCAAGATTAGGTTTTTTTGAGTAGGGGTTTGACGGTGGCTTGTTTTAAGGGCGACGGTACAATTCCGAGGGTAAGGGAGCAGTTAATGATATCAGCGATGGGTTTGGCTATTATACTGGGGATGGACAAGAGGGATTTAGTGGGGATGGTATCAGATGGGTGCCGTGCTGGTTTTATTTTCTTTAGAATAGCTTCTTTCTCAGAGGATGAGGTCAGTTCAAAGGTGTTAAGTGAGGTGAGGGGTGTGGTGGGCTGGGATGTAGAAGGAAAGCATTGTATGAGCTTAAAGCTTCCAAGGTGTATTCTCTGTAAAATCTGAAGTTTAATAGCCTGATGGGTGGCAACTTACCCACTATTGCTGACTGCAATATTGAGCATGTCGTGACCTCTTCCTGTTAAATCTTAGAGTGTAATGTCCTAGCAGTTTATTTACTCATGCACACAGAACACTGTCCAAAGGGCAAAAATGATGCACCTGTACTGGTGCACAGCTGCCCCTTTGTGACTTGGATGATTAACTGTTGTGGCTTATGGGTGTTAAACGTTTTGATTCAGAGGATAATTTGCCCTGCATTATTTAAAGGATGGCATTAAAAATAAAAGCATTCAGGAGCTTTGCAGCACTCTGTAGAATGACTTCTCTTATGTCATTTTCAAATGGTCTCCTACAATGAGACTATTTTATAAATAACCAAGACCATGCTACCCTGCTCCTTCCCAAATAGCTCTCATCACAGCCTACGTTACGTACTGGGAATATAACATAACAGATGAAAGCAAAAAGTGACTGACAAACCAACTTCTGCGGCCCGCTCAGGTATTGTGTACCATTACGTTCATGGCTCCCTATTGAAATGTTTCGTACAGTATTACAAGCTTTAGTTTTGGGATCTATACATTACGGTGGTACACTATGTATTGGACTTCCTTTAAAGTTGTTACAGGTGCTGCATGTTTATTGCTGGGCTTGTCTAGGCGAGATCATATTAGCCAAGCCTTGCAACAACTGCACTGGCTCCCAACCCAGTGGAGATCAAAAGATAGTTTATTGGTCTTAGTCTATGAGTTATTGAATTCGGATGGGCGATGTTTGATCAGTGGTATGTTCCTTCAGGGGACTTGCAAGTCCCCTCAGCCCCTGCATACAAACATCAGCAAACTCGGATGAGAGCTCTTACTATTATAGCTCCAACACTGTGGAACACAGGAAAGTGACCTTAAGGCTTTTAGGAGGCACTTAAAAACTATGTTACAGGCTTACGGCTGAGTGCATTTTAACTTTGATGCATTTAATTTCTTAGTGTGTTATATTCATTTAATATTCAGATTTATAAATACGTATTGTAATCTGAAAGAAGACGACGATGACATTTTATATTTCCAAGTCAACAAGCAGGGATTCTGACTGTGCAGGTGGAAGTTACGTTCCAGGGGCTAGCTAATTTTACTTGCAGGATAATTGAGGAAAAGGCAGGGACTTTCGTATGTTTCTCTCATGTCTTTCAACAGGTGCCAGAAGCGCCCAACAACTGAAGGATGGCTGGAAAACACTGTAGTGCCAAAACTGTCGCCACTACTCCCACCGTCAGGTTGATAGCTCCTGCAGCACATTCACATCGATACCATCTCTCAATTCTAATGTATTTGATAACAGCAACAATATTTCCTAACTTATGTGCTGCGGGTAACTTAACAGGTAACATGCAGAATGGGTAAAGCTTACTTGCAGCCCAGGGATTGTCTGGGTCATTTAATGGTAGATTCTCTTCATACACAGCACACAAATGCAACTGGAGGCGAGGCTTCTCTTACACAGGGGGCATAAGACTTCTAGATTTAATATCACAATATAGGAGGAGAACATATAGAAGAATTGGTGGCTCTTCTTCCATTATTCCAAACCTTCCTTTGGGGTCCCAGCTTCCAAGTGTTCCTGCATTCCTTTTGCATCCCCTGAGAACCAATCTGGATCCTCTGACAGGGCCGCAGAGCATCCTAGCTGCAGTCCTAGCATAAGTCACCAATCCCAAACCAGGCAGAGCCCAGTTCAAGGCCAGCAACACCACCTTTTCCCCTGACACGCATCTACTGCGGTCCAGGGAGATGTCCTGATCCACAGCGAGAGAACCGGTTCGGTGCAAAGGATGTCTGCTGATCGACTCACTCAGGAAACACAGCAGAACTCAGAAGAGGGTGCAAGACTGAGAAGCATCCAGGAGCATGAGGACTATATCGATGAAATGCTCATCAAGTCATCAAAGATGAGGAAGGTGAAACTAGACCACAAGATGACCGCTACTGGACCCTACGACTCATTTTCCCTTACGCTGAAGAAGTGCTGGTTGCTGACTCACTTTTGAAGGGCACCAGACATTTTTTCCAGGGAGGTGTGCTGTCTGTTAGGTGCCAAAATCTAAGACAGGAATGCCGCAATGTGTTCAAAAAAAACCCCTGAAAACTCACCTATTCATGCTCGCCTTCTAAATCAGCCAAAGACTTGTTATCAGATGTTTATATTTTATTTTATCTATGCTGTGTTGATCTATATGTTTTTGAATGTTTGATTTTATGACACTACTTTGTGGAAGTTGCCAAGAAACTTGGATTGAGTGGCATACAAAGGTTTTAAATAAATAAGGGCCAGTTTCACTAAGGGTTTTCCCCCCCCATAGACACAAAAATGGGATAAAAGCCTTAATGAATCTTGCCCTATATTCTCCCAGTCAAGGATAAATGCCCAAGCAGGGAAGCTCACATTCTGGAGATGACAAGCTTTGACCCTGTGACCCTGGAACTTCTAGACCATGAGCCTGCCACAAGGCTGAGGAGGCTGCTGGCTTTCCTGGGAGTCTCGTTTCCTAGGAGAGTCAGACAACTGAACCAGCACTGGATGTGCCCCATGTTCCCAGCTGTATATAAGGCAGGCTCAGCAGAACACAGGGCTGGTCAGGCAGCCCTTTTGGCATCTGTCGCACAGAAGCGCTATCCATTTGTTTCCTGATTTCCAAGCCTTGTTCTAGTCCATGTATCCTGTTTTAAGATTTCTGCAATTGTATTCATGTTCCAGCATTCCTAAATAAAAACCTTCCTGCCTCACAGTTCAGGCATCAGTGTCCTGCTTCTATCCAGTTCCAGTGTTCCTGTCTCATGCTCCTGACATTTCTCCAGCTCTTGACCTCTGCTACTGTGCCTCCACCTTGCCCACACCCCCGTAACATATAAGATGGTATCGACGAGAGCATTTCAGCTTCCTGGACCATGCAATGATGTTTCAAGAAATGCTGAGCAGAAATGGGGTCCACATACAGAAGAAAGGGCACAGCGCCTTCCAATACAGACTGGTAAACCTATTAAGGGCTTTAAACTAGGATTGTTGGGAATGGGTGAACAAAACCCCAAGGAAGTAAAACAAATACTTGTATAAAAATGGGAAAAAGGGCAATGACCAGAAAGTTACGTCCTCTAATGCTCATAATATGGGAAATAAAGTCCTGAATCTAGAGGCAGCCATGGAAGAAACAGTCTGGATGTAGTGGCTATCATGGAGACCCGGGACCCGGAAAACCACGACTGGGCTATAGTTATACCTGGCTACAGTCTATTCAGCATGGACTGGGTAGGAAGGAGGCATAACACATGTAAAGGACAGAATTGCTGGGCTTACAAGGAAAGGATAAACTGGACCGAGGGAATGGCACATTATTTATACTGGTGTACTATACAGACAGGAGACATGGATAGAGATTTAATGGAGGACATTCACAAAATTGCTATAAGGAGGATTTCAATCTACCAGAAATTGATTGGGGCATCCCGGTTGCAGTGGCTTCAGGAAGCAGGAGGATCTGTTCTGTCACTTGGTACCAGAACCCACGCAGGAAGAGGTGATACTGGATTTGATATACATCCAAAAGAAAATTAGGTCTTACCTTCGATAATTTTCGTTCCTGTAGTACCAAGGATCAGTCCAGACTCCTGGGTTTTGCCTCCGCACCAGCAGGTGGAGACAGAGCAAGATTTGACAGGCTCTACCATATATACCACGGTGCCACCCACAGCCTGCCAGTATTATGTCATGTCAAAACAGAATGATCCCCAACTGTCACTAACTATATACATGAAGATGAACCGGGAAACCCCTCAGGTCACTCTCCTCCAACTAGGATCCGACCCCACTAAACATAAGGAACAGATAAAATCAGCTCTACCAAGCCAACTAACACATAGCAAAAATTTTGGAACAGTGGACTCTCCGAACTTCACGCAGCAGTGGGGGGTACTCTGGACTGATCCTTGGTACTACAGGAACAAAAATTATCGAAGGTAAGACCTAATTTTCTTTTCCCTGTACTTACCGGATCAGTCCAGACTCCTGGGATGTACCAGAGCTCAACTACACGGGGTGGGAAACGGAGAAGCCTGCTCTCAACACGCCTGCTCCTGGAGTCCTGTACATCCAGACGATAGTGACGTGCAAACGTGTGCAACGACTTCCAAGTCGCTGCCTTACAGATTTCTAGAGGAGAGATCTGCTGACACTCCGCCCAGGAAGCCGCCTGAGAACGAGTGGAGTGCACCTTCACTCCCAAGGGCAAAGGCCGACCAGTCAAGAGATACGCCAAATTTATGGCTTCCTTCAACCAACGCGAGATGGTAGTCTTGGAAGCCATGTTACCCTTCTTGGGACCCTTCCACAGTACAGAAAGATGATCGGAAACCCGAAAACTATTAGTGATCTCCAGATAGCGGAGCAGAGCCTGCCTTACGTCCAACTTCTTCAACTCTTTGGACAGGGAATCCGAGCTATCAAGATGCAAAAACGACGGTAGCTCCACCAATTGGTTCAGGTGGAATGAGGCAACCACTTTAGGTAAGAATGAGGGAACCGTCCGAAGGCTAACTCCGGAATCAGAAATACGCAAGAAGGGCTCCCTACATGACAAAGCCTGAAGCTTGGAAACCATCCAGGCCAAAGTGATTGCCACCAAAAACACGACCTTCAGCGTAAGATCCTTCAGAGTAGCCCTCTTCAAGGGCTCAAACGGAGGTGAGCCCAAAACCTTGAGTACTACCTTGAGGTTCCAGGAGGGACAAGGAGCCCGAAGGGGTGGACACAAATGTTTTGCCCCCTTCAAAAAACGAACAATATCAGGGTGAGAGGACAGTGTTCTCCCTTCCACCGTGCCCCAAAAACAACCAAGGGCTGCCACCTGAACACGCAACGAACTACAAGACAGCCCCTTGGCCAGACCATCCTGGAGGAAAGCTAGAATATCTGAAACGGCCGCCCGGACAGGTGGGACCATCCGAGAAACACACCAGGACTCGAACATTTTCCAGACCCTAATGTAAGAAATGGAGGTCGAGGTGTTACGCGACTGAAGGAGAGTAGACATCACCGCCTCTGAATAACCTTTGTCTCTCAAACGGCGCCTCTCAAAAGCCATGCTGCTAGACAGAAGCGATCTACCTGATCGAAACAGACTGGTCCCTGATGAAGCAGATTTGGTAGTGCCGGGAGACTGAGTGGAGGTTCCGTGGCCAGATTGACGAGGTCTGCGAACCACGGCCATCGTGGCCTTTTGGGGGCCACCAAGATAACTTCCGCTGGGTGAGTCTCTATGCGACGGAGGACTTTGCCTATGAGAGGCCAAGGGGGAAAGACATACAGAAGGATTGAGGTCAGCCAGGGCAATGCCAAGGCGTCTACCCCTTCCGCTCCCGGCTCCCTGCACCGGGAGAAGAAGGGTGGAGCCTTGGCGTTCTGAAAGGTTGCCATCAGGTCCATGGCCAGCTGACCCCACTTGTCGCAGATGAGCTGGAAAACGCTGTCCGTCAACTCTCATTCGCCGGGGTCGAGCTGATGTCTACTCAGGAAATCTGCGTGAACGTGGTCTACTCCTGCAATATGGGACGCGGCTATGCTTAGAAGATGCCTTTCCGCCCACTGGAAGAGAAGACGAGCTTCTAAGGCCACTGGACGACTCCAGGTCCCCCCCTGACGATTGATGTACGCCACCGTAGTCGCGTTGTCGGACAGGACCCTGACCGCTCTTCCCTGAACTAGGGGGAGGAAGGCTCTCAGCGCCAGACATACCACCCTGTTTTCCAGGCGATTGATCAACCACCTTGACTCTGTCGCGGACCAGCGTCCCTGTACTGACTGTCGCAGACACACTGCTCCCCAGCCGGAGAGGCTCGCGTCCGTGGTGAGGACCGTCCAATCCGGAGTTAGGATCGAAACCCCCTTGAGAAGACTGCCCGAGCGTAACCACCATCCCAGACTGGCCTTCGCCAAAGCCGTCAGGGGCAACGGAAGATGGAACTACTCGGAGACTGGGTTCCAGCGGGAAAGTAACACCAATTGTAAGGGACGCATTTGCGCGAACGCCCACGGGACCAATACCAGGGTGGATGCCATGGAACCAATCAATTGAAGATAGTCCTACACTGTTGGTGGCTGCATCTGCAATAGGGCCGAGACCTGCCCCCGTAATTTGGGTGTCGAACAAAGCTCCCAAAAATTCCAGAGACTGAGAGGGATTGAGCTGACTCTTGGCCGTGTACATCACCCAGCCGAGAGAGTGCAACAGCTGTAGAACCCGCTTGATCGCAGAGCGACACAGATCCTCGGATTTTGCTCTGATCAACCAATCGTCCAGGTACGGATGCACTATAAGACCCTCTCGCCGCAACTGCGCCGCCACTACTACCATAATCTTGGTGAAAATTCTGGGGGCGGTCGCGAGTCCGAAGGGTAACGCCTGAAATTGGAAATGCTGTCCCAACACGAAGAACCTGAGATATTTCTGGTGATCCTTGCGAATCCCGATGTGAAGGTACGCCTCCGTGAGGTTCAGTGAGGCCAGAAACGTTCCCGGTCTCACTGAAGCAATCACGGACCTCAGGGTCTCCATGCGAAAACTTGGTATCCACAGACATCGGTTCACCTCCTTCAGGTCGAGGATGGGCCGAAAGGAGCCTTCTTTCTTTGGAACAACGAAGTATATGGAATAGTGTCCTCTTCGTTGCTCCAAAACGGGAACTGGAACAATGGCCCTCAGGTTTTGCAACCGGACCAACATCTGGTGGACAGCTTCTCGCCTGTCTGTGTGGCCGCACGGGGACTGGAAGAACCTCGGCCTGGGCTGCCGAGCAAAATCTAAAGCGTAGCCGTGTCTTATTACCGAGAGTACCCACTGGTCTGTTGTGATCGCGGTCCAAGCCTCATAAAAGAGGGATAGTCTGCCCTCTACCCTCGGCACCGAGGAAAGGATCGGCAGGCCATCATTGAGTCGACTTACTGCCGGGGGTGGATGAGGTGGAGGCAGGTCTGCCAAAACGCCGCCCCCGAAAGGGCTGAGGCTGCTGTCTACCTCCCCCCGAACGAAAGGAGGTTGAGGGTGTACTAGGCCGAGGGGCTCGGGACTTGCAGTTACTCCGAAAACACGACCGAGACGAGAAGGACCCCTTGGATTGTGTCCTGTCCTCCGGCAGGCGATAGCCTTTATTCTCACCCAGTAACTGTATCATGTCACCCAACTCCTTGCTGAAAAGCAGTTTTCCCTTGAAGGGTAAGGAGCCTAGGCGAGACTTGGCGCCTCCATCTGCCGACCAGTTGCGCAACTACAGGAGGCGTCGGGCTGAGACTGCAGTCACCATGGATCGCGCCGAAGGCCTAAGGAGGTCATGCAGCGCATCCGCGCTGTAAGTGATTACCGCCTCTAGACGCCCGGCCTGTCTGGCTTCTTCCTCTGACAGAGCCTCATAAGCGAGTAGTTGTTGCACCCAACGCAGCCCTGCCCGCAGGGCAAAGTTACTACAGATCGCCGCTCGGGCCCCCAGGGTGGATATCTCGAAAATCTTCTTCAATTGGATTTCCAACTTGCGATCCTGTAAATCCTTCAGTGCCGTGGTGCCCGTGACCGGAATAGTCGTCCTCTTCGTCACCACCGACACTGCCACATCCACCTTCGGGACACGCAATACTTCCAGAGCTTCCTCCGGCAAGGGATAAAGCTTATCCGTGGCCTTCGAAACCTTCAGGCCTAGGTCTGGGGTATCCCATTCACGATACAGCAGGTCTGTCGACGAGAAGTGAAAAGGGAAAGTGCTAGGGGGCCCACTCAACCCCAGTACACCGGATCCATCAAGCCCAGCTTAGCCTCTGCCGGAGGGGTATCAATCCCCAATTCCCCCAAGATGGCGGGAATAAGGGGGGGCAACTCATCCCGCCAGAAGAGACGTATCACCCGAGGGTCGTCCCCCTCGGCGGTCTGGCTCTGCCGCATCGACCCCTGTGCTGGCCCACCATCTCCCTCTGCCCCCCTCGGGGGAGGGGAGGGGACCCCAGGATCCTCTGGGTCCGCCGAGTCATCGGAGGACTCCGTGTCCTCCCTGGGAGGAAGAGCCCAAGGGGCCGCTTGGCTTTGGGGGCTCCCTCCTTCTCTGATCCTTGCCTAGACTCCCCCGACGCAGGAGGGACCCCAGGAGGCCCCTGATGGGGAAAGCGACGCTTGCCGGCTTTACAGGCCTTAAAGGCCCTGTGCATAGCAAGAATGAAATCCGACGAAAAAGAGGAGGCGGAGGTCTGAATCCAAGGAAGCCGTATCAGGCCCCTTCCCCGCCCCCCCTGCCGCGACCGGGAACCCCGGCCACGAAATCATACGCTGTGGAGAGGGGGGGGGGGGAATTCCGGGCCCCCTCCGAGATCGGCATGACTGACTGGGCCGCCGGCAAAATGGCGGCTTTTCCCGCGCTTCGGGGTGTCGGCCCGGGAGAGAACTGGGGGCGCTCCCCGATCGCAATCGCAAGCGTGCGCCGGCTAACTAAGAGCCCCCGAACTGCCCCCGACGATCCCTCACCTTCGGGGATGCAGGCTGAACAAAGCCCATCCCGCAAGAGGCGCGCGCTGGTGGAGCCGCAGGCCTTGCAGGCCGTGCCTCGTGGCATGTCGGCTCCCTGAGAAAATGCGCGAAACTAAAACAAACCACCACGGGGGAAGGGGAGGGAGGCAGGGAAAGAGAAATAAACGGCGCCGCGAGAAGACCGGAGAGTCAAAAAACCAAGCTTAACTTTTTTTTTTTTTTTTTCTTGTACCTCCAGAGCTGTCCCTCGCCGAGTGCTGGATCGGTCCTGCGGGGGTGAGTGAGCCGGGCTCCCCGGTATCACCCCTGCTGGGCTTAGTGAAGCGGGGTCCTCAACCCCTTGGCCCAGCAACCTGCTCTACCAGGGGGGATGGTCCCCTCAGGACCTAAACAACCCCCTGGGAACCAAGGACCTGGCTGCCTCAAGCCTGTTTCCTCTTCTTCTGTTTTTTGTTTGTTTTTTTAAACCAACTTAAAGAAAGGAGGAAAGCAAACAGGAACAACAATCCCCTGACTGACTATCCTCCCTAGTCTCTAAAATTTAGTATGTCCAGGCTGTGGGATCTGCACCCGGACCAGCTGCTGGAGACAGAGTAATACTGACAGGCTGTGGGAGGCGCCCTGGTATATATGGCAGAGCCTGTTGAATCTTGCTCTGTCTCCACCTGCTGGTGCAGAGGCAAAACCCAGGAGTCTGGACTGATCCGGTACGTACAGGGAAATTTATTTAGCTGCTCACCCACCAACATACAAGTTTCCCTCACTTCCAATCTTGTGGGTGTTTGATTAATGTGGTCCCGATCCTGCACTTCCCCAGTGAACCTGGTGCACCATCTTAAGACTTTCTGCATTCCTGCAGCTGCTTTCTGTGCCGCATCTCTGCTCCCCGTCTGAGATTCTCTTCCAACGCCCCTGAAATTACAAACATCGTTGTCTCCCTTCCTGCCAGGGGTTTAAACCCGTTCCCTTTCTGGAAAATGTAGATTCCTAGTTCCAGGCATCACAATGGTAAGACCTCTCATTTTACGGTGGTATCTGCCATTCGATGTTTCATTACAAAAAGATAAACAAACATTTCCGATAAATACAAAGAAATAAAAGGGGTCACCTGCCAATCAAAAAAAACCAATTCTTATTTATTTTTATATTCCGCTTTTCAGCACTTCCGAGTGTACATGAAAGCAGATTACATTCAGGCACCACAGGAGGGTAACGTGACTTGCCCAAGGTCACCAGGAGCGACAGAACTAAGCTCTGCTCTTGTAACTAGCCCAATCTTCAGAGCCCCTCAAAGCATATGGGAAAGGGAAAATAGAACCAGCTAGATTTTTGTTTCACTAAAAGATTAACTTTACTGCATCTAGAGTGCAGACAAAAATCTGCACGACACACGTGGATATGGCCCTTGATTTGCTCTTATTTCTTAACAGTTTAAGCTAAAGCCTAGAGGATGAAGTCACGATGTAGGCAAACGGGCAACGTTACCTGCAACAGCTTAAAAAATGCCTCTTTCACTTGCTCCTCGCTTCTATCCTTGATCTCTTTGGCGAGTTCCTGGAAGAAGGTACATAAGGCGCTAATGGCTTGCTGGGACTGAAAGAAACTTTCATCCTTCCCTTCCTTAAAGACATCAAAGCTGCAGATGGGAGGACTAGAGAGAAAAATAAAATCAAACACTTCTGTATTGTATAACACGACAGGAATGTTTTCTGCTCTTCAAAATAGAACAAATTCCCTTAATCAGCAAAGAGCTACAATGTGAGGAGACCAGCGCCGCGGCTGCTGCAGGAGCACTGATGCCTCCTGACAGCAAGACATACCCGATCATATACTCTTACTAAGACCTTTGTATGAAAAGCGCATTAAAATTAACATGCTATGTAGAAAGACTCCCCTGACCACTTAAAACAACGCGCACTGTTTAGCTCATGTGGTAATATGTTAAATATTAATGCACTGGCATACGCCAAACAAGTACATAGCATGCTAACTGGCCTCACGAGTCATTTATGTGCTATGCACTAAGAGCCCCTGAGCAGAAGCTAAATGTAATGCACATTTCTAACATTTTAAATTTAGTTTCTATCATGGTAGTAATAAACTGCTAGTGTGCCCATTTACCATATAGGAAAATTAGTTTCTTACCTGATAATTTTCGTTCCTGTAGTACCAGGGATCAGTCCAGACTCCTGGGTTTTGCCCCTCCCTCTAGCAGATGGAGACAGAAAAGTTTACAAAACAAACTCTGCCTTATCTGGGCTGGTGCCACCTACAGTCCAGCAGTATTACTCAATGTCAAAGCAGAATGGCTATCAAAACCACTATAACCATGTACAAGAACCAGTCAACAAGAAAAAGAAAATAACTGGGTCACTGAACCCCTCTAGGAACTGAATCTGTGGACCCACTTAAATAAGGGCAATCCAAAAAACATTTTGCAGATCTGACAAAGGATTAAATAAGGATAGAGCGGACTCTCCCTAACTTCCATGCTTCTGATGGGTGGGTCTCTGGACTGATCCGTGGGTCTACAGGAACGAAAATTACCAGGTAAGAAACAAATTTTCCTTTCCCTGTACGTACCCGGATCAGTCCAGACTCCTGGGATGTACCAGAGCTGATCTACTTAGGATGGGATCCAGAGAGGCCCGCTCGCAGCACACCTTCTCCAAATCCTCCAGACTCCGGTGCTTGAACATCCAGTCTGTAATGCCTTGCAAAAGTATGTAAGGATTTCCAAGTAGCCGCCCTATAGATCACCTGCAGCGATACCATCTGGCACTCCGCCCAAGATGCCACTTGTGAACGAGTAGAATGAGCACGAAGCCCTATCAGAAGAGTTTTACCACGCAATACTGTGGTCGCATTGTCCGAAAGAATTCTGACCGACCTCCCCTGGATGAGAGGGCGGAACGCCTGCAACGCTAACCACACCGCTCGAGTCTCCAGCCGACTGATCGACCACTGGGACTCTTTGGGAGACCATAATCCCTGTACCGATTTTTCCCTGCATACTGCCCCCCAACCGGAGAGACTGGCATCCGTGGTAACCACTGTCCAATCGGGCACTTCCAGGGGATCTCCACGGGAGAGATTGTCCGCAACCAGCCACCAGTCAAGACTGGACCGCGCTGCATCTGTAAGCGGAAGAGGAAGATGAAACAGCTCGGAGACGAGATTCTAACAGGAAAGCAACATGGACTGTAAAGGCCGCATATGAGCAAAGGCCCAGGGAACCAGTTCCAAGGTTGACGTCATCGAGCTGAGCACCTGCAAGTAATCTCAGATCCTGGGAGGACGCTTGAGTAATAAGCCTCTGACTTGAGCTTGTAGCTTGGAAATGCGTTCTGTGGTGAGAAACACCCTGCCCTGCTGAGTGTTAAACAGTGCCCCCAAATATTCCAAGGACTGAGAGGGCTCGAGTCTGCTCTTGGAGAGATTGATCACCCAGCCCAGTGACTGGAGGAGCTGGAGTACCCTGTGAATCGCCACTCAAGCAAGCGATTTCGAATGAATTAACCAGTCGTCCAAGTAGGGATGCACCAGAAGTCCTTCCCTCCGGAGATGAGCCGCCGCCACCACCACCATCACCTTGGTGAAAGTCCTGGGTGCGGTGGCAAGAACGAAGGGCAGACCTTGAAACTGAAAGTGCTGTCCCAGTATCGAAAAGCGAAGAAACTGCTGGTGAGCCGGATGTATGCCAATATGAAGGTACACCTCCGTGAGATCCAGGGACGCCAGGAACTCTCCCTTTCTCACTGAGGCAATTACGGACTGGAGCGTTTCCATGCGAAATCTTGGCACTCTGAGACATCTGTTTACACTTTTGAGGTCCAGAATGGGTCGGAACGACCCCTCCTTCTTTGGTACTATGAAGTAAATGGAGTACCGACCCCTCTTTCTTTCCTCCGAGGGCACTGGAACGATGGCCTCTAATTGTAGAAGACGCTGCAGGGTATCCTGAACCGCCCATCGCTTGGTTGCGTAACCGCAGGGTGAGACGAGAAACCGGTCTCGTAGGCATCATGCAAAATCTAAAGCATAGCCTTGTCTTATCACAGTCAGCACCCACTGATCCGTTGTGACCCTGGCCCATTCCTTGAAAATAGGGATAGTCTGCCCCCTACCGCCAGTACCGAGGAATGGACCAGTGTCCCTTCATTGTGAAGATTTGGTCCCAGGAGTGGACTGGGAAGAACCGGCTCTGACAAATCTTCGGCCACAAAAAGGCTGGGACAAGGACTGCTGCTTCGTTTGTATTTGACAAAAGGAAGAGCTGGGCGCCCTAGCCAGTCGACACCGCCGATTCCCTCAGAATCTGGCCCGGGACGAGAAGGAACCTCGTGACCTAGGTCTGTCTTCTGGCAACCGATGAACCTTACTGTCGACCAGAGATTGAATCATATCTTCCGAGACCTTTCCAAAAAGCAGCTAACCCTTGAAGGGCAGAGATTCCAGCTGTGTCTTGGAGGACATGTCTGCCGACCAGTTTCGTAACCAGAGAAGTCTTCAGGCTGAGACCGCCAATACCATGGATCTCGCCGATGTCCGCAACAGGTCGTGAAAGGCATCAGCACAATAGGCCACCGAGGCTTCCAGACGGCCTGCCTGGGCAGCTCCTCATCAGAGAAGCCAGCAGAGACCGGCTCTCATTGCAAAGTTGCTGCATATAGCTGCCCTAACACTGGGGGCTGAGACCTGAAATATCTTCTTAGGCTATACTTCTGACTTTCTGTCCTGCAGGTCCCTTTAGCGCTGTCGCCCCTGTGACTGGGATCGTGGTCTTTTTGGTCACTGCGGACACCGCCGTGTCTACCTTGGACACTTGCAGAATATCCAAAGCATCCTCTGGCAGAGGATAAAGCTTATCCATAGCCTTACTCACCTTCAGGCCGAGATCTGGGGTATCCCATTCCTGGAACAGTCGAATAAAAACTCACTTGCTCATAAACAGTGTTCTGAAAATCACAACAGTTTCTGTACTCAACAACAGAAAATACAGCCAAAAATGTAGCGGAATTTGGCAGGACCACAGGGGAGGGTCCTGGACTGGTCTGACCGGACTCAAGAAAAGGAAATTATCATCCAGTCAGAGCCTCCATCCCACTAGGCTTGCATCTGTTGTCACAGCCAGTGCGGGGCTCAAGGTCTACTCCCAATGTCATACTCTCAGAAACCATTCCTCACTGCAGATTGTTCCTTACAACCTCTGGAACTCAGTAGTTCTGAGATTGAGAATCCCACCTGGACAGCAAAGACCTCTGAAGGTGGACACGTGCGCGCCCTTTCCCCAAGGCACAGGGTCCAAGGACACAGAAGCTGCAGATAAGACCACAGTGTCAGGAACCAGACAGAAAGTAAGGACTGAATCTGCTGCTGCTTTGGTCCATCAGATGAACACAACCCTCTTTTCTGTGTTGACGAGGGCTCCCAGAAATTCCAGAGTTTGAGAAGGCTGCAAAGCTTACAATCCAACATCTGGTCCTGGGGACGCTCACACTCTTCTCTTTGTACAAGCAATCGTTCAGTTTTGGAAAGCAGGTTAGAAAGGAGAGTGCAGGAACTTCACTGACATCATCACTGAAACCAATATTGCAAGTAGTGTTGGGGAGGGCGGGGGGGGAAGGGTAGCAAGTTTAAGTAAAAGTGAGGAAAATAGAAGCTAATAAGCACAAACAGGAAATAATATTCAGGATAAAAAAAGGATGCCCATATAATTAAAACCAATGAAACTTCTCAGGAAGGAATTTTAGGTTCCTCATTGAAATAGGCTACTTTAAAAGATAAGAAAATGGATTGGAACCACACCCACCGCATCATCATCAAGGTTGCATGCGCACTGGATGATCAGGTTAGACAGAGAGCGCGTATCCTAGGAGACGCATCACTGGCTTCCATGGTTACCAGGGAGTGGGCTGGCGAAAGTGTACAGAAGTCAGACAAAGCACAGTGCAGGGATTTAAATTTCACAGAGACTTAAAAGACATTAAGATTACACAAAAATCAACTGAAGTCAGATACTGCAGGGAAAAATAAAAAGGGAAAGGATAAGCATAGCATAAGGACAGGAATAATCAGCTCTGAGGACTATTTGGCGCTATGATGTCATCGAGTGTTGAGACCAAGCAGGCGGAAAAGAGAACGAGAGAGTTACAGGGGCAGGGCAGCGGGTGCCTGAGCACTGACGGGGAAGGACCTGTTAAGCCAGGCCTCTCAAATCAAGGCCCAGCTAATGCAGATAAGTGCAGTTACAGTGGAGAACAGCGAATGTACGGATGAGGAATGAGAGTAAGATATGTATGAGCTAATTTCCTTTGTAATTTAAAAAGAAGAAAAAAAATGGATGCATGTTTGATTAAAATTAATTTTAAGTGACTCCGCGTTCTAATGCCACATATCAAAGAGTGTAAGGGTGTGTACGATACGTATCGGCTGTTCTGAAACAGTGGTGCTAGGGGTGTGAGTTATATATTTTTTTTATTAGTTAGAATATATAAAGTTGACAATAAACAACGAGTGACACACACCTTCGGGAACTTTACTGATTTTAGTATGCGGAAGATCCTGGAGCGGTGAAGGGAGTTAGTGTTGCTTCCTTCTGAGTTGTTTAAGGTTAAGTTTAGCAGGAAGATTAAAAAAAAAAAAAAAAAAAGAAGAAGAAGAAGAACTGGCCAGCAACGAAAAGGCATGACAAAGATTAAAAAAAAAAAAAAAAAGAAGACAGATAAGTGACTTTTGCACTGATGAACACTCAAATTTAAGAGTAATTTCATACTTGAGTTAATTAAAAGAACTACATAAGTAAAACATACGAAGATAAATAAATATATATAGAGAGAGAGAGCAACAGTAAGACAATTCTTATTTATGATTGTATTTCAATAGTTTGTTTTTACTTGTATGAGTTTTAATATTATAAGGAAGTAATATTTTAATAGTATATAAAGTTAATATTTTTTTTTTGTTAAATGAGAGATATAAATAAAAATGAGGGTTTGAATTGATTTGAGATGGTTATTCCAATGATTTTTAGCGGTAAATAGTATTTCTGTGTTTAACATCTGACTACCTTGCTGGCACACAACTATACTACTCGGCCACAGGTGTCTTCTAACAGAAGTACATTTGCCGGCTTACAACTTCTCTTTCTTCTTTTTTTTTTGGCAACTTTAAATCAGCAGCTAAGAACCTCTTCAGCCTGATCCAAGAAAAAGGAGGGCTGGAGGTTAGAAGACTCAGAGAGAAGCAAACCCCATAGAAGAAGCAGGAATACTGGAATCCCCCTGCCCAAAGCTGTGCTCTACAGAGAGGGCACTAGGCTTTCATCTCCAGAGCTGCCCCAAATCTTTAAACTCAATTCCTCCCCTGCAATGGCAGCGCTCAAATGGGGGAGGGGAGAGCAGAGCACGTGGCTTTCACCTCAGGAGCTGCCAGCAATTTCCACCCCGGTCAGCCTATCCAGGCCTCAGTCCAGACCATGGGATGCGAACTGGAGAGAATACTGACGGGTTCAGATCAGCACAGATGTATGTAAGGGATAACACCACTTTTGTTCTCTGTCTCCATCTGCTGGCCATTGGACGTAATTAGTTCATCTGCACTGGTCAGACTGGTTGATGAGGAATATGTTATTTCTGATCTCTTAGCCTAAATAGATCAGTTGGCTTCACTGTATGACACATCACCTTGCATGGAAGCTCTGTAGGGTACAGGGATATTACAGGGGAAAAGTTTAATAAAAAAAAGAGAGAGAGAGAGAGAGAGAAACAAGACCAGGACCATATAACTGGTATAGGCTGGAAGTTACTAGTTTCTCACCTGCAAATCTAATGACAAGCACTGTGTTGCTACCATGCATAGTGCCCTCTACAAATTTATGGTGGGATGGACTTGCAGCAGGTAGTTCAACTTTTTCTAATGTTGCAAAAAGGATCCAATCTTAGTCCTCCTCCCACAGTGTGAATGCCAGCTTTTACAGTTGCCTATCTGCAGAAACCTTGCAACTACCAGCTCACATATGATCTTTTATTAAACTTAGCTACTGCACAATAAAAATAGGTCATAAAAGCTCAGCATGTGCTCCTTTTGTAGATATTATCAGACAGCAGGATACAAATGTTGGCTAATCGTCCAAGGACACCTGCACAGAATACACCTGGAACTTCCTATTAGTAAACTGCAGAGCCCCAAATCCCCACCAGCTGTCCAATTAACTTGGAAGAGGAAGATTTTAAGGTCTGCCCTTCAGACTGCAGCTCCTCACACCTTACAAGGCCGGTTCTAGTGAAGTAACAAGGGTACCAACCTCAGCACAATTCCTTCGTGGATTCTGCGGTACATGTAACACTCCACATACAACCATGAGGATGTAAACCAGCTGGGCTGCTCCTCGGCACTCAGTAACGTCTGCTGGTATTCCAGATACTGGTTCCACAGCTCTGTATCAGGAAGGGGATCCGTTAGCAGAAGCACTGCTTTGTCCGTTTGCAGCTCATTTCGTAGTTTAGAAAAGGCAGCAATGGCTTTTTTTTCTGCTTCCACGCCTTCCTACGATACAGTAAAGCAAAGCATTATTGCAGTCTTCAGCACATTTCATGGAGCTCTCATCCCTTTGAAGACATTTTCCCTGCTGGAGGCAAAAACAATCTAAAGGCTTTTTTCCTATTCTGTGTCTGTGGAAAATGTTTAGTAAATGAGGCCGTAAGGCAGAAGTCGCTGTATCCTGAAAGAGCCTCTCTGCCTGCGCCTGATGTGAGGGAGGAGGTTACTGGCAGAACAGCAGACACACACGCTCTGGCCATTCTAGGTTACCCATTTTCCTCATTGCTTTCCTACCATCGTCCCATAGCAACATTTACTTGTCCCAAGCTATTGCAGTGGGGATTTCTGATACCTTCCACCAAATTACCAATTAATTGTCCTAGAGAGTAGTCTACTCAGCACCAAAAAGAATTAAATCAGTGGAAATCAGAAAAGCTTCCACAACTACAGAACACTTCATTCCCCCACATTTTATCATGGATGGGGAACTGAAAGACCCTCTGGACAGTCAGGTCCTGGCAGGAATGTGTCGCAATAAAAAAAAAAATACTAGAAATGTGGAAAAAGTTAGAAAATGCTCATTAAATGTTTCTATTAATTGCTTTTTGCAGTATTTCACATTAGAAAGTAATCAGCTGTTAGCTACTCCAATTATTTTAAAAACTTTGACCCAGGACTGTACAGGGGATGCATAAGTTCTGACAAAATTTTTTAAAAATCATGTGGAGAAGTTTCCTGAAAAATAAGATGTGGTTGTTCTGCCTCATGACCGTCTCAGTCACTTTTGCTGCCTTATTTATAGGACAGTTTTCAAAGGAAAAAATGAACGATATTTTTAGTCAATCACAAAGAAATAGTCCTGCCAAAAGTCAGAGTGGGAGTCGGTGATAGAGCAAGTCCCAGGACCTCTCCTGAATAAAGCTGGCTGCTCTACTATTTAATCCACACAAAACAAGGTGCTGGAAACGGCAAAGAGAAAGCCTTACCTCTCCATATTCTTCCAAAAATTTACTTTTATTTCGATGCACTGTATCAATCACGCGAGTCAGAATCTGAGGTAATCTGTCTTTAACCGTAAAATATGCAAATGACCTAGAAAAAAAAAAAACAGCAATGCATCTCAACTCTTCATATCCAGTTGTATGACACGACAGGACATTTTCTGCTGAAAAAAATTAATGAGAAGTTTACAAATCTGTCTCCCAAAGGATTCAAGCAACCAGCATCACACCAGGATCTTGCCGGAAAACTGCATCCGGATCTTTCAGTTTAGGATGATTCTGAGACACAGGGCCAGACGTACTAAAGAGGTTTCCCATTTTGTGTCCAAAGGAGAAAGAGCCCTTCATATCTTAGATTATATAACAGACTTGGCATTGCAGTTGCTACACATTCACTGTCTGCCTGGATAATGCAATACATTCAGGGTTGCTCCATCTTAGCAGGATTGCAGATCACAGACTTGGTCGCAGCTCATCATGTCGGAGCTATGCTTCTACTATTGCCCATCTTAGAGAAATACCCCTTGTAATATTTTCAAAACTGCAACTTGATCCTCAGTTCACATCTTTATGTCCCTTTATTGTTTAGATAACCTCTCAAGGACTGACTAACTTCTGACAAGGAGTTTTGCATTACCTGTTTTTGCAATAATCTACTCTCCACTATAGGGTCCGGGTTGCTTTGCCAGTAATCAATCCACTACAAACCTCAGCTTGGGCCTCCTCATACATAATGGCTAATTTGCCTTGCATATCAATGGAAAAAGCAAATTTGCTTAACGTAAATGGTGTTTTCCGTAGATAGCAGGATGAATTAGCCATGGAATACCCACCCGCCTCCCTGGAATTGGACTACTTTGCTAGTTTAGCTATGATATAGACTGAGGAGGCTCATGAGGCAATGCCTGTGCAGGAACTCCCGCACATGCTCAGTAGAGCTCAAAGCTCTACTAGCTAGGAGAGATGAGTCTGTCTGGTGCTTCTAGATGATGTCACCCACATGCAATGGTTAATTCATCCTGCTATGTATGGAAAACACAGTTTACGGTAAGAAAACTTGCTTTATCCTTTGAGCACTGAAGAGCTATCAATGAAAACCATTCAAACACTCGCTCAATCTGCATATTCACAAACCCACATATATATTTGGTGAGAAGGGAAACTGTTTGGAAACAGAAGAATATGACAAAAGACCATCCAGTATGTCCAGTTTTTACTATATTAAATTTTGTCCTGCTATTACGTAAAACAGTAGTTCCCAAACCTGTTCTGGCATACCCCCTAACCAGTCGGATTTTCAGGATATCCTCAAAGAATATGCATGGGATTGATTTGCATGCACTGACTTCATTGCATGCAAGTTATCTCATGCATATTCATTATGAATATCCTGAAAACCCAACTGGCTGGGGATATTCAAGAATAAGCTTGGGAACCACTGATTTAAAGAGTGACATCTAAAACTGGAAAAGGAATTTGAAAGAGAGAAACTGAACAGCCAAAGGGGTGTAAGAGCCAAACATATGCCAGCTTGTCACTGAAGGCCATGGGTCAGCTGTCTAGCATCTGCAGTTGCTCTTGCCAGAAATATAAATGTCAAAATCCCTTACTCATTGACTACTATAGCAATGTGAGATGTACCCAGCGCTGTACAATCCCTTCCCTATAGAACTTAAAATCCAGTCAAGACACACAAGAAAACTCAGGAAAATATTAACTGGGTTAAAATCAACAAGGATATAGCTCAGGACAGCCAGGGTTTAAGATTTAAAAGCAGCTTTAAAAAGGTGGAATCTGAATATGACCAGAAAGGGAACATGACCCTCCAGATGAGGAAGGCTGTTCCAGGCAGGTGTTATAGCAAGGTGGAACGTGCAGAGCAGGGAGTTTGACAACAGAGAATGACACAGATAAGAGCAGTTTCCCCAGTGAACAGAGTTTGCGAGGAGGGGTTATAGGTAGAAATACAAGAAGGGAGGTAATGAGGAGCTGCAGAGTGAATGCACTTAGAGCTTCAACTTAAACAAATGAAGTACCCTTTTACTACATCAACTAATCAGGCTAAGGATTCGTCTTTATGAATGCAAGGCAGCTATTGTTGGAATATATATCAAATATATATCAATTTTTCTATAATCACATTAAATATTGTTACAATTCATAAAATCAGGAATTTACTTTATGACATTTAAAAGACTGAAACCCCTAAAATCATCTTATTTCGAGCACACAAGTTGAGAGATCTCTCACTTAACTGGACACTACCAGGGTGACAATGCACTATCAAGTACCTCCATCATATACCAGCAGCTGAAGTGCTGATTTTGGCTCACCCACTCCCTTCAGCTGAATGAGAAACTAAGCTATGTCCCTGATTGCTGGCCACAATCTAGATGTGACCAGAGACATGATTTTGCAGCTGTTATACTGGCAAATGTGTGTGGCTTTTTTTTTAACCAGTGTCCAATCAGGAGGTCTCTCTCACCTGGCTGCTATGGCGCCGCCTGTTATTAGAACAGGAGAGATCACCATTAAAGGAAAAGCAAAACAAACCCTTTAAATTTGGCAGAGAGGGAACAGGGAACAGCCATTTTGCTGGCCCAGGAACTGACAACCGCAGCAGTTTATGCTTCAAAGTCAGCAGCTTCTGCAAAAAGGACAAAACACAACAAATGATCAAACCCATCAGCCTTATATTGAATCCACTTTACCGTTCTTATACCAAGAGGTTCCGAAAACAGCTCCTGCCCCACCCCCTTTTTTTAAGGGAAGGCGGTATATAACACAAAAATAAACAGATAATACAAAATAATGCTTCTTTCATGTATATTAAGTGAAACATTGGTCGATTTTATTTAAAAGGACATCAATCCCCCTGATACACAAGGATCCAGTTAGGACACTACACTACAGGGGCAAGTAAGTGTCTCTTAATAGTTGAGATTTGGGGTGTGAAGGACCAGCAGTGCTTGTTTGTTTCGGGGGTGGAGGCACTTAGAGAAGCACTGGCAGGCTGACAAGTGCCAGAAAGCCGCGTTGAGCACTGAAGGCAGCCCGCTCAGTGGCGTTGGGAGGTGGGCAAGGCCCCCGGACCCCTGCAGACCCTCCGGACTCTTTCCCTCACCCGCCGCAGGAGCAGAAGGGAGGCACTGGCAGGCAGCCGCTCAGACACTTCCTCCTTCCTCCCCTGCCAGGGCCCGATTGGCGCGCTTGGAACGACGTCATCCAAAGCGCGACACTGCGACCACCGAAGGGGAGGGGGCGCCTGAGCAGCTGCAGGGCCACGCTCTCCTCTTCCTGTTTTGGGAGAGGCGGGTGAGTGATTGAATCGGGGATAGTGGGGAAGGAGTGAGCGTACCCGGGATCGCATGGATGGGGGGAGGAGAGGGAGTGAATTTACTGGGCAATGTTATGGAGGGGTCCTGGGATAGTGGGGAAGGAGTGAGCGTACCCGGGATCGCATGGATGGGGGGAGGAGAGGGAGTGAATTTACTGGGCAATGTTATGGAGGGGTCCTGGGATAGTGGGGAAGGAGTGAGTGTACTCGGGATCGCATGGATGGGGGGAGGAGAGGGAGTGAATGAACTGGGCAATGTCATGGTAGGGAGGAAAGGGAGTGAATGAACCCGGCAATGTCATTGGGGGGACCACTAGCGTCTCTTTTAATCTCAATATCCAGCGCCTGCCATTGCGCGCATAGGAGGAGAGAGAGAGAACGTATATGTGTGTTTGGTTGCAAGGGAAAGAGAGCATGCGTATGTGGGAGAGAGATAGAGTAAAGTGTATGTGAGAGGAGAAAGTTTGTGTCATGAGAGAGGGAACCTGTGTATTTGTGCATGGTATGAGAGAGAATCATGTGTCTGCGTATGAGCGAGTGCATGTATGTAAGAGTCAGGATATGAGAGAGAGGGAGTGTGCGCCTGTAAGAAATAGAGAGCTAGGCACTAAATACTAGCAGAGTGTAACGCCTATTGGAGAAGTGGACCCCTAGAGCCGAGGGGTGATTGACGTTTCTTGGTGAGCAAGTCCACTCGGCCCACCCCATCAGCCGGAGGAGAAACCCTGTGGTGGGACCTACAGGAGCTTCACTTATACCAGTCCTTGGGTTCCAGGGACCAGCAAGACTTAAGAGTCCCCAGGGCAATCCAAGAGAAGAGTCCAGGCAGGCATGGGTCAAGGCAGGCAGCAGACAAAAGACCGGTAACAAGCTAGAGATCGGGGCAGGAAGCAGAAGGATGGAGAGGAGGCCAGTCTCAGGATCCAGTAAGTCAATCAGAGACAAACAGAATAGACAGTACCAAAAGGATAAGCAAGGAAGGAACAAGAGCAGACAGGCAAGGAGCAAGGTACAAGGCAGGAACAATACCAGGATACCAACACACACTGGACCACAAGGGCAGCAGAAGATCTTTTGAGAGGGGCTGGCTGGTTGCAAGAGACTTCCTTATATATTCCTGGAGGATCTGACTTCATCAGCCAGCAGCACAGGAAGTTCTATCCCAGGTCCTTGGAACAGCAAGCTGCCAAAGTTGCTTTGGATCAGATGTGAGGGGGGGGGGTAATAGTACCCCCTTTCCAAAGTTTCCTCCCCAGTCTTCTGGATCCGGGCTAGTTGGGGAACCTTTTCTGGAAGTCCTTTAAGAGTTGGGGTGCTTGCAGTTTGGAGGCAGGCTCCCAAGTATTCTTTTCAAGCCTCATAGCCCTTCCAGGCAGTGGGCTATTGTAAGACCTTATGGACCCTGGGGGAGTCAAGGATTTCCTGCACCTCGAATTGGATGTCCTCTTCAATGACATCTTCAGGTTTTTGAGGCTGCCATGAGAGGATTGTAGGCTTCAACAGGGAGACGTGGAAGACGACGTGTATGCATAGGGATGCTGAGAGCCTGAGCCTGAACGTGACTGGACCCACCTATCACACAATGGGATAAGGTCCCACAAATTGAGGGGCAAATTTCATAGAAGGCGTTTTCAGCCTCAGGTTCCTGGTACTAAGCCATTCCAAGTAACAGGTAGGGTGCCTTTTCTTGTCTGCTTGCATTATGCTTGGCGAGCAGCTAGGTCCAAGAGTTGCTGGGTCTTACCCCATAGGACTTGGAGGGCCTGACCTGCCAGAGTGGCTGCTGAACAGGTATCAGATGTGGGAATTGGAGTTGGTGTACACAGAAGGCATCTGAAGACAATGTAAAACGGTGAAGATCCAGTGGTGCTGATGTGCTTGCTATGGGCGAACTCTGCCCAGGGAAGCAAGGAAGCCTAATTATCTTATCTCTGGTTCACATAGTGTTACAATCAGCGGTCTGTGGACTAGCTTCATGGACTGCCACTCTCACCTCTACCCCGGTCTAGTCAGGAGCGCTGCCATTTGTGGCTGCACGCTACCCTCTGACACGGCTGGGACGCCGCCGCTCCGTGGTGAGGCCCATTCTCCTTAGGCATGCATGCCCCTGGCTGAATTTAAAGGGACGCAGTGGGAATAGCCCTTCGGCCCCTCTTCTTGGCCTCACATGACTGGGCCTTTATGAGGCCCTTCCTTCCTGCAACCGGTGTCTCAGCTATAGGTCCACTTTTGCTAGAAGAGCAAGTTGCCTCAGCGTGGTCCTGGTCTTTGTTCCTCTGGTCCTGGTCTTGGTCTCTTCAGTCCCTGGTATTCATTCTTTAGTTCCTAGTCCTTGTCTCGTCTTCAGTTCTTCATCGTCTGCCCGCCTGTGCTGATCTTCACCTCCCTGCCTGCCTTTCCATGCCACCTTTCCTTGGATGGATTTCCAGTTCTGACTTTGGTCTTCCTGACACTCGACTCTGCTTGAACTCCACCTACCACTGACCACTACCTGACTCTCGATTTTGCCTGAACTTTGCCTGCCATCAACCACTTTCCTTACAACCATATCTGAACGCTGTAGCAAAGTATGTCAAAATCTCACATGGTTAGAGGTTCCACTTCTTCTGGACTATTTCTTGCATCTATCAGATTCTGGTTTGAAAACATCTGTAATGGCTAATTTGCCTTGCATATCATCTTAGTGTCATAGCATCTTATCATAATGAGATTGATAGGAGACCCATTTCTCAGCATCCAGTTGTATCAAGGTTCATACAAAGTCTATTTAAATCAAGATGAGTCATTAAGCCATCGATTCCTCAATGAGATCTTAATCTAGTCTTAGATTATCAAAACCGGTTGTTGAACCAATACAGGATTCCTCTCTGCAAATGCTAACATGAAAATCTCTATTTCTAGTGACTATAACATCAGCCGGAAGAATAAGCGAACTACAGGCATCAGTAGCTTTTCCCCCATATGCAATTCTTTTCAGGACAGTAGTACTAAAAACAAACCCATCTTTCCAACCAAAGGTGGTGTCACCTTTCCATTTGAATCAGATTCTAGAGCTACTCGTACTACTTCCCAAATCCACAGACTACCATGAACCAACAGAGACTTCATACTTTAGACTGCAGAAGAGTTGTATTCTTTTATTTAAATAGAACCAAGGAATTTAGAAAATCTTCACAATTCTTAGTATCTTATGCTCCAACTATAAAAAGGGTTGGTCAGTTTCAAAACAAACCCTATCCTCATGGATAAAAGCTTGCATTGCTTTCTGCTATCGTCAGGCAGGAAAGTTGTTAAAATCCTCAATCACAGCACCTAGGCTGAGATCTACAACTACACCTGTGGCATATCTTAAGGATGCCTCACCTCAAGAAATATGGAGGGCAGCTACTTGGATGTCCAGATGTATATTTGTTAAGCATTATTGTTCAAGTGCTGAACTTGCCAGTTCTTTGTTAGGTTCTGCAGGATTAAATTCTTTTCAGTCTTAGTGATTTTCAACCTCTTGGGGGGAATACGAAAAATGATTACTGCTACTAATTTTCTCTTATCTTATCTCTTTACATTTTTCTCAGAGCTGCAAAGTCTCAGAATGTGGGACTGTTTTTGGTGCTTGTCCACGGAGAAATCAAAAGTTGGATATCCGTGACAGGAGTTGTCTGTGGATGGCAAAACGAAACAGCCACACGTTCCCTCCCACCTCCCGGAGGTTGAAAATGTAGCAATTCCTGTATCAGCAGCTACAAAGAGCTGAGGAGTCAGAATGCTTGTGCAAGGCCGGAGCTACCTTACCCATAACTTGTAAAGAATTTTAGAAGAATCGGAGCTAGGAAGCTAAAGATTGGTCCGGCTGGGCACTGTCAGGGATGTCTCTTAGAACGTGTGGCTGTTTTGTTTTGCCATCCATGGAGAGCTCCTGTCACAGATATGCAACTTTTCATCCCTCTGTACAGACCGCGATGAAGAGTTTAGGGATGTGAGGAAGTCCTTGCATTTTTATTTATTTTTTATTTGTTTATTTTTTTTTATTTTTTTTTTTATAAACGGCTGAGTTAGATCCCTGTGTCTAAAATCTCTATCCAGTTAGAAAAGTCAGCAAATAGTAGCTTCCGCTCTGGCATATTCCTCACATCAATCCTAGGCCCCGGCGTAAGGCCTCCCACTTGACACACAGGAAGCACTCTCAGCCTCTGTTTTCTAATGATGGCCTGCGTGAGACTTGCAGAGGAACGGCAGTGGCCGGGCAGAGGTGAATCTGCGGACTGCGCCTCGGGAGCTGATTGGCGCAGGTGCACCGAGACCCGGATACAAGATTGGAAGCAGGTAACGGTGCATGCGTGGAGAGGTGCTGGCCAGGCCTCCGTGTAAGACCTTCGCTGAACCGGCGGCCGTGGGACGCTGCTTCTCCTGAGGTAGGCGTTCCGGGGGACATCAGCCAGGCACAGCGTTTATGAACGCTCAGTCACATAACGCAGAAGAGCTGGAGTTTTGCCAGGCTGTGATACATTCTATTGGACGACCTAAGAATTATTCAACGATGCAGCTTACTTTTGAAGTCTTCAAGCCCTCAAAGGTCACAGGCAGCTGCTGAAGTGTGAAAGCTCATTGAAACATGCTTACAATATCTGGCCCCTAGCAGGATGTTGTACTTATCTAAATTAGTTTGTGGTATCTTTCCCAACTCCTGCCCCTCCCATGTCACACCACCAAGCTTTGCAAAAACTAGTGAATGGCGGTCAGTCAAGTCAAATAGAAAATAATGATGAAGCTGTTGTCCAAACTCTTGCTTCCTGGGACCTGTGATTTTGCTGGATGGAATCAGGCCAGCACTGCCCTACTTGGTTTCTGGGGACCTGTGGTGTTGCTAGGTCATGCGTCCTTTATCTGTACCTTGTTTTCTCCTCCTCACCTCTCCCTTGGTCTCTGCACTAAATAGTATACAGTACTGCAGTCCAACCCTCCTTCCACACTGCTCCGTCAGGCCGATTCAACAAGCTGCGTGAGAAATACGGTGCGCACTGGATGTCAGTGCACAATTTTAAGGTTCAGGTTAACTTCATTTTTTAACTTCTAATGCAGCAAGCTAATGATATGCTAATGCATAGGGAGTTAAATAAAAAGTGGCTTGCATGTTAGATGTATGTTTTGCATGGGGGGTCTGTGGCATCCCTGACAGGCAGAACAGCTCCAGGTAAGTGGCAGCACTTACACAGATAAATACTGACTTATCTGTGAAGTGAGTCTCACCTTTTTTTCCCTGTTTTATTCTGTTTGGTTTTTTTTAACAGGCTTTAAGTGCCAGTGCAGTAGCGCAGGTTAGAAAGATAGGTGCATGATGGCAGAAAGACCATATGGCCCATCCAGTCTGCCCTACCATCCAATTAATTCAGCATTATAATTCCAGCACCGGGCCAATGCACCCCTCTGCCTTAGAGAGTAATGCTTAATACCCTCATTTTCATGGGGTTTCCAAGCGAGGGCACCAAGTCGTACTCCCATTTTAGTTTACGCTCACAGGCAGAGGGGTGCGTTGGCCTGTAGCTCTGTCCCAGACGTCTTCCAGGCACCTGCCACCTCAGCAGAGATGTTTTTCCCTCATGTTCCCTCCAGCTTCATACCATGAGCTCTTTCTCCTTGAAATTCCCTCTCTATGGAAACCGTCAGCTTCCTGTCACCTTTGAATGTTTCACTGGTAAACAAAGGTTTTGTTTCCTTCAGGCTTTTTGGTGTTCCAAATAGATTTTTTTGATGCTGATCACAGATATTACTTCAAAATTTGTACATCAAGTAAGGTGTTGAGAAACGGCCAATTTTTTGTTACAATAATTGTGAAATTTTAAAACATAATCTCGCATACATATATTTTCTTGCTGGACAGTAGTTTTTATGATTTTTAAAATTCATGTCATATTTTTGACAGCCATAAGCAATGTAACAGAGACTAACGTTTTGTAAAATATACCAAGAAACTCTGCCTGATCATGCCAGAACTTGCTCGGGCAAGCCCTATCTCGGCTGCAAGATTCCAACTTGTTTCCATGACGGCGCAGACTTATATAAGCAGCAGCAATGAGTAGTCTCCTATGCAACTTCTGTGAGAATCAGCGAATCGTATCACTAAAACTGTTGAGTTTAAAGCTTGTGGATTTAATTTCATATATTTATGAAATGTCGCGCCAATGTCGTAATAGCCGTGATACATTTTGTTACATCTGTGGTGAGTTTACTCTGAAAGCATAGAAAAGGAGTATGACTGCACTCATTAAGAAGGCATACGAGTTATACCTCGGGTGCAAAATTGGTGACCAGGACAGAGCATGGGCTCCTCAAATTTGTTGCACATCTTGCGCCAGTAGTCTGCGAGCTTGGCTGAAAGGTGTGCGACCATCCATGCCGTTTGCCATCCCAATGATATGGAGGGAACAGAAAGAGCATATAACTGACTGTTACTTCTGCATGACGAATGTGTCAGGATACTCATCAAAGAACAGGAAGTTTGAGTACCCTAACCTTGAATCGGCAATGAGACCAGTGCCGCATGACGACAGTCTTCCTGTTCCAAAACCTCCAGAGGTGTGGACACTTGATGAGGAGGTAGGCAATGATGGCAAGCTATTGCAGATGGAAGCTGTGGCTGATCCTGACTTTGTGCCATCAACATCCAGTGATCCTCATTTAATATCTGTCAGAGCTGAACGATTTGGTCAGAGATCTGGCTTTATCGAAGAGTCAGGCGGAGCTGCTTGGGTCAAGGCTGCAAGGATGGAATCTTTTGTCATCTGATACGAAAATTTCAGTATTTCGCAGCCATCATGAAGATTTGACAAAATATTTCAACCAAGTAGACAGTCTGACATTTTGCTGTGACATCAATAGATTGTTTTGTGCTCTTGGATGTGACCATGACCCAACAGAATGGCGACTTTTTATTGATTCATCAATCTTAAATTTGAAGGCTGTTTTGCTGCACAACGGCAATATCTACCCATCAATACCTGTCAGACATGCCATTCATACGAAAGAAAAGTATGAGAACATGCAGCTACTGCTGAACCACATTGAGTACTTGAGGTACAACTGGAATTTGTGTGGTGATCTCAAGGTAGTTGCAATTCTACTGAGTCTGCTGCTTGGTTACAATACTAAATATTGTTGTTTCCTTTGTGAGTGGGACAGTCGAGCAAGAGATTCGCATTATGTCAGAAAAGTCTGGCCTCTCCGTAAGAAGTTGGTTCCAGGACAGAAGAATGTTGCTCACGACACATTGGTGGATCCAAGTAAGATATTTCTTCCACCTTTGCACCTCAAACTTGGGCTGATGAAAAACTTCGTTAAGGCAATGAACAAGCAAAGTAAAGGTTTTGATTATTTGCGGCAAATGTTTCCATGCATAAGTGACACCAAGATAAAAGAAGGTGTTTTCGCAGGCCCACAAATCTGAGCTGTGATGAAGGACATCCACTTTGATGGTCTTCTGCAAAGTACAGAACATGTTGCGTGGACAGCCTTCAAGAATGTCATTTGTAACTTTCTAGTCAACTATAAGGCAGCAGACTATGTTGAACAGGTTGAAAATCTGCTTCAGGCATACAAATTGATGAAGTGCAACATGTCATTGAAGATGCATTTTCTTCTTTCCCACTTGGACTTCTTCCCAGACAACCTTGGTGCTGTGAGTGACGAACATGGTGAAAGGTTTCATCAAGACATTGTCAAAATGAAGAAATGATATCAAGGCAAGTGGAACCCCTCCATGCTGGGTGACTATTGTTGGACTCTCATCCGCGAAGCGTTGGGCAGTGATTACAAATGAAAATCTGCGGCAAAACATTTTTAGTTTTGTTTTCTGTTACCAACATTGCCATTATAGCTTATGGCGCTACAGACACGTAACAATGCTTAATGTATATCGCACTTTTCTGGCAAATGGTACGTGATACAAACATAAATGCATATTTGTGTTCAGTTTGTTAAAATTTACTTGTTTCACCCAAGAGTTGTGGAGGAAACAAAATGTTCCCAGAAATGTGTTTAACAGTGAAATTAGTGTAAAAAGTTCCCCAGAAGCTTTACACCAGTATGGGTAATTATTAAATTACCCCCATAATGTTGTCGTGCTCTTCTGGTCCTTTCTTTTTGACCTGCCAGGGTTACTTTGGTTTTTGTGCGAAAGTCATTTTCTGTATGTTTGCAGCTCTTGCTTTTATCCTTGTGACAGATGCGTGTTCACGCTGTTAGGACGTTCATTAGTGATCCTGTTGCTCTGTTAATGACAGCGGCAGCAAGACAACATATTCTCGTGTTTGCATTTACCACTGGAGTATTAAATCCTTTCTTTGAAACCAGAAATTCAGTTGTGTTACAGTACCTTTGGGCTCTCAAGCCTCAGGCTGTGGATCGCTCCTCCATCCTGTGTCTTGCCTTCCTTGCAGTTTCGTCAGGGCTACCAGTGGAAAACCTGTGGCTCTTCTGCTTGCTATGTGTACTGATGCTTATATTCAAGGGTGATCCTTGTTAGTCCTAAAATGTTTTCCTTGGTACATTGTGGTCGTGCAGACAGTAAATGATGCTAGCTAGGAGCCCTTGTGACCGCTGCAGTGTCGCTTATAATCAGTGCCGACATGGTTCTTTGGAAGGAGGCTATAGGAGGGCATAATTTTAGGGAAAAGTAGCCTAACGGCACAATCGTTTTCTTAGTTGCTCCTGTCCCCTTTCTGCAGCTGCTAAGAATGAACACGTTACTTTTACAGCCTGTGTTACATAAACACCCCTTTTCTTGCTTGTGCAGGAAACGTACAAGGAGCGATGAAACCCAAGAAAGGCAAAGCGTGCTCCAAAGAAAGAGAGTTTGTCTATCAGTTCCAGGCTGGATCCCAGTGTCTTGAACTGACCGTGCCCCTCCTGTTCCCCGTGCAAGAAAACCCGGACCACCTGCATAGCCGGCTCCTGCTGCTCCACAGCTTACCCTGCTTCATCGAGGATGGTACGTATGGTGCAGAGACATGCCAGGCCGGCCTACACACAGAGCTGCGAGAGTCGCCCTCCTGTAACGTTACTGCTGGGTGCCCGCAGCAGAAGGAGAGCAGAGTTTCAGCTGCTTAGCATTAGGAACCAGAGTCCCTGCTCCATGGAGCTTACAGTCTCTACTCAGGACAAGCAAGCATTTTATTTCATTCACCTTGATATGAGTCACCGTACCAAACAAATGCCGTCAGCGACGCGCCATAAAACAAAACAGCACAAAAATTACTTCTCCAAATTTAAAAAGAAACTATACAAAGTGAGATGACAAATGAGTCTGCGGGAAGTGTATGTACTGTAGAGAAGCTTGGTCTCAGAAAGGTGGGTTATTTGGAGAGGAAGCCTATTCCAGGCATAGCAAGGGGGACCGTGCAGAGTCGAGAGTTGCTGGAGGAGGAGGACAGAGGTAAGAGTGACTTCTCGGGGGAAGATGGGTAATGAGGAGCAGCAGGGAATGAACTGTTTGCGGATGTGGACAGGGAGCCGATGTAGCGGCTTGAGAAAGGGGGGTTGCATGGTCATAGCGATGGTGAAGGAAGGGAAGTTGTGCTGCTGAATTGCAGTGGAAGAAAGTGAATTCAGCAGGAGGCCTGCGAAGAGCAAGTTGCAATAGTCTGGGCCTTGGTGCGTTTTCCAGATGCTGCCCTTCGGCCGCTAGTGGCACCCATTGGAGGCTGCTGCCCTCTGGCTCTCTGCAGTGCCCATCTGTGCCAGGTTCCAGGGGGATTTTAATACCACCAGGGACATAACCACTACCTCCTATTCTCTGCGTTTGAGAGTGGCTAGCACTATTCTGCATGCAGTGTGCCCTCAGGGAGGCGGGCATGGGGGCAGAGTCCATGTGTGCTTTCTACCCATGTTCTGTGCACGACATTTGAAAGGGAAACTCCACCAGGACTTTCTGTGGGTTCACTTGCCCCTTCTGTTTTGTGCAGGCTGACTTTTGGTGGAAAGGTCCATGCTAAGGTTTGAAAATCCAGCTTATGCGTAGACCTTTCCCCCCTACAACCTAAATCTGCCCCCGGTAACACCTCCTTTTAGTGTGGGGCGCTACCTGGACTGTTACCCACGCACACGGCAGGCAATGAATGCGGATAAAATGCCTTTTTTTTTTTTTTTTTATAATTTAAATTTTGTTTCTTCATTTACAATAATTGAAATAAAACAAGTACAGTGTAATCAAAATTAAGCACAAAAGGAAAGGAAAAATTAAATTTCCCTAATTAACAAAAGGAAAACTACATAAATATATTCTAGCCCTCGTCTTGGGGGGATGCACAGCTCTAGCTGTTTCTGTAGTTTATTAATTACCCATCACTTCTACCCACCTATTTTCTCTTTAATAAAGGTATCAAGGTGCAGTGGGTCAGTAAAAATAAAATTCTTGTTCCTGTGCATCCCCAGATCAGTCCAGACCAGTGCGTTATGCACTCCCACCAGCAGAAGGAGGCAGAGAACAAACCTGTGAGGCCCTGCTGTATCCAAGTGTGCCACCTGCAGCTCCTCAGTATTTCTCTGTCTCCAGCAGATGGTGGTGCATACTCTGAGCTGAGGTTGGATTTCTTGTGCCTCGAGGTGCCAGGTTCAGTTTCTGGACCATCCCTCTGGTAGAGTCGGGCGAATGGGGGTTTGGATACCCCTGGCAGTACTAGCCCGTGTGTCCCGGGACCCCTGGTAGCCAGGGGACTGGCTCCCTCTCCCTGAGCACTGGTTCAGGAAAGTATCCCCGTTGGGGACAGTTATTTTCTTCTCTGCTTAAGTTAAGTTTAGTTAACTTTTTTTTTTTTTCTTGAGTCCCGCGGTTTCCTGGGTGAGTCATTCTGCTCGGCGGTGCTGAGCCAGGCAGGCCCCGATTTTCAATTTTTTCTGTGAGGGGAGAGCTTGCAGCCTTAGTGGATCCTTCCCGGGATGGTGAAGGGCCTCCTAGCAAGCGACTCCACAGTTCTCCCGGGTCTGTTTTTGATGCGGCGGCCATTTTGTTTTTTCTTCTTCGACTTCCCACGAGGCTCCCCGACGGTGCTGGGGCTGAATTTGCCGGTGTTTTTGTTGGGGAAGATCAGTCCTCTAAGGCAGCACTTGATTCCTCCCGGGGGGAGTCCCCTTGGGGTTTTTATTTGAGTGGAGCAATGGCAGAAAAGCCACTGGTGGAACCCTGCAAGGCTTGTGGGGTATGGTCTGCCTATTTGAACCCCCTCTCACTATGCATTGCGTGTGCTGTGGGAGGGAAGGGGTCCTCAGCTAAGGGCTCTAAGCTTAGGAAGGCCGTGCACAGATCAGGCTGTGGGGCTTCGGCGCCCACTGCTAACCGGTGGGAAAAGATTCCCAGGATGACCCACCTCCGCTGTCTCCCACGGCGCGAGAACTGAGGCAGGAGGACTTGAGGGACACAGAGTCGCACTCTACAGGTGATGACGCTGGCCCGGGCGGTTTCTCGCCAGAATTTGTGCTCCTCATGCAGGAGGCATTCCTGGCAAGGACGTTAGCGAAGTGCAGATCCCAGGAGGGGAGTGTGGGGGCCCCGAAGTGTCCACATCTATGAGTGGACAATCGTACTTCCCGCGCAGCTTTGGCACAGGAAGATTTGGATGGCTGGGATGACCCGCTGGGGGAAGAGGTTCCACCTCCCCTGGGGGACACGCTGACGACCAGGGGGAGGTCCCATCAGACCTGGATGTGGGCAAAGTCGATCAGCGTCAGTTGGACCCTGGCTCGGAAGGAGACGATCCCGTGTGGTACGGTTGTTCAAGAGGGAGGAGCTGCGGCCCCTTATTCCCCAGGTGCTGGAGGGAAATGGGGGTGAAACTCTCTTTGGAGGAATCTGACATTGACGGCGTGAACCTGGTCCTGGATGGCCTCCAGGGTCCACCTAGCGCATTTCCCACCCCGAAGAAGATTCAGAAGCTCATCAGTCGTGAATGGGACAGGTCTTAAGGTCGGCCGGGCAATGCAAAAGTTATATCCGCTACTTGATGAGCATTTGGAAAGCCTTAAGGTCCCTAAGGTGGACGCAGTGGTATTGGCAGTCACTAAGAAAACTACCATCCCAGTGGTGGGAGCTGCGGCACTTAGGGATGTGCAAGACCGCAAGCTGGAATTGCATCTGAAACGCTTGTTCGAGGTCTCCACTTTGGGCCTTCAGGCGGCAGTGTGCGCGAGCATGATACAGCGGACGTGTTTATGTTGGATTCAGAAACCGCAAGAAGCAACATCCTCGGGTGTCCTGTCCACATCCCAGGCGGCCTGGCTGGAGGTGGCGGTCATCTATGTGGCAGATGCCTTATATGACCTGGTGCGTACGGCTGTCAGGATCATGGTTTCATCGGTAGCGGATCGGTGGCTTCTGTGGCTCCGCAATTGGGCAGCGGATGCTTTCTCTAAGTCGCAATTGTGTAACCTTCCTTTTTGGGGGAAGTTTTCTGTTTGGAGAGGACTTGGACCAGCTGATGAAATCTCTGAGAGAATCCAAGAGCAATAAGTTGCCAGAAGATAGGAAGCCTTTTAAGAAGTCCTTCGCTCCACGGACCCGATTTTGGGACTCACGAAAAGCCAGGTTAGGGAGGAGTGCTCCCTCCTCTAGTGCCAGGCAATCCACTTCTTGCCCACAGTCCTTTCGCGGCGCCGGCCATCCTGCAAGAGGAGGCTTCAGGCAGGGGGCTGGAGCTGGTAAACCTGCCCAATGAAGTCAGGCTCGCCCACCCCTCGTGCGGGACGATCAGGGGCAGGTTGTCCCATTTTTACGAGGAGTGGGCCAGAATCACTTCCGATTGCTGGATGTGGTAAAGGAAGGTTACGCCTCAGAATTTTCTTAGCCTCTCAGGGAGGCCTTCCTGGAATTGTGCTGAGTTTCTCGCAACAAGCGGGCCGCGGTGGAAGACACCCTACGCAGATTGCTGGACCTGAATGCCATTGTCCCTGTACCGCCGAATGAGCAGGAAAAGGGGCAGTATTCCATTTATTTCGTGGTTCCCAAGAAAGAGGGTACTTTTACCCCATTCTGGACCTGCAGAAGGTGAATCCCAGTCTGAAGGTCCCCCGCTTTCTGATGGAGACTCTCCGAACTGTTATCGCGGCGGTCTGAAAGGGGGAATTCCTCGCCTCTCTGGATCTCATCAAGGCTTATCTACACGTCCCGATTTGCAGCAATCACTGGAAGTTCTTGCGTTTCAAGATTCTGGGTCGACATTTCCAGTTCTGCGCACTTCCATTCGGCCTGGCGACGGCCCCATGCACCTTTACCAAGGTGATGGTCGTGGTGGCAGCGGCCCTCAGGAAGGAAGGGGTGATGGTTCACCCGTACCTCAACGATTGGCTGATTCGAGCCAAGTCTGAAGAGGACTGTGTGCGGGCAGTGCATCAGGTGACCTATTGCCTTCAGTCCCTCGGTTGGGTGATCAATGAAGCGAAGAGTCATCTGACTCCTTCACAGTCCCTGGAATATTTGGGAGCCTGCTTTGACACCTTCCTGGGCAGGGTGTTCCTGACAACAGATAGGATGTGTAAGTTGCAGCAGCAAGTGTGGCTTCTAATAGATCTCCCGATCCCCAGAGTGTGGGACTATCTGCAAATCCTGGGTTCCATGGCATCGACGTTGGAATTGGTTCCTTGGGCCTTCGCTCACCTGAGACCGTTTCAGAGGGAACTCCTGTCTCGGTGGAATCCGGTGTCGGAACAGTACCAGTTACCATTGCCATTGTCACAGCAGGCCAGGTCCAACCTGGAGTGTGGTGGCTGTCGAAAGCCAACTTACAAAAGGGGATGCCCCTCGACGTCCCGGATTGGGTGATCGTGTCGATGGATGCGAGCCTCCAGGGCTGGGGAGTGGTGTGCCTGGGTCATGCGGCTCAGGGTCTGTGGTCCATCAATCGCCTAGATGAGAGTAGTCCGCAAGGCGTTGGAGGCATTCCAGTCCCTAGTGCAGGGGAGAATGGTTAGCGTCTTCTTGGACAACGCCACCACAGTGGCCTATCTCAATCGCCAGGGAGGAACCAGGAGTCCAGCCGTGGTGCAGGAGGCTCACCTCCTGTTTGCTTGGGCTGCGCTTCATCTGAAAGGAATTGCAGCCTCTCACGTGGCAGGCGTGGACAACGTGCAGGTGGATTTCCTCAGCCGTCAGCAGCTGGACCCCGGGGAGTGGGAACTGTCCCGGGAGGCTTGGAATCACATTTGTGCCAGGTGGGGAGCCCCCCAGCTGGACCTCATGGTGACCCGCATCAACTCAAAGATGGATCAGTTCTTCAGCCGAAAGAAGGAAGCAGTGGGAATAGATGCCTAGTCTGCAAGTGGCCAACCGGAATCCTCCTGCATGTCTTCCCACCTTGGCCGCTGATCGGACGAGTCCTGCAGCGAATAGATCATCCCGGTCTAGTAATCCTGGTGGCCCCAGAGTGGCCACGGCGGCCGTGGTTTGCGGATCTGGTCCAGCTGGCAACCGAAGGACCATTGCGCCTGGCTCATCTACTGGACCTCTTATGCCAAGGTCCCATCTTTTTGGATCAGGAGGATCGCTTCTCTCTCGCAGCCTGGCTTTTGAGAAGTGGAGGTTACAAATATAGGGGTATTTGGAACAGGTGATTTCCATCCTACTTCAGGCCAGGCGGCTCTTGACTTCTATAGCTTACGTCCAGGTATGGGAAGGTGTTTGAAGCCTGGTGTGATCAGCAAGGTTTAGTGCCACTCCTCAGGTTTTGGCCTTTCTGCAGCAGGGGTTGTCAAAAGGCTTGGCTTATAATTCCCTGTGGGTTCATGTTTCAACCCTAGGATGTCGGATAGGCGGCAGACCCCTGGCCAGCCACCCAGACATAATCCATTTTCTGAAAGGGGTAAAGCATCGTCATCCTTCGATTCTTAAGACGTGCCTAGAGTGGAATCTCAGCCTAGTACTATGGGCGCTCTATGATCCCTCCTTTGAGCCTCTGGGGCGTGCCTCTCTGAAGGACCTCACATTGAAGACTGTGTTTTTGGTGGCTATTTGCTCCGCTAGGCGTATTTCAGAATTGCAGGCCCTGTCCTGTAGGGTTCCCTTCCTGCGCATTTCGGCTGATAAAGTGTCCCTGCGTACAGTGCCCTCCTTTTTGCCAAAAGTGGTGTTTGTCTTCTATGTCAATCAGACCGTGGAGTTGCCTGGTTTTCCTGAATGGTCTCGTGACTCGGCTTTGGGAAGAGACCTTAATCTTCTCGATGTCCGCCGGGTTCTCCTTCGTTATTTGAAGGTCACTAACTTAGGAAGTCGGACCACCTTTTTGTTTTGTTTGGGGGCCCGAAGAAGGGCGATAAGTTATCCAAAGTCTCTTTGGCTTGCTGGTTGAAGGAAACGATTTGTTTGGCCTACATTGATAAGGGTCGATCCGTTCCAGTTGGTTTGAAAGCTCACTCAACAAGGGCGCAAACAGCTTCTTGGGCGGAGTGTCAGTTATCGCCTGAAGAGATTTGTAGGGCCGCAGTCTGGTCCTCCCTGCATACCTTTACAAGACATTACCATCTGGATGTCAGGGCTCCAACCAATTGCATTTTGGAGAAAGTGTCCTGCGAGCGGGTCTTTCGGGTTTCCACCTGATGTAATGTGGCTTTGGTACATCCCACTGATCTGGGTATGTACAGGAAAGGAAAATTGGTTCTTACCTGCTAATTTTCGTTCCTGTAGTACCACAGATCAGTCCAGGGACCCACCTGGGTGCTACTGCCGAAAGACTGATTTACTTGGACTTTAGCTGCTGTACATAGGAAATCTATCAGAATTCATCTATGCCAATTCGGTGATAAGAACTGTGGTTCGGATCTGGGGTTTTCAGGTTCGAGGATTTTTTTGTCTCTGACCCTTGAGAGAATTTCTTTCATGTTCGCCCTTTTTGGGAGTTAAATGGTTTTTTGTCTGTTTCTAGGCTTGGGTATTGATCAATACTGAGGAGCTGCAGGGGGCACACTTGGTATATAGCAGAGCTTCAAAGTTTTTTTTGTTCTCTACCTCCATCTACTGGAAGGGATGAATAACCCACTGTCTGGACTGATGTGTGGTATTACAGGAACAAAAATTAGCAGGTAAGAACTGTTATAATCTGGTGTGGTTGTGGACCCTGGATCGTAGTGAGAGCTGACTCCACCCACAGGGAGGAGCCCAGTGGGGACTCACTATGATGGGTGTGGCCTCAGCTGAGATGGACACAGATGTGAGAGACTTTATTATACTGGAAACGTGGGTGATACCCACAGCATGGAGAGAAGACACAGTCCAGAGTAGTAAGGCTGCTCAATGTTGATATCCATGGTAGTGGCCCACAGAGCGGGGTAAGCCAGGAAACTCCTCTCTAGATGACACCGCTCAGGATAGATCCAGTAGTGGCCTGCAGCGCAGGGTATGCCGAGGATCAGTGAGTAGTAGTTCAGAGAGGTGCAGGAGGTCAGCAGAGCGAAGTAGATGATGGTACTTATTCCGGAGTGTAGAAGAGTAGCTAGTATGAGCACGGTAGTGGCCCGAAGCACGGGGTACACCGACGGTTCCATCAGCGAGATGATGGAAGCAAAAATAGCACTCACAAGGCTGAACTGGCAGGGTCCTGAATAAGGGTAACAAGAATCTCCAGGCAGGAAGGCCCTCCGAGGAGCGGATAGCCAGAACGTAACAAGGCCCTGGAAGAGCCGGTACCTAAGGCATTCTAAGTCCAGTAGTTCAGAAAGCAGTTCAAGTAGTGAAGCGAATCGTCTCCGAATGGAGTGGAATAAGCAGGAAGGAAGTTCTTGCTAACTCGTAGGAAGCATAGGCTGGATGAGTTAAATATTTCTGGCGGGTGGCGTCATGCGGAGGGGACGCCCCCAAGGTTCCCGCCATGACATGGGTAAGAGAGGGCCTGGCTCGTGCGCGTGCCCTAAGTAATCCCCGAGTCAAGATGGTGGATGGGATTGCCCACACTGTCCCGGGGACGCCGAGGAAGGCAGTGTTTTCAGGCTGAGGCCGCCATGGCCTTGAGAATCGCTGTAGCAGGGAAAAGAGGTGAGCAGCAAAGGTCACAGCCATTTGCAACTGGGCACAACAAGAACCAAATTTCCTTTATATACCACCAAACATTTACAGGGATGTTTAATAAAAGAAATGTGGCTCCCATAACAATAATCATCTCTTTCGACTGTAGAAATTGTTTTCTACGATTTTACGTAGCTCATTGAACATCTGGAAAAACATAAATCTGCTGAGCACAGAACAGTCTTCTCTTAATATGACAAAGTTTCTGAAAAACCAGATCTTTGTCTCACTGTAGTGCAAAGGTAATAAGAGTAGCGAGGACTCAGGAGATGCAGGAAGGGAAGAACTCTCCACACTCAGTGGTTCTCTCCCCCCCTTCAGAGGAAATAACCCTTTGGCTCTTAGGAAGGTAATATATTTGTGATAAGGCGGGACAATGACCTGGAGGAATGGACAAAACTTCAAATAGATATTTCTTGAAGAACTGCGTTGCAGATAGAAGTCTAGTCAATGGGAAATTTAAAAATCTCAAAATCTTATTTCTTAACATAATTTCGGTGTGAGAATGCAATATCAAACTATCTTTAATGTGGGCACCCTCCACACCTTGAAGAGCAGCTGTTTGAGAATTATCTAGCCAAGTCAAACGTTGATCTCGCTCGCTTACTTTAACTCAGGTATCAGCGTTGATCTTACTCAAATGCTGGACTGTGTCATAAAAGAATTTACCTAGTTTGGATACAACAGACTAAATATCCATCCGAGTTACATTAGTTGGACTTGAAATGTCTCCTGTTTCAGATGGGAGGGCAAGTATTGATGGTAAAGGTGCCCTCCCTAATGTAATATTCCCCTCTGATGGCCCAGCAAGTTTTCCCTTTCAAAGTCAGGAGACTCACCAGCTAGAGCCTCCTCTGTCTGAGTCCCAGAAGGAGTACAAAGTCCTCCAGGCAGCTTAGTGGTATAAATAAGGGTTGAGACGGCGCTGAAATCGTACCTGGACTCAGTGAAGCACCGGCTTCCATCAGCGCTCCATGTCCCCTGTCCATACCGGGATTATTAAATGATGCTCTATCAGGCCTCTGATCACTCCTGAGGATGGCGTGCTGGTCTTTCCTTTTCTCTTCCTGCCCATTTAGGCCTTCCACTGCCGAGGGAGAAAACGGGCATAAGGGGCGTGCTCCTTTGGCATGCGGCTTCGGTGGTGTGCCACTACCGCACAGGTTTCAAAGGGCTGGATAGGTAGTCAGGTGACGTCACCACGCATGCTCCTTATCATGCAAAGGAGGGGAAGGGGCAGTCTCCATCACCCCGATCTCACCGGCTCTCCTCCTCCTCAGCTGGCATCCCCACTCTCAGCCACTACCGCACAGGTTTCAAAGGGCTGGATAGGTAGTCAGGTGACGTCACCACGCATGCTCCTTATCATGCAAAGGAGGGAAGGGGCAGTCTCCATCACCCCGATCTCACCGGCTCTCCTCCTCCTCAGCTGGCATCCCCACTCTCAGCCACTACCGCACAGGTTTTAAAGGGCTGGATAGGGAGTCAGGTGATGTCACCACGCATGCTCCTTATCATGCAAAGGAGGGAAGGGGCTGTCTCCATCACCCCGATCTCACTGGCTTTCCTCCGCCTCAGCTGGTGTCCCCCAATAAAATGCTTTGCACCCGCACAAACCACGGCCCTGCTTGTAAACACCTTTCAGCTCACCTACAACTGTTTCCTCCCTCTTATCTCCTTTGCTTCCAGGGACTGTAGCTGCATTGTTCTTGTTAATCCTTGAATTTCCCCAGCTCATCTTGATTAGCTGTGAAAGCTGCTCTGCAGCTCCATGTCTGTGTACAACGTTATTGTTGGTCCTCTCGACAGTGGGCTGAGAGATGCATAAAAGTGGGGAGATAAAGCAAACTGTGACCTCTGCGTGCTCAGCCTAGCAAAGCAGCAGCTTCACAGTCCAGTTCAACGCTGTGTCGTTCTAACTCCTATTCCTGCAGTGGGGGCTGGAGGAGCAGGAGTAAGTGGAGGCGACTGAGAGAGCAACAACCCGGACTGGAATTTCGGGCAGACTATGAAAAGCACGGAGGTGGAAATGAATGCTGGATTGGGTTCCAGGGTTGGTTTTCGCAGCTTACGATCCCTTTAAGGGGAGACGTCTGAAACCCCCATGTTAAGTGCCTGTTCCCCTGGCTTAGAAAATTGGACAGCGACTACATTCATCTGCAGAACACATGAGCATTTCGGAAGTCAGGGTTATGTCAGAAAAGGAAAACTCTGTGTTTATATTTAATCTTCTGCTATATGCACACATTTCCAGCTTGCTGAGGGGCTTCCGACATGTTACTGTTAGGTACCTTTCAGAGTACAGACAGGTGCAAGGCTCATCGGTTTCTAGGCAGGAGGTATCCGAAGAAGAAAGCATGCAGTTGCTTCCCATGGGGGCTGTGGGTTTGCAAAGGCATCTTCTAGAAGAATCCGACCTTCCTTCACATGTGGTTAAATGAGCTGCTTTGATGAAGGGGGTGACACTGAGGGTCACTTTAAGATGCGATTCTGAGCCAGAGGAAGGAGCCAGGAGGTCTGTAAAGTCTTGGGGAAAGTGCAGTTTCTCTTTCTTTGTTAACATTCCTGTATGTCTGCCCTCCCCATGTGTGTTCTGTGCTGCGTACACGGACAGTGGTTAACAAATACAGGCAGCCCCTGCAGAGACATTTCATGTCTAAGAGCACTTTACCTCCACTGAAACGCATCGGAAAGAAACATGGCTGAAGGCAGTGCAAGACGGTTGTGTCCGCAGCAAGGTTCTGCCTTCCTGTGTGCTTTCTGAGGTGAACCTCTCTGCATGTTCTGCTCTTCTTTACCACAGACTTAAAGAAAGCGTTGAAGCACTTCATAGAGGAGGAGACCATTAAAGATTATGATACAGAAGCAGAGTCGGCCCTGGAGGCGGTGCAATGCGCAGAAGGAACGGTGGAGAAACTTGCCGATGCCTGGAGCGAAGCTTACACAAAGGTAGGAGGAGCGTGCCATCTTGAGGGTCAGCCCTCTGGAAGACAGAAAGGGGGGAAGCCATGCCGGTCACCAGTGCTCCGTCCAAGGAGTGACTGAGTGTGCGCAAATTTTTTTTTCCTGGCCTGTAGTCAGATGGACTCAGGACCAGTGGGTTATGTTCCCCTGCCAGCAGATAGAGACGGAGTCAGGTTTCAAAGCTGATGTCACCCTAGATACACCCCTGCAGTGACCTCAGCCCCTCAGTATTTCTCCGTCTCCAGCAAATGCGGACATGCTTTCCCTATGGGGATCGCTGTACCTTTTGGAAGAAGAAATTCTACTTTTAAATTGGAGAAAAGATTGAGTCCCGCTCTCCTGCGGTGATATCTAAAGTTCCCTCCCCCAGTTGAGAATTCCTGAGGTGATTTCCGAGATCCCTCAGAGGTGTGTCTTGGTCCGATAGCTGGTTCCTGGTGAGGACTTTGCTGCTCAAGCAGCTGAAAGGCAGCGGGTGCAGGAAGCTGAGCGTGGTGGTGATGGCCAAAGCCCTCTCCCTCCAGCAGCTGGAGACTGTCTCTGTACTCAGCTGGTAAGCGTTGAGCCCAGGTAAAAATTAAAGAGAGGATTTCCTTCCGATTCAGAGACGTTAGAGAAGTTTCAGTAAGACTTCCTCTGCTTTCCTTGCCATACCGATGTTGTTCCCGATCCCGTTGGGTAAGGGGAAGTGGGTTTCCGAGTGGATGAGCTAGGCCCCGCTTTAGGCTTGGTCAGCACAGCGAATGGAAGGCCGCGGTGGCGCCATCTTGCACACTTTTTTGTGCCTGTATTGCCCACCATAGAACTTCGATACGCGCAGTGCATGTTGGCTCTGCGTACGCTCTGTGTGCATAATGCCGTGAGCGTACATATGCGCACAACTTACTAGGCACAGAATACAAGTAAAGCCGGGAGCACGGGCTGTGCGTGCACTTAGCTGTGGCCCGTGTAGGTGCCCGAAATCTCTGCGCATAAAATTTTAAGTGTGAGCCGTCTGAACACGCAGTTGCCGTCGCCAATGACTCCAGTAGCAAAGAAACACAAGCGCTATTCTCTCTGCGCCGCTTGTCATATTAGGGCTGCACAGTCTGACCTGGATTCTTGCTTATCTCAGCACTTTGAGGAAGCCCAGGGAAGTTGCCTCCCCAGACGTTGCTAAGCCCTGCTCCTCCCATTCAGAGGATGGGTTAGCCACAGCCTTAACTGGAAATACCCCAGATCTGAGTAACTTGTCTGGAGTCTGGACTGGTCTGGGTACACACAGGAACCCTGGCTCTGCCTTGGATTCTCTGTGTATGACCGCAGGCAAAGTCCCTTTACACCTCTGTCTCGGTTCTGATCCCACATCCCCCACTGCAGCCTGGGGCAGGTCACATAGTGGGCACTGTACCTGAAGACTGGAGGGTGGCCAGTGTAACCCCCAATATTTAAAAAGGGCTTCTGGGGCGATCCGGGAAACTATAGACCAGTGAGCCTGACTTCAATGTCAGGAAAAGTAGTGGAAACTATTCTAAAGATCAAAATCACAGAACATATAGAAAGACATGGTTTAATGGAACAAAGTCAGCATAGATTTACCCAAGGGAAGTCTTGCCTCACAAATCTGCTTCATTTTTTTGAAGGGGATTAATAAACATGGATAAAGGTGAACAGGTAGATGTAGTGTATTTGGATTTTCAGAAGGCATTTGACAAAGTCCTTCATGAGAGGCTTCTACGAAAACTAAAAAATCATGGGATAGGTGGTGTTGTCCTTTCGTGGATTACAAGCTGGTTAAAAGACAGGAAACAGAGAGTAGGATTAAATGGTCAATTTTCTCAGTGGAAAAGGGTAAACAGTGGAGTGCCTCAGGGATCTGTACTTGGACTGGTACTTTTCAATATATATATAAATGATCTGGAAAGGAATACGATGAATGAGGTAATCAAATTTGCAGATGATACGAAATTCTTCAGAGTAGTTAAATCACAAGCAGACTGTGATACATTACAGGAGGACCTTTTGAGGCTGGAAAATTGGGCATCCAAAAGGCAGATGAAATTTAATGTAGATGAGTGCAAGGTGATGCATATAGGGAAAAATAACCCATGCTATAGTTACACAATGTTAGGTTCCATATTAGGTGCCACCACCCAAGAAAGAGATTTAGGCATCATAGTGGATAATACTTTAAATCGTCAGCTCAGTGTGCTGCGGCAGTCAAAAAAGCAAACAGAATGTTAGGAATTATTAGGAAGGGAATGGTGAATAAAATGGAAAATGTATCGCTCCATGGTGAGACCGCATCTTGAATACTGTGTACAATTCTGGTCGCCGCATCTCAAAAAAGATATAATTGCGATGGAGAAGGTACAGAGAAGGGCAACCAAAATGATAAAGGGGATGGAACAGCTCCCCTATGAGGAAAGACTAAAGAGGTTAGGACTTTTCAGCTTGGAGAAGAGACGGCTGAGGGGGGATATGATAGAGGTCTTTAAGATCATGAGAGGTCTAGGATGGGTAGATGTGAATCGGTTATTTACTCTTTCGGATAATAGAAAGACTAGGGGGCACTCCATGAAGTTAGCATGTAGCACATTTAAAACTAATCGGAGAACGTTCTTTTTCACTCAGCGCACATTTAAACTCTAGAATTTGTTGCCAGGGGATGTGGTTAGTGCAGTTAGTGTAGATGGGTTTAAAAAAGGATTGGATAAGTTCTTGGAGGAGAAGTCCATTACCTGCTATTAAGTTCACTTAGAGAATAGCCACTGCCATTAGCAATGGTAACATGGAATAGACTTAGTTTTTGGGTAATTGCCAGGTTCTTATGGCCTGGATTGGCCTCTGTTGCAAACAGGATGCTGGGCTTGATGGATCCTTGGTCTGACCCAGTATGGCATGTTCTTATGTTCTTACTGGTTCCAGTTCAGTTTTGTCTGTGCGTTTGTATTTCTGCTTTATGGTAGCCAGTTTGCAATTCACGAAAGGACATCGCCACCTATCCCATGACTTTTTACTTTTCCAGAACCAACACCATTCCTTAAACATCAAACAATAAAATCAAGAAATAAAATAAATACATAATCATAATAGTAAAGACATGCTAATAATAACTTTCCAAATACAGATGACAAATACAGATGTGAACCAATATGATGTTACTAAACAAATGTCGGTATATAAAAGCTGCAAATAATCAAATAAAAGTGAATAATTAAAAGCCCACATACAATATTTTTTAAATGTCCCAAACACTAATAAAATGTTTCAAAACAGCAGACACATTAAATAATACCCGATAAATTACACACACACTTCCTACTCTTCTTTGATTGGGATTTGCCAGCAGCCCCAGACCCTCCTCTTCATTTCACCTGCTGGCAGATTGGTATCCACCTGCAGCCCATTCGCTCTCTCTCATACACACACACAACCCCCCCCCCCCCCCCCCCGGAAAAATTCACGCACGTACCCATCCCAGGCAGCTTCCCATTCACTCACACACACCCCAGACACGCTCCCATTCACATTCGCCCAAATCACAGGCAGGCTCCCATTCTCACACACACCCATCCCAAGCAGGCTCCCATTCTCACACAGACATGCACGTACCCATCCCAGGCAGCTTCCCATTCACTCACACACACCCCAGACATGCTCCCATTCACATTCGCCCAAATCACAGGCAGGCTCCCATTCTCACACACACCCATCCCAAGCAGGCTCCCATTCTCACACAGACACGCACGTACCCATCCCAGGCAGCTTCCCATTCACTCACACACACCCCAGACACGCTCCTGTTCGCTCACACCCATACAGACTAGGCAGGCAGGGTCTACGGGTCATTCCTCCTCCTCTGCTGCTGCCACCAGCCTGAATCTTCTTCATTGGGGAGAGCAGCCATTTTGCAGCTCCTCTTCATGTGCTGGCCCGGTGGTAATTCAACATTCGTGGTGCTAGCACTTCCTGAAATCTCATCTTATGCATTGTGAGTGCTGAATTACCGCAGGATCAGCACTTGAGGAGAGGCTGCAGGGTGGGCTTCTGCTGCTGCCGGTGCGGGCTCCGCTGGCAGCCGCAGGGGCTTTCTGATTCCTCTGCCACTGGTGGGATGGGGACCACCAGCTGCTGCACGGGCCTCCTGCGGGATCGGGTGCACTGGCGGCAGCACGAGCCTCTCCTTGCTCCCGACATCTGAAAGTTACGAATGATTTTCGTAGATCAGACCAGCTTTTCATTCTCTGGAATGGGCCAAAGAAGGGGTGGCAAGCGTCTAAAGCTACGATTGCGCCCTGGCTTCAGGAGGCATTTGGTTCCACATGTATATCTAAGGGTTGAGGGCACACTCGACACGTGCTCAGGTAGCCTCTTGGACTGAGGCACTGCAGGTGTCTCCTCAGGAGATTTGCAGGGCAACTAGTTTTGCTAGACACAATTGCTTGGATTTCGGGGCTCTGGGTTTTGGCGAGCGTGGCTCTCGGGGATCCGCCTAGCTTAGGGGGCTTAAGTACATCCCAGGCGTCTGGACTGATCTGGGTACGTACAGGGAATGGAAAATGAGTTCTTACCTGCTAATTTTCGAACCTATAGTACCACAGATCAGTCCAGAGACCCGCCCAGTGTATGGTGAGGAGAGTCTTCTGTTCATTCTGTTGTTTGTATAATTGCGGAGTTGTTGTTGATCGCAGCATTGTTTTTTCTGTATCCTTTTTCTGGAACAGATTGTGCAATAGAGCTTTCTTTGGTTTTACATTACCAGCCTCTTGTTCGTTGGGAGTGGGGTTGGCGTTAAGGTTTGGCATTGAGATCTCATCTTGGCTTGGGTACAGGTCAATACTGAGGGACTGCAGGTGGCGCACTAGGTTAAGCACAGTGTCAGTAAAACTTTGTCTCCATCTGCTGGCAGGAATGCAAAACCCAGGCGTCTGGACTGATCTGTGGTATACAGGAGCAAAAATTAGCAGATAAGAACCAATTTTCCTTAAATCTTGGAGAGAGAGAAGAAGGATTCCTGCCAGGGGGTTGTTAGGTCCTGGAGGGGCCATCCCCTCTGGTCTGAGGGGTACGAGCAGGGGGTTGGTGACCCTTTGTTATTCTCGGTCCGGTATTCAGTGGGGTGTAAATCTGGTGGTGCAGATCCCTCCCCTACACGAGGCAGCTGAGGCCGTTTGGAACCTGCTGGCAGCTCTGCAGATACGAGCCTAGTGCAGGAAAGAATACCCCTTTACTCTTTGTTTGCTTTTCCGGTACGTTAAAGTTGATAAAAAAAAACAAGCTAGTTTACACATGCAGGAAATGAATTCCTGTTTGGTGCTTGTGCTTTTGGCGTCTCTTGCTTTGGCAGCGATGAGGAGAGCAGAGGTAGATGTGATCAGCTGATGGCTGAGTGGGGAAAGTCTCTGCCGGAGCGCTATCTTGACCACGCGGGTAATGGCGCACGGGGTCGGCTTGCCGCTCCTGTGGGGGAGCGCGATCGTGTCTCAGTAGGGCCGGTCTCTGCGAAGGCTCAGATTTTGGAGCGTCCTGGGAGGGAATGGGGGAAGGCAGCGCGGCTCGGCGCGCGCAAGGTGTAGAATTGTGCACCCCCTTGCACGCATACGCTCCTTTTAAAATCTACCCCTTAGGGAATAGCCACTGCTATTACTGGCATCAGTAGTATGGGATCTTCTTGGTGTTTGTGTAATTGCCAGGTTCTTGTGGCCTGGTTTGGCCTCTGTTGGAAACAGGATGCTGGGCTTGATGGACCCTTGGTCTGACCCAGCATGGCAATTTCTTATGTTCCTTCAGGGAAGGCACTTCCTATCTCCCTGCCGTGTCTTTGAAGTTGAGTGGTGGTGCTGCTGCTTCTGGCAAGTCGCACTGGGGGCCTGTTCTTCCTCTCCTCGTTGGTGTGGGAACAGCAGCCGTTTTTGATTCCGGAGATGGTCTGCCAGCATCGGCGGGGGGGAGGGAATCCCCACCAAGGTTATCCCCAGCGGTTTCTGACTCCAGGGGAAGGGAAATCAAACTTCTAAAACCACGATTGCACGTTGGCTTAAGAAGGTCATAGGTTCAACGTATATAGCGACGTGTCGAACGGTGCCTGAGGGTTTGAGAGCTCGCTTGACGCATTCTCAGGCCACCTCCTGGGCCAAGACTCAGCAGGTATCTCCGCAGGAGATCTGCAGGGCGGCTACGTGGAAGTTTCTGCACACTTTCTGGAGGCACTGTTGTTTGGATATCAGGGCCCCCGGCTCTGCTCCCACCCTGCTTAGGGGAGCTTGGGTACATCCCAGGGGTCTGGACTGATCTGGGTGCATACAGGAAAGGAAAATTTTAGTTTTTAACTTCTCATTTTCATTCCTGTAGTAACACAGATCAGTCCAGGATCCGCCCATTGAGTTTGGGAGAGTCGGCCGCTCTGATGCTTGCTGTGTAATGCAGAGTTCTTTAGTGCTTTTCCATGCTGTTTATTGACTTCAGTTTCTGCGATGGAGTTGCCAGTTGGTGACAGCATCACCATTTTCCTGTTTGTTAGTAGAGTTTGGCTGTTAAGATTTTTGTTTTAATATGATTAACATCTTGGCTTGGGTACAGGTCAATACTGAGCAACTGCAGGTGGCACACGTGATAATGTGGCAGTGTCGGTGAAACTTTGTCTCCATCTGCTGGCAGGGAGGCAAAACACAGGAGTCTAGACTGATCTGTTGTACTTCAGGAACAAAAATTAGCAGGTTAGAACCAAATATTCCTCTAGAACTCGTGCCTTCCTTCAGATCCCATGCCATTTTTTTATTGTGCTTTTGTGTTCCTGGGAAGCCGTTGGTACTTGTCACTTGGTACAAGTTAGAAGTGCGATGTGTGTCTTTGTTTCTCAGAGCACCCTGGAGTACGCGAGACCCGAGGAGACCAGCTGGGATGAAGATTTTGCTGACGTGTACCACGACCTCATTCATTCCCCAGCTTCTGAGACCCTTCTGAACCTGGAACATAACTACTTTGTCAGCATCTCGGAGTTAATCAGTGAAAGAGATGTGGAGCTAAAAAAACTGCGAGAGAGGTAATCAGTTTGCACCCGACGTTACATTTCCTGCCTCGGGCATGCTTGCTCTACTGTCAAAACAGCAGATACTTTGTAGTATTCATAATATACGCAAGTGACTTTTCAGTGAAAGGAAGATCTAAAGCAAGGATTCTCAAGGGGAAAGACTCAGGAGTAAAATTAGGAAATATTTCTTAAGAAAAAGGATGGTAAATGCATGGAATGACTTCCCAGGGGAAGTAAAACCAGTAAAAGCATTCAAAAATGCCTGGGATAAGCACAGAGGATCCTTAGCTGTGGGGGAGTGAGGGGTAAAGCCTGGGATAAGCACAGAGGATCCTTAGCTGTGGGGGAGTGAGGGGTAAAGCCTGGGATAAGCACAGAGGATCCTTAGCTGTGGGGAGTGAGAGGTAAAGCCTGGGATAAGCACAGAGGATCCTTAGCTGTGGGGAGTGAGAGGTAAAGCCTGGGATAAGCACAGAGGATCCTTAGCTGTGGGGAGTGAGAGGTAAAGCCTGGGATAAGCACAGAGGATCCTTAGCTGTGGGGAGTGAGAGGTAAAGCCTGGGATAAGCACAGAAGATCCTTAGCTGTGGGGGAGTGAGGGGTAAAGCCTGGGATAAGCACAGAGGATCCTTAGCTGTGGGGAGTGAGAGGTAAAGCCTGGGATAAGCACAGAGGATCCTTAGCTGTGGGGAGTGAGAGGTAAAGCCTGGGATAAGCACAGAGGATCCTTAGCTGTGGGGAGTGAGGGGTAAAGCCTGGGATAAGCACAGAGGATCCTTAGCTGTGGGGGAGTGAGAGGTAAAGCCTGGGATAAGCACAGAGGATCCTTAGCTGTGGGGGAGTGAGGGGTAAAGCCTGGGATAAGCACAGAGGATCCTTAGCTGTGAGGGAGTGAGAGGTAAAGCCTGGGATAAGCACAGAGGATCCTTAGCTGTGGGGAGTGAGAGGTAAAGCCTGGGATAAGCACAGAGGATCCTTAGCTGTGGGGGAGTGAGGGGTAAAGCCTGGGATAAGCACAGAGGATCCTTAGCTGTGGGGGAGTGAGGGGTAAAGCCTGGGATTAGCACAGAGGATCCTTAGCTGTGGGGGAGTGAGGGGTAAAGCCTGGGATAAGCACAGAGGATCCTTAGCTGTGAGGGAGTGAGGGGTAAAGCCTGGGATAAGCAGAGAGGATCCTTAGCTGTGGGGGGAGTGAGGGGTAAAGCCTGGGATAAGCACAGAGGATCCTTAGCTGTGGGGGAGTGAGGGGTAAAGCCTGGGATAAGCACAGAGGATCCTTAGCTGTGGGGGAGTGAGAGGTAAAGCCTGGGATAAGCACAGAGGATCCTTAGCTGTGAGGGAGTGAGGGGTAAAGCCTGGGATAAGCACAGAGGATCCTTAGCTGTGGGGAAGTGAGGGGTAAAGCCTGGGATAAGCACAGAGGATCCTTAGCTGTGGGGGAGTGAGAGGTAAAGCCTGGGATAAGCACAGAGGATCCTTAGCTGTGGGGGAGTGAGGGGTAAAGCCTGGGATAAGCACAGAGGATCCTTAGCTGTGGGGGAGTGAGGGGTAAAGCCTGGGATAAGCACAGAGGATCCTTAGCTGTGGGGGAGTGAGGGGTAAAGCCTGGGATAAGCACAGAGGATCCTTAGCTGTGAGGAAGTGAGGGGTAAAGCCTGGGATAAGCACAGAGGATCCTTAGCTGTGGGGGAGTGAGGGGTAAAGCCTGGGATAAGCACAGAGGATCCTTAGCTGTGGGGGAGTGAGGGGTAAAGCCTGGGATAAGCACAGAGGATCCTTAGCTGTGAGGGAGTGAGGGGTAAAGCCTGGGATAAGCACAGAGGATCCTTAGCTGTGGGGGAGTGAGGGGTAAAGCCTGGGATAAGCACAGAGGATCCTTAGCTGTGGGGGAGTGAGGGGTAAAGCCTGGGATAAGCACAGAGGATCCTTAGCTGTGGGGGAGTGAGGGGTAAAGCCTGGGATAAGCACAGAGGATCCTTAGCTGTGGGGGAGTGAGGGGTAAAGCCTGGGATAAGCACAGAGGATCCTTAGCTGTGGGGGAGTGAGGGGTAAAGCCTGGGATAAGCACAGAGGATCCTTAGCTGTGAGGGAGTGAGGGGTAAAGCCTGGGATAAGCACAGAGGATCCTTAGCTGTGGGGAAGTGAGGGGTAAAGCCTGGGATAAGCACAGAGGATCCTTAGCTGTGGGGGAGTGAGAGGTAAAGCCTGGGATAAGCACAGAGGATCCTTAGCTGTGGGGGAGTGAGAGGTAAAGCCTGGGATAAGCACAGAGGATCCTTAGCTGTGGGGAAGTGAGGGGTAAAGCCTGGGATAAGCACAGAGGATCCTTAGCTGTGGGGGAGTGAGGGGTAAAGCCTGGGATAAGCACAGAGGATCCTTAGCTGTGGGGAAGTGAGGGGTAAAGCCTGGGATAAGCACAGAGGATCCTTAGCTGTGGGGAAGTGAGGGGTAAAGCCTGGGATAAGCACAGAGGATCCTTAGCTGTGGGGGAGTGAGAGGTAAAGCCTGGGATAAGCACAGGGGATCCTTAGCTGTGGGGGAGTGAGAGGTAAAGCCTGGGATAAGCACAGAGGATCCTTAGCTGTGGGGGAGTGAGAGGTAAAGCCTGGGATAAGCACAGAGGATCCTTAGCTGTGAGGGAGTGAGGGGTAAAGCCTGGGATAAGCACAGAGGATCCTTAGCTGTGGGGGAGTGAGGGGTAAAGCTTGGGATAAGCACAGAGGATCCTTAGCTGTGGGGGAGTGAGGGGTAAAGCCTGGGATAAGCACAGAGGATCCTTAGCTGTGAGGGAGTGAGGGGTAAAGCCTGGGATAAGCAGAGAGGAGCCTTAGCTGTGGGGGAGTGAGGGGTAAAGCCTGGGATAAGCACAGAGGATCCTTAGCTGTGGGGGAGTGAGGGGTAAATCCTGGGATAAGGACAGAGGATCCTTAGCTGTGGGGAGTGAGGGGTAAAGCCTGGGATAAGCACAGAGGATCCTTAGCTGTGGGGAAGTGAGGGGTAAAGCCTGGGATAAGCACAGAGGATCCTTAGCTGTGAGGGAGTGAGGGGTAAAGCCTGGGATAAGCACAGAGGATCCTTAGCTGTGGGGGAGTGAGAGGTAAAGCCTGGGATAAGCACAGAGGATCCTTAGCTGTGGGGGAGTGAGGGGTAAAGCCTGGGATAAGCACAGAGGATCCTTAGCTGTGGGGGAGTGAGAGGTAAAGCCTGGGATAAGCACAGAGGATCCTTAGCTGTGGGGGAGTGAGAGGTAAAGCCTGGGATAAGCACAGAGGATCCTTAGCTGTGGGGTGAGTGAGAGGTAAAGCCTGGGATAAGCACAGAGGATCCTTAGCTGTGGGGGAGTGAGGGGTAAAGCCTGGGATAAGCACAGAGGATCCTTAGCTGTGGGGGAGTGAGGGGTAAAGCCTGGGATAAGCACAGAGGATCCTTAGCTGTGGGGGAGTGAGGGGTAAAGCCTGGGATAAGCACAGAGGATCCTTAGCTGTGGGGGAGTGAGGGGGTAAAGCCTGGGATAAGCACAGAGGATCCTTAGCTGTGGGGGAGTGAGGGGTAAAGCCTGGGATAAGCAGAGAGGATCCTTAGCTGTGAGGGAGTGAGGGGTAAAGCCTGGGATAAGCACAGAGGATCCTTAGCTGTGGGGGAGTGAGGGGTAAAGCCCGGGATAAGCACAGAGGATCCTTAGCTGTGGGGGAGTGAGGGGTAAAGCCCGGGATAAGCACAGAGGATCCTTAGCTGTGGGGGAGTGAGGGGTAAAGCCTGGGATAAGCACAGAGGATCCTTAGCTGTGGGGGAGTGAGAGGTAAAGCCTGGGATAAGCACAGAGGATCCTTAGCTGTGGGGGAGTGAGAGGTAAAGCCTGGGATAAGCACAGAGGATCCTTAGCTGTGGGGTGAGTGAGAGGTAAAGCCTGGGATAAGCACAGAGGATCCTTAGCTGTGGGGGAGTGAGGGGTAAAGCCTGGGATAAGCACAGAGGATCCTTAGCTGTGGGGGAGTGAGGGGTAAAGCCTGGGATAAGCACAGAGGATCCTTAGCTGTGGGGGAGTGAGGGGGTAAAGCCTCGGATAAGCACAGAGGATCCTTAGCTGTGGGGGAGTGAGGGGTAAAGCCTGGGATAAGCAGAGAGGATCCTTAGCTGTGAGGGAGTGAGGGGTAAAGCCTGGGATAAGCACAGAGGATCCTTAGCTGTGAGGGAGTGAGGGGTAAAGCCTGGGATAAGCACAGAGGATCCTTAGCTGTGAGGGAGTGAGGGGTAAAGCCTGGGATAAGCACAGAGGATCCTTAGCTGTGGGGGGAGTGAGGGGTAAAGCCTGGGATAAGCACAGAGGATCCTTAGCTGAGGGAGGGAGTGAGGGGTAAAGCCTGGGATAAGCACAGAGGATCCTTAGCTGTGAGGGAGTGGAGAAGGTAAAGCCTGGGATAAGCACAGAGGATCCTTAGCTGTGGGGGAGTGAGGGGTAAAGCCTGGGATAAGCACAGAGGATCCTTAGCTGTGAGGGAGTGAGGGGTAAAGCCTGGGATAAGCACAGAGGATCCTTAGCTGTGAGGGAGTGAGAGGTAAAGCCTGGGATAAGCACAGAGGATCCTTAGCTGTGGGGGAGTGAGGGGTAAAGCCTGGGATAAGCACAGAGGATCCTTAGCTGTGGGGGAGTGAGGGGTAAAGCCTGGGATAAGCACAGAGGATCCTTAGCTGTGGGGGAGTGAGGGGTAAAGCCTGGGATAAGCACAGAGGATCCTTAGCTGTGGGGGAGTGAGGGGTAAAGCCTGGGATAAGCACAGAGGATCCTTAGCTGTGAGGGAGTGAGGGGTAAAGCCTGGGATAAGCACAGAGGATCCTTAGCTGTGAGGGAGTGAGAGGTAAAGCCTGGGATAAGCACAGAGGATCCTTAGCTGTGGGGGAGTGAGGGGTAAAGCCTGGGATAAGCACAGAGGATCCTTAGCTGTGGGGGAGTGAGGGGTAAAGCCTGGGATAAGCACAGAGGATCCTTAGCTGTGGGGGGAGTGAGGGGTAAAGCCTGGGATAAGCACAGAGGATCCTTAGCTGTGGGGGAGTGAGGGGTAAAGCCTGGGATAAGCACAGAGGATCCTTAGCTGTGGGGGAGTGAGAGGTAAAGCCTGGGATAAGCACAGAGGATCCTTAGCTGTGGGGGAGTGAGGGGTAAAGCCTGGGATAAGCACAGAGGATCCTTAGCTGTGAGGGGTAAAGCCTGGGATAAGCACAGAGGATCCTTAGCTGTGAGGGGAGTGAGGGGTAAAGCCTGGGATAAGCACAGAGGATCCTTAGCTGTGAGGGAGTGAGAGGTAAAGCCTGGGATAAGCACAGAGGATCCTTAGCTGTGGGAGAGTGAGGGGTAAAGCCCGGGATAAGCACAGAGGATCCTTAGCTGTGGGGGAGTGAGGGGTAAAGCCTGGGATAAGCACAGAGGATCCTTAGCTGTGGGGGGAGTGAGGGGTAAAGCCTGGGATAAGCACAGAGGATCCTTAGCTGTGGGGGAGTGAGGGGTAAAGCCTGGGATAAGCACAGAGGATCCTTAGCTGTGGGGAGTGAGAGGTAAAGCCTGGGATAAGCACAGAGGATCCTTAGCTGTGAGGGAGTGAGGGGTAAAGCCTGGGATAAGCACAGAGAATCCTTAGCTTTGGGGTGAGTGAGGGGTAAAGCCTGGGATAAGCACAGGGGATCCTTAGCTGTGGGGAGTGAGAGGTAAAGCCTGGGATAAGCACAGAGGATCCTTAGCTGTGGGGGAGTGAGGGGTAAAGCCTGGGATAAGCACAGAGGATCCTTAGCTGTGGGGGTGTGAGAGGTAAAGCCTGGGATAAGCACAGAGGATCCTTAGCTGTGGGGGTGTGAAAGGTAAAGCCTGGGATAAGCACAGAGGATCCTTAGCTGTAGGGAGTGAGGGGTAAAGCCTGGGATAAGCACAGAGGATCCTTAGCTGTGGGGGAGTGAGGGGTAAAGCCTGGGATAAGCACAGAGGATCCTTAGCTGTGGGGGAGTGAGAGGTAAAGCCTGGGATAAGCACAGAGGATCCTTAGCTGTGAGGGAGTGAGAGGTAAAGCCTGGGATAAGCACAGATGATCCTTAGCTGTGGGGGAGTGAGGGGTAAAGCCTGGGATAAGCACAGAGGATCCTTAGCTGTGGGGGTGTGAGAGGTAAAGCCTGGGATAAGCACAGAGGATCCTTAGCTGTGGGGGTGTGAGAGGTAAAGCCTGGGATAAGCACAGAGGATCCTTAGCTGTGGGGGAGTGAGGGGTAAAGCCTGGGATAAGCAGAGAGGATCCTTAGCTGTGGGGGAGTGAGAGGTAAAGCCTGGGATAAGCACAGAGGATCCTTAGCTGTGGGGGTGTGAGAGGTAAAGCCTGGGATAAGCACAGAGGATCCTTAGCTGTGGGGGAGTGAGGGGTAAAGCCTGGGATAAGCACAGAGGATCCTTAGCTGTGGGGGAGTGAGGGGTAAAGCCTGGGATAAGCACAGAGGATCCTTAGCTGTGGGGGAGTGAGGGGTAAAGCCTGGGATAAACACAGAGGATCCTTAGCTGTGAGGGGTAAAGCCTGGGATAAGCACAGAGGATCCTTAGCTGTGGGGGAGTGAGAGGTAAAGCCTGGGATAAGCACAGGGGATCCTTAGCTTTGGGGGGAATGAGGGGTAAAGCCTGGGATAAGCACAGGGGATCCTTAGCTTTGGGGGGAATGAGGGGTAAAGCCTGGGATAAGCACAGAGGATCCTTAGCTGTGAGGGTGTGAGGGGTAAAGCCTGGGATAAGCACAGAGGATCCTTAGCTGTGGGGGAGTGAGGGGTAAAGCCTGGGATAAGAGTAACAGAAAAGTATGAAAAAAAAAAAAAGTGTGAAGCTTGCTGGGCAGACTGGATGGACCGTCTGGTCTTCTTCTGCCGTCATTTCTATGTTTCTATGTAAACCAGTCACATGACCTTAGCATTTCGTTCCCTTAGGGCAACCTGATCAGCCAGTCCTAAAGCCCTGGAAATAACTTGCTTATAGCATTATGTTAGGGTTACTTGATTTATTACATCTATTTTCTGCCCACCCATGACGGCTCTGGCCAGAATTGCCTGCAGCATAGCAACGCATGCTAAAGATTAGCACATTTACACTTCCCTTTCAGCGCTGATTGTTTACGTCGCCCCCTGAGGTGATGTAACGTTTTAGCTTCCATTTACTCCCCTGGGAAGTTTTAAAAACAACAACAAAAAAAAAACCCCAGCCACTCCCAAACTTGGTTTGCCCCCCAACTCGGGGAGTGCCCCATGCAGGAAGCCCGAGCCCGGGACCCCGCGCCCGAGTTACCAGCAGCGCGCAGGAGTCCTCATTCTGTGCTTGAAAAATCGAACCCCGAGAATTGCTTAACCCCTTTCTCACCGTCTCGTTTAGGCAGGGGGCGGAAATGAATAAGGTGATGCAGGAGCTGGGGAACTCGCTCACAGACCAGGATGTTAATTTGGTGGCCGCCCAGCATTTTGAATCGCAGCAGGTAAGATTTGTCCTCGCCTTGTGGGCTCCCGCTTTTGATTTTTCTTTCCCACTGCAGCCGCCTTCCAGCTCCGCCGCTGCCTCTCTGCAGTCAGACCCTTCATAAGATCGCATGGGCCTGACCCCTGAAATCATTACAAAACACAAAGGGATGGAAGGCGCACCTGAATAGCACCGGTGCTAGCGAGACCCGGAGACGCGTTTCACCCCGGGAGTGCCCTGCTTTTCAGAGCTGGCAGTCGCGCCCTCGGCTGAAAGGTGTGACTGTCCGAGCAGGTCTCGCTGCCTTGCGGCTTCAGATTTGCTGAGGGACACCTCGGGGAGGCGGGGTAAAGTGCAGAGGGGCCCCAGAGCGACCTGCAGCTGCTTTCCTTACCCCTCTCTCTCTCGGCCCACGTGCCCTCTGACGCCCCCATCGCGGTTTGTCTGCAGGTCCTGGAAAACAAATGGGCCAATGAGCTGAAGCAGATCACCAGCATTCAGAAGCAGGAGTACCAGGAATGGGTGATCAAGCTTCACCAGGACCTCAAGAACCCCAGCAACGGCGCGCTCAGGTAAGCTGCCCGGCAGGAGAACTGCTAGTGGCCTAGGCCAGCAAACGTGCATTTATCCACTTTTCAAAATCCCATTTTCTCGCAACCTCTGTAGCTTTTAGTCTTTTTTTTTTTTTTTTTATAGGAGAGCCTACGAGAAAATTAAGGCAGCGGGTTAGAACGGTGAAACACATCAAGGCTCCCGGAGCCCCACAGTACTTCTGATGCTTTTGTTCTGCATTTCAGTGATGAAATTATCGTCCAGCCCAGCCAGCTGCGGGAATCCGTGGATAGCCAGGGAAGAATTTACGAAGAACAAAGGCAGTTAGAAGAAAGCTTTACCATCCATCTAGGTAAAGGTTTAAGATAAGACATACTCTCTGATGAAGGCTTTCGTGATGACTTTACAAATAAATTGGTATTCCCTGTACGTACCTGGATCAGTCCAGACAGTGGGTTATGTCCCCAATCCCAATCCATCTGCTGGATTGGGGACATAACCCACTGTCTGGACTGATCCATGGTACTACAGGAACGAAAATTAGCAGGTAAGTAATAATTTTCTTTTTGCAGCTCAGAGAGTGTATTAAAGCAGGCCTCATCGCCTGGAGCTAAATCCTGAGATCTCGTCTGCACCTGGGATTACGTGGAGCTTACTCCCGAGATCTCCTTATCTGAAGCCGGGAACGCTGGGAGCTTACTCCCGAGAGATCTCCTCATCTGAAGCCAGGAACGCTGGGAGCTTACTCCCGAGAGATCTCCTCATCTGAAGCCGGGAACGCTGGGAGCTTACTCCCGAGAGATCACCTTGTATGTAGCCAGAAATGCTCAGACTTGGTCCTGAGAAAGTATAAAGTATCCACATTACATTTTTCTTTCAAAGTGGCTGTTCTGAGTTGTCTTTATTTTACATAAGTTTACATTATTTCCTGTTAGGGATAACAAGGATTTCAGGCCAGAGCTAATTCTCTCTTTCCTGTAGGGTGATGCCTGCTCCTCCAAGATGCTCGGTGCACTTGCCTTACTCCTGTAACAAGAACAAAGCCCTGCAAAGTTGTATCTTTTGTTGCAGAAAGTAATTCGAACATTTCTTGTCCTTGAAGCGACCGGCGCCCTTGGATTTCTCTTGGGTGAAATGTGTGTTTGTGTGTCACACGCAGGTGCCCAGCTGAAGACTATGCATAACCTGAGACTGCTGAGAGCAGACGTGCTGGATTTCTGCAAGCACAAACGCAATCACCGCAGCGGTGTCAAACTGCACAGACTGCAGACGGCGCTGTCCCTCTACTCCTCCTCCCTGTGTGGCCTGGTTCTCCTGGTGGACAACCGCATCAATTCGTACAGTGGCATCAAGAGAGGTAATGAGACGAGACGGGCCACCATTGCCAGCAGAGGATGTAGGGGCTGGTGGCAAGGCCAGACAGGGCCTAACCATTTGGGGCTTACTAAAATAGGTTTTTGTTTCCTGTTCGTGCCCCGCATCAGTCCAGACGAGTGGGTTTATGCATCCCTACCAGCAGATGGAGGCAGAGAACAAACCTTTGAGGCCCTGCTACATAACCGAGAGCGCCACCTGCAGTCCCTCGGCATCTGTCTGTCTCCAGCAGGTGGTAGAGGTGCAAACCTGCAGTCTGGAGTTGTTTGAAGAAAAAGATCAGATAAGGAGAGGATTTGGCTCCTCCGAGGTGTTAGGTTCCTTCGAGGGCCATCTCTTGGGTGGAGCAGGGCGAGCAGGGAGGGGGGGGGTTGGTGATCCCTGTCTGGACTCTGCCCTTCTTGTTAGCCAGGGGTCCTGGCTCCCTCTCCCCCTCTGGGCCCTTCACTCCCTCGGTGGGCCTGACCCCTCAGCCAGAAGCAGGGGGAGTAGCCCTTTCCCCTTTTTATTTGTGGCCTGTCCCTTTAATTAAAAAAAAAAAAGAAAAAAGTGAGTTGAAGCAGGGAGATCGGCAGCAACAGTGGCTCTGTGCAGGGCTGAGGCGCGGGGAAGTGTTTATTTTCCTGCCGCCTTCGGGGTTGGGTGAGTGCTGAATTTCAGCACCGGACTGCGGCGGGAGCATTCGCATCAGCACTGTTTATTTTTGGGCCTGACCGGCTCCGCATGTCGGCTTGCCGCAGCTGCGGTTTGAGGCAAACTCGCCTCGATGCGGCCTCATTTTGCCACGAATGTGCCTCGGGGAGGGGGGGGGGGGGGAGCTGGGACCTTGGCTGGACCCCCGGGGAGCGGCGAGAAGGTGCAGGCAGTTGGGACAGCTGTCGAGGCTCTGTGGGGGTCCGATGAGCTGGTGGCCATTTTGCAGCACATGCTGAAGGTACCGGCTGCCATTTCTGAGCCCCGGGGAAAGTGGTGGCAGGGGACAGGGGGGCAGGGGACAGGGTGCTCAGGAGGGAGCCGATCAGGACCCTTCCTCCTTGGACCCAGAGGCGTTTTCCACGGGCTTTATAAGGCTTATTTAGACAGGAAGGAGTTAGGGGCAAAGAGACCCTTGCCTAGGAAGTCCCAGATGGCCAAAAAGGCTAGAGGGCCCGTGGCGTCGGGAGGGATCCTGCATATGCTGGGAATCGGACGAGCCTCGGAGCAGGACGATTCGTCGGATAGCCTAGTTGATCCTGATCAGCTTCAAGGGGGTCCGGTGGGACTGGACAAGGACCCTGTTGGTGCCCTGGGAGATCTGAGGCAAGACCCGGACCGGGATCCTTTGGATACTTTGGGGGATCCCATGCAAGATCTGGTTGCAGTTCTGGTCGCAGAAGGAGATGAACCACGAGTGGTTCGGCTGTTCCGAGGAAGGAACTGGGTCCGTTGATTCCCCAGGTTCTGGAGGAGCTCGAGATTAAAGCTGCCCAGGAAGTCTCTCAGATAAGGAAGGGGTGAACCCGCTCCTGGAGGGGTTGTGGGGACCCCTACCGTTTTCCCGTTGCCGAAGCAGGTGAAGAAGTTGGTGGAGCGGGAGTGGGAATTTCCCAAGGCGGGCCTGAAGGTCGCTAGGGCTATGGGAAAACCATATCCCTTGACGGAACAGATCTTGGAATCGTGGAGAATTCCCAAGGTGGAGTCAGCCGTGTTGGCAGTTACCAAAAAGACGACCATCTCGTACTGGGAGCAGCGGCACTCAAGGATGTCCAGGATAGGAAGCTGGAGATCCTACTCAAGCGGCTCTTTGAAGTCTCAGCTTTGATCCTTCAAGCAGCAGTGTGCGGAAGTCTCATGCAGAGAGCCTGTTTCTCCTGGGTGCAGAAGGCACATGACAAGCATTCAGGAACGGCATCTGACGCAGATCAGGCGGCCCGTTTAGAGGCGGGGGTGGGCCTATGTGACCGATGCTCTGTGTGACATGGTCCAGACCTCTGCCAGGATTATGGTCTCTGCAGTGGCTGCAGAATTGGTCAACGGATGTGTGGTCTAAAGCCCAGCTGTCAAACTTCCCCTTCAGGGGGAAGTTTCTCTTCGGGGAGGACTTGGAGTCGAAAGGCAATAAATTACCTGAGGACTTTTACATAGGAAGTCCTTTCTGCCACGAGCCCATTTTTGACAGACCAGGAGATTTTGGGTGGGCAGGACCCCTGCGCCAGCGTCGCAGAAACAGAGTTTGGGCAGGCAGCAGCCCTTTTGGAAACAGCGCCCTTCCCCAAGGAACGGTGGGTCCCGAGGGGGGAGCGGAAGCAAGATTGGGCAATGAAAGGTGTGTTGGTCCACTCCTCTCTGGAAGCTATCAGAGGGAGGCTTTCTCTCTTTTACGAGGAGTGGACCAGAATATCGTCGGACCTGTGGGTCCTGGAGGCCCTAGCATTGTCATACTTACCCTTTCCTGTGCTTGTCAGAGGACGGGGCTTCTTTACGCACGGTTCCTTCCTTTTTTCTGAAGGTACTGTTCTCCTTTCACCTTAATCAGGTGGTCGAGCTTCTGGCTTTTCCGAACTTGACAGCCGATACTTGGATGGCCAGGGAGCTTCACTTATTGGATGTGTTTTGTATCCTTTTTGCGATATCTCAAGGTGATGAATCCCTTTTGGAGATCTGATCATCTGTTTATCCTGTTCAGTGGAGCAAAGAAGGGAAATAAGGCTTCCAAGGGCACGATTGCTCGCTGGTTTAAAAGAGACGAGAGCTTTGGCTTACATCTGCAAGGGCTGGCCAGTGCCGGAGGGGTTGTGAGCGCATTCCACTAGAGCCCAGGCGACCTCGTGGGCGGAGTATCAACTGCTTTCTCCACAGGAGATTTGTCATGCGACGACGTGGTCTTCGCTTCACACTTTTACCAAATATTATCACTTAGATGTGCAGGCTCCAGAGGAGGTGACATTTGGGGAGAGTGTTTTGCGCATGGGTCTTTTGAGTTCTCACCTAGAATAAAGGGGCTTGGGTACATCCCACTTGTCTGGACTGATCCATGGTACGAACAGGAAAGGAAAATTGGTTCTTACCTGCTAATGTTCGTTCTTGAAGTACCACGGATCGGTCCCATCTGTTGAAAGACTTTCTCACTTCTGGATATGGCTAAGCTGATTGAGATGGCATTTGATATAATCAGAGTAATGAGAAGTGTCCATAGTTTGGAATATGTTTGTGTTACATCAATGGGGGCTCCAACTTAAGTCTCTGTTTAAGGTAGACATCTTGGCTTGGGTTCAGGTCAATACTGAGGGACTGCAGGTGGCACTCTCTGTTATGTAGCAGGGCCTCAAGGTTTTGTTCTCTGCCTCCATCTGCTGGTAGGGATGCATAAACCCACTCGTCTGGACTGATCCCTGGTACTTCAGGAACGAAAATTAGCAGGTAAGAACCCTTTTTCTTATTTGTGCCTTTGAGTAAGCTGTCACGGGAGTGAGTTGCTTGCACAGAATCCCTGCAGCTGTTGTATGTATTTATTTATGGAATTTTATATACCGACATTCATCAAAGATATCACATCGGTTTACAGTGTAACAATAAATAAAACATACGCTTGGAGAGCGTTTGACATAGAACAGTAGTGGGTAACTTAAACATCAAACTGGTAACTGGGGGGGGGGGAGGCTATTTACAGGGATTAAATGAATAAAACGGTAAAATTATATACATTTGAAAAGGACTGTGATAGGAGCTAAAGTGGTTTCAGAAAGGGATAATGGGAAAGGCAAAAGGTATATGTTGTATACATTCCAGCGAGTTTGACGTAAACAAAAAGGAGAAGGAGGATTTGGCTGAGAAGGCTGTGGAGGTTAGCTGTGGTGGTGGGAATTTAATGGGGTCCTTCCGTCCGTTTTTAAACTTGAAGAAAGTCAACAGGGCGCTTTGGGAACCTCGTTTTCGCATGGAAACTTTGAGATCCGTCATTGCGGCCGTCCACAAAGGCGAATTTTTGGTCTCTTTGGATCTGACTGAGGCTTATCTGCACATCGCCATCAAGACCATCATCAGAGGTTTCTGCTGTTCATGATATTGGGCGAACATTACCAGTTTAAAGCGCTCCTGTTCGATTTAGCGACGGCTCCCTGCGTCTTTACCAAGGTAATGGTGGTGGTGGAAGGGGCTCTCCAGCGGGAGGGGATCCTAGTTCATCCCTATTTGGACGACTGGCTGATTCGGGCAAAGTCGGAAGATCTTTGCAAGAAGGCGGTTCAGTCGGTTTTGCAGCATCTTCAGTCACTCGGCTGGGTTGTCAATTTCTCCAAGAGTCAGCTGGTTTCATCTCAGGTGTTGGAGTTCCTGGGAGCCCATTTCGACACGGTTATAGGCAAAGTTTTCCTTCCCAGGGAGAGGATAAACAAGCTGATGACCTAGGTTCGCCGTCTGTTGGCCCTCCCTTTGCCCAAAGTCTGGGACTACTTGCAAGTTCTTGGATCTATGGCATCTACTCTGGAGTTGATCCCCTGGGCGTTCGTTCATATGAGACCTTTGCAGAGGGCGTTGCTTTCCCCCAAGTCCGAAGAGTTCCACTTACGCTTGCCTCTCACGGATCTAGCCAGGAGCAGTCTCGGGTGGTGGTTGGTTCCCGAGCACTTTCAGCTGGGGATGGACCTGGAGAATCCCCAGTGGCTGATTGTGACAACAGATGCCAGTCTCTCCGGTTGGGGCGCAGTTTGTCAGTCGAGATCGGCACAAGGGCAGTGGACAACTCAGGAGTCCAAGTGATCCATAAATCGTTTGGAGACGAGAGCGGTTCGCCTGGTACTGCACAGCTTTCTCCCCCTCGTCCACCATCAGTCCATAAGGGTTCTCTCCGACAATGCGACCAAGAAGGGACAAAAAAGTTGGCCAGTGGCTATGGAAGCAGACAAACTGATGGTCTGGGTGGAACACAATCTCGTACGATTGGCGGCATCTCACATAGCTGGGGTGGACAACATCCAGGCAGATTTCCTCAGTCACTAAAAAATAAAAAACTGGTACAATATGTGATAGGAATTGTAACAAAAAAATAGAAAATAATCGCATATAGAAATGAGTAAGACAACGTGGACACTTATAGCATGTACTTCATGTTTTTCTTTTAGAAATATAAGCCCCTGACAAAGTTTACGAAACACCAGCGGTGTCTGTGGCAATTGAGAAACAACGTGAATCACCCCATGATTAAGCATATTGAGCAAGCACTACAAACAACACGTGTTTTGAACTTTATAATGCTTTCGCAGCGTAAGTGTACAAGTGCTCACGGATGAGGGTTTAACACGTTGTCTTACTCATTTCTATATGTGATTATTTTTTATTAGATTTCCTCAGTCGCCAACGGCTAGACCCCAGAGAGTGGGAACTGTCCGAGGAAGCGATGAGGGGCGGAAGGAGTAGATGCCACTGTTGGAAACAGGATGCTGGGCTTGATGGACCCTTGGTCTGACCCAGTATGGCATGTTCTTATCCCATCTCCGCCCATCACCTCAAGTGGTCTTCATTGGAGCTCTGCTAAACACAGCTCAGGCCAAGGCCTTTCTGCCTTGCCAGAGGGCCATCACCTTGGCTACCATTGCAGCAGAGGTTCAACAGAGCCAGCAGGTATCAGCCTGGGACATGTTGAGGCTGTTGGGCCTCATGGCCGCAACCGTCCATATCACTCCTTTGGCACACTTGCACATGCACAGAGCCCAGTAGTCCCTGAAGTCACAGTGGCGCCAAGCCACTCAAAGCCTCCAGGATTGCATCTGAGACACCCCGTCTCTCAGTTGTCAATTCAATTTCCTGGAACTCCGGACAATCAGGTATGTGCTGTGGGCTTTCAGAGATCGGCTGTCCAACAAAGTTGTCCTGCTCCAGACCGACAATCAAGTAGCTATGTGGATGTCAACAAACAGGGAGGCATGGGATCGTACCTCCTGTGTCAGGAAGTGGTCCAGATCTGGTTGTGGGCTCTGTCCCACTGGCCAGGACGGAGAACGTGGTAGCAGACAGGCTGAATTGAGCCTTCGGACCCCACAAGTGATTCCTGGACCAAGGGGTAGCGAATCGGATATTCCACCTCTGGGGGAGCCTGGCTGAAGATCTGTTTGAGTCCCCCATGCAACAAGAATGTGCCTCTGTACAGGTCAGATAGCCAACCAGCCTCGGATGCCCTAGCCTGTCATTAGGGCAAAGTTCTTCTGTATGCATATCCTCCGATTTCCTGGGTGGCGAAGAAAGTCCTATGGACTGAAGTTGAGGAGGTTTCCCGTATAGTGTGAGCAGAAGGCCCTAGATCTGTTCTCCTGCCCTACACAAAACTGCTTGATTACCTTCTGTGCCTTTTGGAGACTGGCGCAAAAACCAACTCCATCTGGGTTCATCTTAGTACAATTTGCACATGCCACTACAGGTTAGATGGTACGCCCATCTCTGTACAGCCTATAATTGTACATTTCATGCAGGGCCTGCTTCAGTTGAAGCCTTCCACTGTGTCTTGGGACCTCAACATGGTTTTCGCTTAGCTATTGAAAGCTCCTTTCGAGCTGCTGTGCACCTGTGACTTGAAGTACCTGACCTGGAAGGTCATAATTTTGGTGGCGGGCACTTCAGCGCACAGGGTCAGCGAACTCCAGGCCTTAGTGGCTTAGCCACCTTTACTAAATTTTATCATGACAGGGTGGTCTTGCGTACATACCCTAAGTTCCTGCTTAAGGTGGTGACGGATTTCCATCTTAACCACTCAGTAGACCTGCCAACATTCTTTCCCAGGTCCCATTCACCCCAAGACGAATGAGCACTGCACAGTTTGGACTGCAAGTGAGCTTTAGCCTTCTATCTGAAGCAGACAGAAGCCCATAGACAGTCCACCCAACTTTTATAACTTTCAATAGGAATAGGTTGGGTGTTACCATTGCTAAATAGACACTATCCAGTTGACTAGCAGATTGCATCTCCTTCTGTCATACCCAGGCGGGACTGCATCTTGGGGATCATGTCCAGGTTCATTTTGGCAGGGTCGGTGGCCCTCTTGCAAGCAGTTCCCATGGAGGAGATCTGCAAGGCTGTGATGTGGCGTTCTCTCCACACATTCACATCACATTACTGTCAGGATAGGGATGGCCATTGTGATAATAGGTTTGGCCAGTCTGTCCTCAGGAACCTGTTTGCGGTGTAGAACCCAGCTCTTCCAACCTAGAGCCCGTTGTTTGGGTTCAGGCTTCTCCCCCTCAGTCACCAACAGCACCGGTGGTTTTGTGCCCATTGGTACCTAGTTGGGTGTCTATTGGTCCCCTTTTTGTGTTGGGGAGCCGCCTGCAGCTAGGGATTAACCCATGTGTGGAGACTGCCGTCCTGCTGCTCCTCAGAGAAAGCAGGTGTTCCCCCAGGACAGCAGGATGTTAGTCCTCACAAAGCCCGCCTGCCATCCTGCTCAGCTGGGTTTCTCCTATTTTTTTATTTTAATCATAATTCTATGTTATGAGACTGGATGTGTGGTGTAGGGCATGCTGGGAAGGCTCAGGGTGCCCAGTCAAAGTCTAGAAACTGACATAAGTTTTCCACATCGAGGCTCCATCTGCTGTCACCCATGTGGTTTCTTCTGAGGGCACGGGGAAGGGAAGAAATGGAGGTGGTGCCAGACAGATGGATTTTTCTCAGGGACCACAGATTCAAGCATGCTATTTTGTGGGTCCTCTTTTCTTTTCTAGATTTTGCCACAGTCTGTCAGGAGTGTGCTGATTTCCATTTTCCCCAACTTCAGGAGCAACTGGAAGTAGTTCAGCAGGTTGTTCTCTATGCCAGAGCACAGCGTGGCAGGAAGTGGAGGCTGCAGCAGGGTAAGTCCCAGCTTTTTACAAGAGGAGGGGCGATAGCCTGCCTGATGAGGAGCGCTGACCCTGGGTGAGGGGAGGGGGCCATTGCCTGCCTGATGAGGAGGGCTGACACTGCATGAGAGTGGAGGGGCGATGGCCTGCCTGATGAGGAGTCTCTCAAGGGGGACTTTGTCAAAAGGCCTTCTGAAAATCCGAATACACCACATCTACCAGTTCACTTTATCCACATGTTTATTTACCCCTTTAAAAAAAAAGTTTAGCAGATACGTGAGGCAAGACTTCCCTTGGGTGCATTCATGCGAGCTGTATCCCATTAAACTATGTCTGTGTATATATTGTGTGATTTTATTCTTTATAATAGTTTCCATGATTTTTCTCAGCACCGAAGTCGGGCTCAACAGTCTATAGTTTCCCAGATCACCTCTGGAACCCTTTTTTCTTTTTTTAAAACTCTTTATTTTCATAAATTTCCAAAATTCAAGTAATAAATTGACATATATAGAATATCAAACAGTCATTAAGAAGAAACAAAGAAAAATACAAGAAAAATAAAACTAAGCAGTCCTCCTAATGTGACCTCATGTTGGGGACTAATTAAACAAAGCATCAATAAAAAGAAATAATGACCAGAACATTTTTAATAATCCACTACATCTTGGACTTTATCTATAAAAATTAAGAAGCAATAGACAAGGGTCTCTCTCTATGCTGCAAAAAACCTTCTAACTGATCTGGATCAAAAAAGGTGTATTTAAGGGTGCCCAATTTAACAACTCATTTACACGGAAATTGAAGAAGAAATGAAGCACTCATATCTAACTCTCGTTCTTTCGTTTGCAAAAAAAGTTTCCTTCTCAGCTGAGTGGTTTTAGCTATTTCAGGAAATATTGCAAGTTGTTGGCCAAAAAACCTCTTATCTGAGGCACGAAAAAACATTTTCATGGTCCAATTCTATCAGGTTCTGGGCAAATAGAAACATAGAAATGACGGCAGAAGAAGACCAAACGGCCTATCCAGTCTGCCCAGCAAGCTTTCACACTTATTTTTTTTCTCATACTTATCTGTTACTCTTGGCCCTTATTAGTAACTTTTTGGTTCTATTTACCTTCCACCCCCTCCATTGATGTAGAGAGCAGTGCTAGAGCTGCATCTAAGTGAAGTAGCTAGTTTAATTGGTTAGGGGTAGTAACTGCCGCAATAAGCAAGCTACTCCCACTGTTATTTGTTTACACAGCTTATGCAATTCAGGCCTAATTGGTTGTTGTCTGAATATAAATCCTCATTTCTTCATTCCCCCCCTGCTTTTGAAGCAGAGAGCTATGCTGGATATGCATTGAAAGTGAAGTATCAGGCTTATTTGGTTTGGGGTAGTAACCACTGCAACAAGCAAGCTACTCCCCCGCTTTTTTGTGAATGCAAATCCTTTTTTCCACATTTCCTCTTGCCGTTGAAGCATAGAGCAATGTTGGAGTCGCATTGACAGAGTATGTTTATCCTACGCCCCTTTGAAATCCTTCACAGTTTTGGTCTTCACCACTTCCTCCGGAAGGGCATTCTAGGCATCCACCACCCTCTCCGTGAAGAAATACTTCCTGACATTGGTTCTGAGTCTTCCTCCCTGGAGCTTCAAATCGTGGCCCCTGGTTCCGCTGATTTTTTTTCCAGCGGAAAAGGTTTGTCGTCTTTGGATCATTAAAACCTTTCAAGTATCTGAAAGTCTGTATCATATCACCTCTGCTCCTCCTCCTCAAGTACCACCAGCAAAGTAGCAAAGCCCTCAATATCGACCTGAGAGACCTGGAGCATGGCTGTTAAGTTATCAAATGCATTGGGTTGTATAGGAGAATTACTCAGTGCTACAGAAGATGGTCTAGAAGAAATATAAAAGGCTTTATTAATAGGTGGAATAGAGTCATGTGGTACCTTAAGTACCTCCATATAAAACTTCCTAAGCATTTCAATAGGAGAAATACTAGTTGACTTGGGAAAATTAAGAATTCTCAAATTCAACCTCCTTGAATTATTTTCTAAGTCTTCTAATCTTCGTTGATTAAATTCTTGCACTTTAGGTAAATGTGATACTGCATTGTTTAATGTTTCACATAGCTTTTCCAAATGAGAAATACGATCTAAATTACCCTTAATAACTGTATCATGCCCCAGAACCTGAGATTGAATGGAACCAACAACCATAGAAATATTCTCAATTTTAGACCCAAGAGAGATTTCCAGTCCCTTTATACCAGGGGTGGGCAATTAATTTTCCCATGGGGCCGCATGAGAAATTGGGATGGTTTTAGAGGGCCGGACTAATATAATTAACTCAGTTCTCAATAGCCCTACTTATGAAAAGACAGCAGTTTACCACCAATGTATGTCCTCTGAGAAAACACAACAAATAAGACTGATACAAACGCTTACATGCTAGCAAAATATCTCACCTCGGTAACAGACACAGAACCGACCTAACATACTCCCAGGATCTGTAGTAATGCACATAAACTAATCCGCACACAGTTACACCTGTATTATGGAATACACTCAAACAGGAGCAACCCTATCTATGAAAAGGCAACACTACAAATATTACATCAGACCATAAACACCAATACACCTCTTATTAGGAAAACAGAACTAACAAGCAGTTATAGATCCCCAAACAGAAATAATTGTAAAACTATACTAATAAGCAGAATAAATGTTTCTAAACAACTATGAACAGAATAACATCCAACAATTAAAAACTCATAAAAACTATTAAACATTCTCCAAACACCAATAAAATATTTCAAAAAAGCAGACATCACACAATTAAAATGGCAGTCAAGAAAAATAAACTTAAAGCCACCTTTACTTACCCCCTCCAGCAGCTCTCCTACTCCCCTTCCCTGCAGGCCATGGCACACACCAGAAGCAGCAGTAGAAGCTAAGCTCTATACTTATGGTCCTCTTCCTTAGTGCCCATGTCTCTCACACACACACACCATACCAGTCATGCCCCCATGACCAGTTTCTGTCTCTCACACACCAATCATCTCCCAAACAGTCTTTGGCACACACACACCAGTTACCTTCCTGAACAGTTTCTCTCATGCCATACACACACACACACAGGCTTCCCACTCCCGTGTTCTACTTGCATATATGGTCTTCTCACTCTCATAATCACTTTCTCTGTCTCTCTCTCTCACACACACACACACACTCACTCACCAGTCTCTCACTCCCATGCTTGTTCTCTCCACATGCACAGGCTTCTCATTCCCAAAATCACTTTCTTTCTCTCTCTCACACACACACACACCAGTCTCTCACTCCCATGTTCTCTTTCAGATATACCGGCTTCTCCCTCCCATGATGTGTCTCACACACACCCGGGTTTCTCACTCCCATGCTCACTCTTCACATGCACAGGCTTCTCATTCCCATAATCACTTTTTCTCTCTCTCTCTCACACACACCAGTCACCTGATCTCACTCATGCATACACACACACACAGGCTTCCCACTCCCAAGTTCTCTTTCAGATATACAGGCTTCTCCCTCCCATGCTGTGTCTCACACACACCCAGGTTTCTCACTCTCATGCTCACTCTCTTCACATGCACAGGCTTCTCATTCCCATAATCACTTTCTCTCTGTTACACACACACCAGTCTCTCTCATTTCCATGCTCACTCTCCACGTGCACAGGCTTCTCATTCCCTGAATCACATTCTCTCACATTCACACACACCAGTCTTTTTCTCTCACACACACAGTCACCTTACCAAGCAGTCTCTCTCTCTTATGCATGCACACTCACCCAGGTTTCTCACTCCCACAACTCCAGGCTTCTTATGCTCATGCTTTCCCACATACCCAGACTTCTCACTTCCATGCTTTTTCTCTCTCACACACACACATCAGTCACCTCCCTGACTAATGCCTCACACTCTCACATACACATCAGTCATCTCCCTGAGCAATCACTTTCATTGTCTCTCACATACACACACACATCAGCTCTCTGACCACTCAATCACACACAGGCTGGCTGGCTGCTTCTCACTCTCTCTTACTCACTTCCTCTTCCCCCTACATATGTCACAGAGTTTTTTGCCGGTCCGCGGCGCGCGCTCCCGGTCTCTCCCGCTGCCGTTGCCGCTGGGCTGTCAGCACGTTCAAGCCCAGCGGGAACGGCAGCGGTGTTGGAAGAAGCTGTGGCACCCGCGGCTGGCTTTTTCTTCTTCCCGCGCCTGCCCCCCCCTCCCGTGACCCGAAACAGGAAGTGATACACGGAGCGGTGCGCGGGAAGGAGAAAGAGCCGTGCCGCGTCGGCTGCAGCATCGGCCCCCGAGCAATTGAACCAGCCGGCAATCGAGAAGAGTCAGCAGCATGAGCCCCCGCAGGCAAAGAAAGAAGAATCCCTTCGGCCGCGGGAGGCTCATGCTGCTGACTCTTCTCGATTGCCGGCTGGTTCAATTGCTCGGGGGCCGATGCTGCAGCCGACGCGGCACGGCTCTTTCTCCTTCCCGCGCACCGCTCCGTGTATCACTTCCTGTTTCGGGTCACGGGGGGGGGGGCAGGCGCGAGAAGAAGAAAAGGCCAGCCGCGGGTGCCACAGCTTCTTCCAACACCGCTGCCGTTCCCACTGGGCTTGAACGTGCTGACAGCCCAGCGGCAACGGCAGCGGGAGAGACCGGGAGCGCGCGCCGCGGACCGGCAAAAAACTCCGTGTCATATGTAGGAAAGAAACTCGAGCGAAGGCACGCTGTCCGATTGGCCGGTGCTGGGCAAGGCTTGCCCAGCACCGGCCAATCGGACAGCGTGCCTTCGCTCGAGTCACTCCCTCCTCCCCCCCCCCCCCCCCCCCCCGGACGCTGTAAAAAAAAACCCAGTTCATTCTCCGCTCCCTCGCTCCCCGATTGGCCGGCCAATCGGGGAGCGAGGGAGCGGAGAATGAACTGCTGCCTTCCCTCTGCAAGGGAAGGCAGCAGTGCCTCATTCCCCGTCTGCTCTCAGCAGTGGGCGGGCCGGATTCAGCCCGCGGGCCGCCCCTTGCCCAGGTCTGCTTTATACAGTCCAGAGTTGTTGCTTCCATCGCTGCTCGACACCCTCACTCCGCCCTCCTTACCACTGTGGCGAGTCCCTCTGGGCCTGATGGATGGTTTGCTGCCGTGGCGTCGTCTTGCCGTCTTCCTCCGGCGTCCCCGGAGTGGCATGACGTCGTGGATCCGCCATGTTCCTGATGACGTAGGACACGCGCACGTGTGCTCCGAATGATGTACCAGCAAGGGCGCGAACCTCGGGGGCGTCCCCCTGAACTGACGTCATCCGCTTCCAGTATAAAAGGTCTCAGAAATTGCTAACGGATCGAGTTAGCAAAGGGTTTCGCTACCTAAGCTACTCTGCCTCCTCGGACTTACCAGGGGTACCCGCTCCTCGGAGGCCTCGCTCTCTTTTCTCTATTTCAGATTGCCGATAGGAACCGGTACTCGCTCCTCAGGCCCATGTTCCTGAACACTCTGAAGATTCTCTACTGCCTGGAAGCTATCACAGATACAGACAATTATGAGTTTCCATCGCTGTTTCAGAGCTTTCCCTGGAACCAGGTACTCGCTCCTCGAGGGCCTAACCCTTTCTAGCTATTGAGCTTTCTAAAGACCTTATGTGAGATCTGTCATCCAGTTCTGGCTATGAACACAGTATACCTGTCTACTCACTATCTATAGTTTCTCTACAGCTCAACTACCCTGAGACCTGAGGGTCTTCAGCCCTGCCGGGTATAGCAGCTCACTACTGCCACCTCTGGTGGTTCTAATAAAAGAATTCTAATAAAAGAATTCTGTGTCTGTCTCCATACTCAAGCCTAGCCAGTGGTCCCTCTCAGGTTATCCTCCTGGGGGCGCAGTCATCTGCCATTGGCCCAAGGATTCACCTATCTACATTCCTCTACAGCTGAGTGTCCTCTCCAAGCACTCCGCTGGAAACAGATGGCTACTCCTTTCCTACCAGGAGTCTTCAGCAACAGATTCATAACAGCTTGCTAACTCCACCTCCTTCAGGAGCTAGTACACAACAGATTGCTACTCCTAGCTCTAACACAGAGCTTTCCTAACAAGATTGCTAACTCCTCCCCTTCATAGGAGTTTAACCATAACAGAGTGCTGACTCCTCCCTCCAGAGGAGCTCGCACAAAACAAGATTGCTAACTCCTCCTCTCTCAGGAGTCGAAGCATAAGAGATTGCTAGCTCCCTAGCAGATCTATAACAGATTGATAACTCCTGTCTGATGTCTCCGCCCATTCGGCACCAGATCCATAAAAAGAGTGTTTCCATGGTAATCTGCGTAGGCCTCTCAGGAAGATTAGAAGAGGTACCAGGAACAAATATCAACGAGGTATTATTAGAAGTAACAGAAGTAACCTGAGGGTCCAACAAAACAGGTTCCCCCCACCACAGGAGAAGCCTGTATAGCACTTACAGGCTGAGGCAAGTTCTCCTACGAACCTGATAAAGGCGCAGAGTCCAGTCTTGGTGGTATATGGAGATCAGGGCTGAGGGAGGTGGAATTCCCTGAAGAAGAAGCGGCAGGAACCCTCATGCCAAGCTGAGACAGCACTGATGGTGTACTGATACTCAAAGGCTGCAAAAACCCATTAACGGTCAGCTGGGACACCGAAGTGGGGAGTAACATTAGGGTTGGAGGGGAAAACACGAACAGTCCCCTTCCTGTTCTTCCCCGTACGACCAAACAGATTAATGCTGAAGAAGAAATAACAGAGAGAGAGAGAGGAACTTACTTGAGGGAATCTTCAGAGTGAGAAGCAACGAGAGACATAAAAGAAACTCCACAGTTGGACAAAGCCGCGTGCCTCTTTGGCATGCTGGCGGCGGTTGCGCACCTCTTCGGGCCCAATTATGAAGGCCACTCCCAGCATCCCAAAAAGATGACGTCTGGACGCCCAGGTCTAGCCAGAGGCTGAAGCCCTTACGAGGCAGAATGAATCAGCACTCTGGGAAGTTCAGGGCAGTTCTTTGTCAGGTCGAGACCTTCTCTCTCCCCTCTCTGCAGTCCTGATCTGTGGGCCCAATTATTAAGGCCCCTCCCAGCGTCCCGAAAAGATGACATCAGGATGCCCAGGGCTGGCCAGAGGCTGAAGCCCTAACGAGACAGAATGAATCAGCACTCCAGGGACGTTCAGGGCAGTTCGTTGGCAGGTTGAGACCTCTTCTCTCCCCTCTCTGCAGTCCCTGGAGCCCTTTTTATATATCTGTGTTACATTGACCACCTTCCAGTCTTCAGGAACAACAGATGATTTTAATGATAGGTTACAAATTACTTGTAATAGTTCTGAAATATCATTTTTTAGTTCTTTCAGAACCCTGGGAATTATACCATCCAGTCCAGGTGATTTGCTACTCTTCAGTTTATCAATCTGGCCTACTGTATCTTCCAGATTCACTGTGATCTGGGTCAGTTCATCTGAATCATCACCTTTGAAAAATATCTCCGGAATGGGTATCTCCCCAATATCATCCTCGGTAAACGTTGAAGCAAAGAATGCATTTAGTCTTTCCGTGATGGCCTTATCTTCCCTAAGTGCCCCTTCAACACCTCAATCATCTAATGGTCCAACCAACTCCCTCACAGACTTCTTTCTTCAAATATATTTTTTTAATGTTTTTGTTATGTTTATTTGCTTCTACAGCCAATTTATTTTCAAATTCTTAGTCTGTCTTCTCATTGTTTTACATTTAACTTGCCAATGCTTTATGCTTTTTCTTGTTTTCTTCTAATTGATCCTTCTTTCAGTTTTTGAAGGAAGATCTTGGGCTAAAATAGCCTCTTTCACCTCTCCTTTTAACCATACTGGCAATCATTTAGCCTTCCTTGCACCTTTCTTAATGTGTGGAATATATCTGCCCAGATTAGGCACTTAAGTCCTTTGACAATGTATCCTTAACGATCCTCTGTGCTTTTCCCAAGTGTCTTAAAATCTTTTAGCCTTTATCACCCACCTAGTGAGGCTGTTGAACACTTCCATGGCTAATTCAGCCCTACTGACAACCAGGGCTGAATTAGCCATGATATGTGGGTAACATCATTCAACGGTCCCATCTCTCTGAGCTTGGTCAAATTTTACTACTGAGCAAGGAGGTAACATTATTCAATGGTCCCATCTCTCTGAGCTCGGTCATATTTTACTACTGAGCAAGGGTGGGAATATCTATGTGAGGGCTGCCTCATGAGCCCCTCAGTCTCTTTGTATCTGAGCTTCAGCAAGGACATGTACCCTCTCTCTGCATCGCATCAGCCCCTGGCGTGATCTATGCACCAACCTTTTACTCCACCACGTCCATAGATGCATTGTGTCTCAACACCATTGATGCAATAGTCATCTCCATTGGCGTAATCAGCCTGGGCATCATCGAACTTCATCCTTCAGAACTGTTGACATTCTGCACCTCAGTGCAATCAACACCAGTCCCCAGCCCCATCAGTGTATTCAGCGCACTTGAGGCTAGAACAGACTGGAGGTGAAGCATTACATGCTGATGTCCTCATCTCTGTCCCACCTTTTCAATCGTAGACTTCATTTGGAGACTCTGAATCCGAAATGCTCTGTGGTGCCTTCGGTCTCTATGTGATCACCAGTGCAATTAACCTTGGAGGATTCCCCCTCCTGGAGTCCAGTAGGAGCTTCACAAAAAGATGACCCTTTTCTGGTATTGGAGGATGATGTCTCTTCCCCAGCTTCTGGTTAGAGAACACCAAAGTCCACAGACCAGGTGGATGAATTGGTGAAAGCTTTCTCTGCTTCATTGGCAGCAAGAGACAAGGAAGGCACCCTTTATCCTTTCCTGTCCAGAGTGTCAGATTTGGTCCCACAAACGGGACTTCCTTTCGACTTCATGACTCAGGAGTGCCCATTAGAGATTCTAGTTGTTAGATATATCCCTCAACAATCCCTTTCTGTGGAGGATTCTATCCAGTCCAAGAAAGGAGCATAGGACACCACTGCCTGGTCCATGCCCTGATTGCCTCCATCGTTGGGATTGCGGGTTAGTGTCCCTTCATCTCTTGGTTCCAAGGAGATCCCCTCAGATCCCTTATCTGATCTGCCGGAGCATTCTTCAGAACTAGAAGACCACTCATACTCTAAATTTCTGGACAAGCTGGGAAAGATGATAGTCAACATCTGTAGGGAAAAAGATCCCTGCACCAAGATCTTCGGGCTGCTTTGGATTCTGGAAACATTTTGAGCCTGCAGCAACCTGATTCATTCAATCCTGCAGGATTTACAAATAGAATATGGTAGAGTCCCACCTTTTGTCCTCCCGTAAGCAGGAAATTGGACTTGAAATACAGAGTACATCAGGCTCTGAGGCTTAAAGTAGTCCAACTACAGTGATAGCGGAGTTGACATTAAATGGACTAAAAAAAACTAGAATGTTCTCCAGCACCCCTCCAGGTAAGAATATGAGGTGGTTGGACAGTTTTGGGAAGAGGATTTTCCAGAGCTCGATGCTCAACACCCACAGTACAGTCCACCACTTCTGTATGTACTCAACTGAAGCCGCTGGTAGAGTCTCTTGTTGGGGGGCATTTGAAGCTTTCTTCTTTGAGGCTCTGCTGTACAAAACTGGGCCTCTTCCCTGGAGCGGTTATCTTTGTTGCATCCAAGTTTTGCAGAGTGCTTGCAATGGTCTAAAGAGACCAAGAAATGTGCAGTTCAGCCACTTTTAAATCCCAAAATTTTGTATGAGTTAGAGTTTACCATTAGGGCAATCTGCTTCTCCACTGACTTCAATGCCTGGAAGTTATATAGAGCCGCAAGCAGAGTTCAATTAATAGAGATTCTGTAAGAAGGCTCCTTTCCTCTAGACTGCTGGGGTCATCTTGAGCGATGAATCACAGCTGGGCACACATGGAAGTCACATCTTTCTGCATGGCCCCGTATGTGTGCAGGATGGTTCACGACTGGGCTCATGGCAGGTCACATTGCTCCGCATGTCTTGCATGTGTGTGTGTAGGGTGGTCCACGGCTGGGCACATGGTAGTAACATCTCTCTTTATGCCCGGGTGCATGCGAGGGAGGCAGCAGGCATAATGAGTATTTTTACACTCACTGTGATATGCTGAAGCGTGTTTTTTTACCGCACACCTGGAAGTACGTTCTTGCATTTAGGAAATTGAGAGTTTTAGGCCAAAAAGCTTTGAAGCAGAGTGTTGCAAGGATGAGACAAATCTTCCTGCCTTGTCCCCCTGGCCAGCTGGAGCACTGTGCTTCAAGGAACTGTCCTGCAATAAAGGATGAAATATCTGGAAGGGTATACAGAAGGGAAAAAGATATAAAGTGTTTATTTTTAAGCAAATGATTTCAATCTTATGAAAGTTTACAGACCACTTGATATTTTTGCAGATGACAGGCATGTACGGTTCATAGCTCCATCTTTCCGTAGCTCCAAGCACATATATTGGGCTGTTATTGTCCTGGTTGGAGCTCTCTCTGTGGGTTGTAGGAGTGGGTTTGTGCGCGTATTTAAAGAAGTTCTTATCCTCCAGGAAGCAGCCCCTGGTCACACAATCCCAGTGTCCTGAGAGAACTCTTTCAAGGGGTCATGCCTCACTTCCCGCGGACACCTACAGAATTGTCCTTGTGGTCCCAAAGTACTAATTTCAGCTAAGTGGTGATCACCATATTTCTGATTACTGGTACTCCTCTGGTCCCTGAAATAGACTTCTCTTTTCTGCTTGTTGTATAAATTGCATGGTTTAAGTGTGCCCTGTAGTCGGTTGCCAGCAGCATATCCTATTCCTGTTTACAAATGAAAAAGTTAGAACTGAAACCTTGATCTCAGCAGGGTCAAATCAGTCTCTAGCCTTCAGCGTGCCGAAATGAGTGCATGGCTTCTGGGTCTGAGGCACTCTCTGCTGGCAGGACACCTGAGAAAACCATCGTCAGTACTGACAGAGTTAAAACATGGCGTGTATATAGGCCTTCGGCTTGGTCCACTATACATGGAATCTGTGTTGGAAAACTGGGAAGAAATCAAAACGTCGTGATTTGTCAGACAGCATCATGTGACCATACGTCAGCATCCTCCGTGCAATCAGCACACGAAGAGCTGCTGACCAATGGCAGGGCAGCTTTGGCAGTGCTTGATGACATCAGTCTGTGATCTGTCATCAAGCACTGATTTCATCAGAGACTACAGAACAAACAAACCATCAATAAATGGCTTTTCTTTCTTTCTTTTTTTTTTTCAAATATTATCCCCTTTATTCCCATCTTCTTCGTTACCCCTCTCCCCAGGCAGCATGCCTTGGGGTACCATCATTGCCCCAAGGGCCAAGGTTACCCCGACAACCTTGCTGACAGCAAGCTGGGGCCATAGCAGCAGGACCCGCCTTCCTCCCTTTCCTGAATGGGCCAGAGTGCCTCGCATCCACGGCATGCATAGGTTCAGCTGGTCCCAGCGGACAACCTGAGCCTGGGGCCCTAGTACTGCAGTGTTCAGCAAAAAGTGGACGTTTTGCAAGTTTCGATTCCTTTGATTGTGACCAAGATAACAACTGGCTAAAGGTGATAGATGTCCATGAATTCTGAAGATGATATGCAAACGTTTGTATACAGAGCCATCTTTGGATAATTCGTTCTAGTTAAAAAGCACAAATGTGTCTTCTGTGGACTTTGCATGGTTTATCAGAGTGGGTAAACATGCTGGCATGTGCGTGACTTGATCTCCACATACTTCTCATGGAACAATGCATCGCACTCACTGCGGCAGTCCCATGTGCTCTGCAAATCAAATTGTATTCTTGATCGCCCCTCTCTCCATGCACACAACTGAAGAATAAAGGAAATGTCTAGTAAGAAATGTGGTAATGTCTTCCAGAATCAACGAGCAGAAATGGAGAAGATGATAAAGCCAAGAATAGTGACCGAAACCAATCCAACCTATTGCCTGGTGAGTGTGTGTGTATATATACTTGTTTTTTCTGATGCGTCTTAGTTTTACACCCTTGTGTCATATATTGATGTTTTGTAGCAGATAATACATACAAAGTGAATTACGCAGGTAAAAATCTGTTTTACGCTCATCAGTCTGCTGTTGGAAACTTGCCGACTCTCAATGGAGCAATGTTTGATATGAAGGGTTGTCTCCGGGGTTCCAAGCATTTTCGTCCCTTCGGAAGGACGACCTTTCAGCACCTTGGCCTTTCGGTAGGTCTCAGTCCTTTCTGTTAGGAATTGTGGACCCTTGGCCCGAGGTGGGGTTGTTGCTACCTGAAGGGTTGGGCCCCACAGGTCCCCACCGTCGGGAGGCGAGGCTGGCGGGAACAGAGGCAAGCTGGGACTTCGCCTGGCCCGACCCTCGTTCCCCGCAGGTTGAACCCTTGGGTGCCGGGACTGGCAGGACCTAGGAGCACCTCTTTGTGGCTGGTCCCAGAGAGGGTAGGCGAGTGGGTGCAGAAAGTGTCAGAGAGGTTAGGCACAGTTCAAGTCAGGAGGACTCGGAGGGAGGAGGAGAAGAAAGAGAGTCAAGGAGTGCAAGGCCCCTGCAGCTCTGAAGGGAGTAGAGCAGGACCACGAAGGAGTGACCTCGGGATGAGGAGGTGCAGAGACACGAACTGTAGAATGCTGGAAAGGTGAGAGCGGGGAACCCGCTGTAGCTGGCGTCAGGAGAGTAGCAGCACAGCAGGGTGCCCCGAAGAGCAGGGGTACTGAGTCAGGGTCAGGTGGAGCACTGCACAGAGCCAGGTCTTGATGAGAGAAGACCCTATAGCAAATCCTCAGAGAAGTACCGTGGAGGTCCCAAAGAGCAGAGGGCACTGCGGCAGGGACTCACACGTAAGGCTGTGCTGAGAGAGAGTCCGGGTGAGGTGGCGCTGAGCCTGGCCCCGAGGAGCGGGAAGTGCTGTGAGAGAGTCCAGGTAAAGTAGCACTGAGCGAGGACACGCAGAGCGGGAAGTACTGCAGAGAGAGTCCAGGTGAAGAGGCACTGAGCCTGGCCCCGAGGTGAAGTAGCCTGGTCCAGGTGAAGTAGCGCTGAGCGAGGACCTGCGGAGCGGGAAGTGCTGAAGCAGGAACCCGGAAGGAGAAGCATAGAGATCCGAAGGCAGGAACAACTGGTCCGTGGAATAGGAACTGGCACCAAAAGGAACCAAGGAACTCGTTGCCAAGTCGGTTAGTGAGGGCTGGAGGTGAAACTTATATATGATGTCATCAGCCGGTGACGAGCCTGGAATTCCCGCCATTGGTCCTTTAAATGGAAGACAGATGGCCCGCACCTAGAGAGGCCCAGGAACGGAACACTGGCTGGCGGCGTCCCAGCTGCCACGTGGATTGCAGGGAGCCAGGAGGAACGCGGCGGCAGTGACTGGCCAGCACCGCGAGAGCACCGGGGGTAGAGAACCAAGCATGACATGACGTGAGTTGGGCTTTCCGCGGGCGACCGTGCCTGCGGTCATAACTGTACCACCCCTCCTAAGCCCCCCTCCCGGGGGGTTCGGTTTCAAAGGATGAGTGACATGGAATTGCTTGATGAGGGTTTTGTCAAGGATATTGATGGCTGGTTCCCAGCTATTCTCTTCTGGTCCGAAACCCTCCCAAGAGAGAAAGTATTTCCATTTCTTCCCACGTTTACGCACATCGAGGACATCTTGCACTTGGTAGACAACATCAGCTTCGGAAGAGAGTGGCTGTGGCTCGGGCGGCTTCTTCGAGAATCAGGATAATACCAAGGGCTTTAGCAAAGACACATGAAATGCGTTATGGATCTTGAGAGACAGTGGTAGCCGGAGCTTGTAAGTAACCGAGCCCAACCAGCGGAGCACCGGAAAAAGGCCGATGTATCTGGGTGCAAAACGTGAAGATGGAAGCTTGAAGCAGATAGATCGGGTAATAAGCCACACCTTGTCGCCCGGTTTGAACTGAGGGCCAATACAGTGATGGGCATCAAATAATTTTTTGGCCCTTTCGGCTGCTTTTTGTAGTAGCTGTTGAGTGCTATTCCAGAGCTGGTTTAACTCTTGGGCGGACGACTGAGCCGAAGGTGAAGGAACGGATAACTGTAATGGTAGTGCAGGAAGAGGTTGTCTGTAGACTACCTGGAAGGGCGAGGAGCCCTTGGATGATGAGGGATGAGAATTTAATGCAAACTCCGCCCAGGGAAGGGAGGTCTGCTCAGTCATTTTGCCAGAGGTTGACATAGGTACGCTTGAGCGTCTTATTGGTTCTCGCCGCCTGTCCATTGGCCTGAGGGTGATATGCAGAGGTGAAGTCCAGGGAGACGTTGAATTTTCTACAAAGGGACCTCCAGAAATGGGCTGTAAATTGAACAATGCGGTCAGATAGGATGTGCTTAGGAAGGCCATGGAGCAGGAACACATGACAGATGAAAAGATGAGCGAGTTGTGGGGCCGATGGAAGGCCAGGCAGAGCAACAAAGTGGGTCATTTTTGAAAAACAGTCGACAGTGACCCAGATGGTGGTGTTGCCGCTAGAGAGAGGAAGGTCGACAATAAAGTCTGTAGCAATGTGAGTCCAGGGCTCACTAGGGATTGGTAAAGGTTGTAAGAGACTCCACGTGGGCTTCCCAAGACTCCACGTAGGCTTGTGCATCCTTCCTCATAGTTGGCCACCAGTAGAATCGCTGGAGGGTAGCCAAGATTCTGGACTGCCCGGGGTGCCCTATGGTGAGGGATTTGTGGGCCCAGCGAAGCACTCTCCGACGCAGCTGGCGAGGGACCACCGTCTTCCCAGGTGGAACTGAGTAAGTGGTAGCCAAGATGACCTTTGCAGGGTCTATGATGTGGCGATGAGGATCCGGAAAGTCCTCAGGGACAAAGGACCTAGAGAGATCATCAGCCTGGCTGGTCGGTAGCGAAGGAGAAAGTTAAATCGGGTGAAAAAGAGGGCCCAGCAGGCCTGACGGTGATTCAAGTGTTGAGCCCGGTGCAGGTACTCGAGGTTCTTGTGATCAGTGTATCTGAGGTTGAGCTCTCTCGAACCAGGGACGCCACTCTTCGAAGGCTAATTTGATAGGCAGGAGCTCCTTATCTCCTATGGCATAATTGCATTCCGCATTTGAGAAACGTCTAGAGAAAAAGGAGCATGAGTGTAACGTTTGATTAGCAGAGTACTGGCTTAAGACCGCCCCAACTCCCTCGTCGGAGGCGTCAACCTCGATGACATACGGACGTCTGGGATCAGGATGTCGAAGGCATGGCTCATGGAGGAAGGCAGTTTTAAGATCTTGAAAAGCTGTTACGGCCTCAGGCGACCAGAGAGAGGGATTGGAGCCCTTGCGGGTCATGGCCATAAGAGGTGCGGTCAAAGTGGAGTAGTGATGAATGAAGGAACGATAATAATTGGCAAAGCAAAGAAAGCTTTGTAGAGACTGAACGCCTGTGGGCTGAGGCCAATCCCGGATGATTTTTAGCTTCTGAGGATCCATTCGGAAGCCTTAGCTCGAAACGATGTATCCAAGGAAGGGTATGATCTCTTGCTCAAAGGAACATTTCTCTAGTTTTACATAGAATTGGTTCTCTCGGAAGCACTGAAGAATGCAAGCGATGTCCTAACGGTGGCTTTGCAGATCTTTGGAAAAAATTAGGATGTCATCGAGATACACTACGACGCATTGGTACAGCATATCTCTGAAGATCTCGTTCATTAAGTTTTGGAAGACAGCTGAGGCGTTGCAAAAGCCAAATGGCATCGCGAGATATTCGTAGTGATCGTCTCTTGTATTAAAAGCTGTCTTCCACTCGTCTCCCTCGTGGATACGAACCAGGTTATACACTCCTCTGAGGTCTAGTTTGTAAAAAATGTTTGCCCCTCGGAGACTATCGAAGAGCTCAGAAATGAGAGGAAGAGGGTAACGGTCCTTCTGCGTGATCTCATTCAAACCCCGATAGTCGATGCAGGGATGGAGCAAACCATCTTTCTTCCCAACAAAATAAAACCCTCTCCGGTGGGAGACTTGGAGGGTTGGGTGAATCCTTTGGCCAGGTTCTCGCAGATGTATTCTGACATGGCCTGCGTCTCAGTGAGAGACAGCGGGTAAATCCTGCCCCGAGGAGGCTCTATACTGGGAAGCAGATTGATAGCGCAATCGTAGGCTCGATGCGGAGGCAGGATATCAGCGGCCTTCTTGGAGAAGACATCGGCGAATGTTGAATATTGAGGAGGAAGGCCGGGAGGCGGAAGAGAGGTAACTAGACAAAGCCGGAGCGAAACAGGCTCCAGACAATTAGAATGACAGGAGGGCCCCCAGCGAGAGAGTTGCAGTGTAGCCCAGTCAAACTGGGGGGCGTGTCTTTGTAGCCATGGTAAGCCCAAGACTATCGGCTGTATGGCTTTGTCCAAAACATGGAAGGAGATGGATTCCACATGCAGGGATCCAGTTTGTAGATGGATCGGAGTTGTAACATGGGTGACCTGACCGGGTAAGGGTTATCCATGGATAGATGAAAGAAGCAAAGGCACCGGGGTATGGATGGTGGGAATCCGAAGGTGTTCTGTTAGTTGCTTCAAGATAAAGTTACCTCCAGCTCCTGAATCCACAAGAGCCAAGGTATGGAACTCTTGATTGTCCATTTTGATGGACACCGGAAGGGTTAATGGAGGAGATGGAGAAGTCAGGCCTAGAAGCAGTCCTCCTACCGAACCTAGGCCCGAGGGTTTCCTGGACAGGCGGGTAATGCGTGTCCGGAGTTACTGCAGTAGAGACAAAGGCCCGACCGCTGGCAACTGCATTGTTCTTTGGGTGAGAGCTTACCCCCACCCATTTGCATGGGCTCCTCTGCAGTCTTAATTTGGGGAAGTGAGTCCACCCTTAAGGATGGAGAGCATCGAATGTGGCACAAGCTCACCGTAGGCTTCTTGGAAGTTTGGACTTCCTGCGAACACTCCTGGAGACGCCGACCTATACGTCCAGTGAGGTCAATTAGGGAGTCAAGGGAGGAGGGCAACTCACAGGCCACCAACTCGTCTTTGATACGAGAGTTCAATCCCTCCAGAAAGATGGCTCTGAGACAATCAAGGTCCCAATGTAGCTCGGAGGCTAGACTACGGAACTCTATGACGTAGTCAGCTAAGGACCAGATACCTTGCCAGAGATGGAGCGTGGATCCAGAAGTGGAGTGTCTGCCGGGGTCGTCAAAGACAGAGTGGAACAAAGCAAAAAACCCGGGCAGGTCTCGGAGAACCGGGTCTGCATGTTCCCAAAGAGGCAAGGCCCAGGCCAAGGCCTTGCCATCCAGGAGAGAGAGGATGTAGGTGGTTTTAGTGATCAAGTCAGGGAAATAAGCTGGTTGCAGGCGGAAATGCATATTACATTGATTGAGAAATCCACTACACAAGGGGTTTCCAGAGAATTGAGGAGGTACCGGTAAAGGGACGGTCGGCAGTGAGACCGGCATGGAGGCCGAGGTGTTGGGTCTGGAGGATGGCGTGGTTACCGCTACGGTGGCATCCAATCGGGTACTTAAATTCTCTACCGCAGCCGCTAAGGTTTCCAGGATCTTTTGCTGTTCGATGATCTTCTGTGCTAGACCAGGAATGGCCTGAATCACCGAGGCCTCCACCGGGTCCATGGACTTGGCAATCTGTTAGGAATTGTGGACCCTTGGCCCGAGGTAGGGTTGTCAGTACCTAAAGGGCAGGTCCCCACCGTCGGGAGGTGAAACTGACGGGAACAGAGGCAAGCTGGGACTTCGCCTGTACCAACCCTCATTCCCCACAGGTTGAGCCCTTGGGTGCCAGGGCCAGCAGGACTTAGGAGCACCTCTGTGTGGCTGGTCCCAGAGAGGGTAGGCGACTGGGTGTAGAGAGTGTCACAGAGCTTAGGCACAGTTCGAGACAGGAGCACTCTCTGAGGGAGGAGGAGAAAGAGTCTCAAGGAGTACAAGGCCCCTGCAGCTCTGAAGGGAGTAAAGCAGGGCCACAAGGGAGTTGCCTCAGGATGAGGAGGTGCAGAGACACGAATTGTAGTATGCTGAGTAAGGGTTAGAGCGGGGAACCCGCTGAAGCTGATGTCCGAAGAGTAGCAGCACAGGAGAGTGCCCCGAGGAACGGGGTGCCGAGACAGTCTGGTGGAGTACTGCATTGAACCCAAACTTGAAGAGAACAGGCACTATAGTAATCCACAAGGAGAAGTGCTGTGGGGGTCCCAAGGAGCAGAGGGCACTGCGGAAGGGACTCAGAGGTAAGGTGGCGCTGATCCAGGACCCTCAGAGCAGGGAAGCACTGAGAGGGAGTCCAGGTGAAGTGGCACTGAGCCTGGCCCCGAGGTGCGGGAAGCGCTGGGAGAGAGTCCAGGTGAAGTAGCGCTGAGCGAGGACCCGCGGAGGGGGAAGTGCTGAAGCAGGAACCCGGAAGGAGAAGCGCAGAGATCTGAAGACAGGAACAACTGGTCCGTGGAACAGGAACTGGCACCAAAAGGAACCAAGGAACTCGTTGCCGAGTCGGTTAGTGAGGGCTGGAGGTGAAACTTAAATATCTCGGGTCAGTGACGTCATCAGCCAGGGATGAGCCTGGAGTTCCCGCCATCAGCCCTTTAAAGGAATACAGATGGCGCGCGCCTAGAGAGGCCCAGAAACGGAACGCTGGCTGGGGGTGTCCCAGCCGCCACGTGAGTGCAGGGAGCCAGGAGAAACTCGGCGGCAGTGACTGGCCAGCGCCGCGAGAGCACCAGGGGTAGAGAACCAAGCATGACATGCGAGTTGGGCCTGCTGCGGGCGACCGCGGCTGGCGGTCATAACACTTTCGTCCCCAAGAGAGGAACAGGCTCAGGTGGTGGACCTTCCCTAGCTTCCCAAAGAAGTTTTGCCGATCCACCTTCCGGAACAGGAAATAGGGGGACGTCTCTCTTTTATCCAAGGTCGGTTGAGATCACGTTGGACCAGTGGGTACTGGAGTGATACGAGAAGGGTACACACTGGAATTTCGCAGTATTCCTCGGGACGTATTCATGGTGGCCCCTTGCCACTTCCCGCAGAAGAAGCAGGCAGTGGAGTTCATGCTTCAAAGGCTCCTCAGACTGAGGGCTGTGGTTCCGGTGCCCATGTCTCAAGAAAGTGGAGCGATATTCCATTTATTTTGTTGTGCCCAAGAAGGAGGCCTCCTTTTTCCCATACTGGATCTCAAGAGGATCAACCGTCACTTGAAGGTGACTCATTTTCACATGGAAATCTTACGCTCTGTGATAATGGCGGTGCAGTCGGGAGAATTTCTGGCCTCCTTGGATCTGTCAGAGGCTTACCTTCATATTCCCATCTTATTGGAACACCAACACTTTCTACGCTATGCGATGTTGGGCGCCATTATCAGTTTCTGGTGCTGCCTTTTGGTCTAGCCACAGCTCCCAGAACATTTTTCAAGGTTATGGTGGTAGTAGCGGTAGCCTTGCAAAAAGAAGGAATCCTGGTGCATCCATATTTGGACGACTGGCTGATTCGAGCCAAGTCTTAGGAAAAGAGCCGCCTGGTGACACACAAGGTGATCTCCTTACTGCAGGAGCTCGGGTTGGGTGGTGAACCTGACCAAGAGCAATCGTCAGCTATTCCAGTTGTTGGAGTATCTGGAGGTCTGGTTCGACATGGGATAGGACAGAGTTTTCCTACCAGAAGTTTGGATCCAGAAAATGTTTCAAGTGCGTTAGTTGATGACGGTGTGGTCCTTACCTACAAGTGCTTGGCTTGATGGTGGCTACCCTGGAAGTGGTGCAATGGGCAAGGGTTCATATGCGTCCTCTTCAGCGCTCTCGGCTATCTTGTTTGAACCTGCAGTCTAAGGACTATGCGGTTTGGCTCCACTTGCCGAAAAAGTCTGCTCCCACCTCCAGTGGTGGTTGTAGGAGGATCATCTGAGAAAGGGAGCTCCCTTGTCCTCTCCGACCTGGTTGGTACTCACGACAGTGAGCCCCCCCAACTCCACGGTTGGCAGGGCTCATTGTCTGGAGTTAACAGCCCAGGGACATTGGAATGCCAAAGAGTCTCGCTGGAACATCAGTCACCTTGGAGGCCCAGGCGGTATGGCTTGCATACTTGCAATTCAGCCACAGGCTGCGGGATCAAGCAGTTCACATGATGTCAGACAACGTGACAACGGTGGCCTATGTCAATTGCCAGGGAGTATCCAAGTTTGGCAGGAAATAGACCAGCTGATGGAATGGGCGGAAGGTCATCTGCAGATGATATCGGCCTCTCACATTGCAGGAAAAGACAACGTAAAAACAGACTTTCTCAGCAGGAAGAGTCTGGATCCAGGAGAGTGGATGTTGTCAGCAAAGGCATTTCAGTTGATTGTGGATCACTGGGGCCTTCCATTCCTAGACCTGCTGGTGACTTCTCGAAATGCGAAGGTTCCTCAATTCTACCATCACAGGAGAGATCCGTGGTCCCTTGTAATAGATGCTCTCATACAGGTCTGGCTGGAAGACAGATTGCTTTATGCCTTTCCTCCGTGGCCCTTGCTGGGCAGGATATTTCGCAAGATTGAAGGCCAAAGGGGACTGGTACTCCTGGTGGTGTCTGATTGGCCCAGGGGTCCGTGGTATGCAGATTTGCGTCAACTCCTGGTGAAGGTCCCTCTTCATCTTCCACTGCACATGGTTCTGCTAAGTAGCTTTTGAATATCAACTTCATTGTGTCTCGCTCTTAGCATCAATGTGTGGGGTCTTAGTATTGACTTGCAGTGTTTCAAGTCTTAGTGTCAGTGAGCCAGTATCAGTGTATTAGGTCAGCGAGTCGGGTCTTAGTACATCCACCTAGAGCAGGTGATAGTTCATAATCCCAGATCAGTCCAGAAACATGGGTTTTTCATCTCAACCAGCAGATGGAGACAGAGAAGAAAAGTTTTACTGACTCTATACTACTTAATTTAGCGTTCCACCTGCAGTCCCTCAGTATTTTTCTGTCTCCAGCAGATGGTAGATGTGCAAAACCTGCAGTCAGATTCTGGAGATGAAGATTGGCTCCCAGGGGTGCTAGGTCTTGTTTGAGTGAGGGCGAGCAGGGGTCGGAGGCCGCCTCACTTTGCTTGAGCCTGAGTTCAGAGGGTTTTGTGTTAGCCAGTGGTGCTGGCTTCCTCAGATCCTTCCCTCTTCTCTACCTCCTTTGGATTCCTGGGCTCCCTAGTGAAGACTTCTCCTCAGGAAAGTATACACCTCTCATTCACTTCTATATTTTGATGAAAGGCTGTTTCTTCAAGGATTAAAAAAAAAACAAAAAAAACGCAAAAGTAACAGGAGTAGTGAAACAGGGCAAGAAGCAGCTGGAAGCCACACAGGCCCTGTATATTTGGTTGTGGAGGTAATGTTGCCTCAGGGGAGAGGATCGGGGAAGATCCTTTACAGGAGCAGGGATCTTCAAAGCCCAGTGATGCCGGTGAGTCTGCTATTTATCCTGCGGGAAAGGGGCCTGCAGTACCAGCACGGGGAGCGACTTGCTGCCTTCCAGCACGCTGTCTAGTTTTCCCACACAGCCATCTGAGCTGCCACAAACAGCCGGTAGTTCTGGCTTCATCTTCCCTGGTTCTTGATTTCTTCCAAGTGCCTATCACTAAAGATTCTTTTACAGCAGGGGGAAGGCAGATTTCGAGAAGGTGGGTACATTTTTGGATGGAAATATGGCGCTCTGTCATTGAGGCAGCTCACAGAATGGGGTTTCTAGTGATCACAAAGAGGTGTTTCTATATATTCCCATCAGTGCAGAACAGATATTCATGTGCTTCACAGTGTTGAGAGAGCATTGATAGCACCTTGTATGTTCACCAAGGTGATAGTGGTGGTGGCAGCTGTTTTTTGGAAAGAGCCTCCTAGTGCATATGTATCTAGTGGACTGTTCATTCAGGCAAGGTCAAAGGAGTTCTGTCAGCAATCACTTCAGAGTCCAGTGGGTTGCTCTATTCGAGGCAGCATGGATTCAGTAGGAGACGGTCCTGTCAGGTGAATCTGATTGATTTCTTTGATTGGGTGATTAGAGAATTGTATCAGGAAAGAGCGCTCAATGTGATTTACTTGGATTTTAGTAAAGCTTTTGATACGGTCCCACATAGAAGACTCATGAATAAAATGAGAAGCTTGGGAGCGAGCTCCTAGGTGGTGGCGTGGATTACAAATTGGTTGATGGATAGAAGACAGTGTGTGAGGGTAAATGGAATCTACTCTGAAGAGAAAACTGTGTTAAGTGGAGTGCCACAGTTATTAATGTTGAGACAGGGTGTTGTTCAATATCTTTGTGAGTGACATTGCGGAAGGAATAGAAGGTAATGTTTATCTATTTGCAGATGATACGAAGATCTGCAACAGAGTGGAATGCCGGAAGGACTAGAGAGAATGAGACGTGATTTAAGGAAGCTTGAATGGTGGTCAAAGATAGTGCAGCTGGGATTCAATACCAAGACGTGCAGAGTCATGCATCTGGGGTGTGGTAATCCAAAAGAGCTGGATGTGATGGGGGTGAAGGACTTTTGTGCATGGAGCAAAAGAGGGACCTTGGGGTGATAGTGTCTGATGGTGTGAAGACGGTGAAGCAGTGTGACAAGGCGATAGCTAAAGCCAGAAGAATGCTGGGCTGCATTGAGAGGAAAAGCCAGTAAGAAAAAGGAGGTGATAATTCCCTTGTACGGGTCCTGGAGTACTGTGTTCAGTTCTGGAGACCGTATCTCAAAAGGGACAGTTACAGGATGGAAGCAGTCCAAAGAAGGGTGACCAAAATGGTGGGTGGTCTCCATCAAATGACTTATGAGGAGAGGCTGAAGGACCTAAATATGTACACCCTGGAGGAGAGGAGGTGCAGGGGAGATATTTTACAGACCTTCAGATACCTGAAAGGTTTTAATGATGCACAATCAACGACAAACCTTTTCTGTTGGAAAGAAATCCGTAGAACTGGGGTCCTGAAGTGAAACTCCAGGGAGGACGACTCAGAATCAATGTCTGGAAATATTTCTTCATAGCAAGGGTGGTAGATGCCTGGAATGCCCTTCCAGATGAGGTGGTGAAGACAAAAACAGTAAAAGATTTCAAAGGGGCATGAGAGAAACACTGTGGATCCCTAAAGGCTAGAAAAAAAGAGTGCATGGGGGTAACTTGCTGTTGTGGCAATTACTTCCCTTAACCAATAAGCCTTCATACTCTTGATGCAACTCCATCATTGCTCTCTGCTTCAATGGCAGGGGGAAAAGAGGAAAAGGGGAATTAGATTCGGACAGCACCCAACAAGGACATTGAATTGTACAGTCTGGGAAAACAAGCATGGGGGTAACTTGCTGATGCAGCGGTTACTACCCTTAACCAATAAGCCTGATACTTTTGATGCAACTTCAACATGGCTCTCTGCTTCAGCAGCAAGAGGTAATGGGGAATCGGTCTCAAACAGCAACCAACAAGGGGCCCTGTCTTTGAGTGTCTGGGGAAACTGATAAGTATAGGAGTGACTTGTATGGCGCAGTAGATACTACCATATGCTTGCTGGGCAGACTGGATGGACCATTTGGTCCTTTTCTGCTGTCATTTCTATGTTTCTGTGTGGAGGCTACAGGCTCTGGACTGGGAAGTGAATCCGGTAAAGAGCAACTTGGTTCCAGCCGATTCGCTAGAGTATTTGGGAGCAAACCTTGGTACCACTCTAGGCAGAGTATGAATGTAGAAATAGCAAGTGAAGTCCGGAGATGGTTGTGGCTTCCATTACCCAGAGTTTGGGATTATTTGCAGGGCCTAAGCTCTGTTGTATTTACTCTAGTTTTAGTTCCCTGGGCATTTCCACATCTGCCGCCTCTTCAGAGAGCACTGCTATCTTGCTGGAATCCATAGTTGGAGGATATTCAGTTCCAACTACCACTGTAAGAGGAATCCAGATCCACTTCTCTCCTGGTGGCTTTCTTGGAACAAATTGGAGCGGAGCATAGAGGTAGAATCCTGATTAGGGTGGTGGTGCCCACCATTGGCAGTCGGGCAGGCTCAGGAGCCATCTGTCAGGGCAAACAGCAGAGTTCTTGGTTGGCAGAGGAGGTTTCATGGTCTGGTGCTTATATGGAAAGGAGGGTGGTTTACAAGTCATGGCTTTATTTTCTTCCACAATGGCGTAATCAACCAGGGCGAGTCCTATCAGACAATGCAATGTTGGTGGCCTATATCAACCTCCAGGAAGGGACCAGAAGTATAATGGTGTCCTCGGAGGCCCAGAAGCCTTGTCGCTGGAAGGAACTGCACCCGATGTCCCTGGCAGCATTATATGTAGGTGGCATAGGCAATGATGCCAAAGGATTTTCTGAGCAGTAATGCGCTAGACCCAGGAGCATGGGAGCTTGCAGATGAAGTGGTGGCTCTTCTTCGCTTTAGGTGGGGCATTCTCCAGACAGAGACTTGATGGCATCGGGAAAGATTGCCAAAGCATGTGGCTATTTCGGTCCCAGGTGGGAGATCAGAGCAGAAGGACTCGATGCCCTCTTTTTACCTGGGGCCATATGGACTCCTATGATATCTGTGTCTTTATTGACTCCAAATAAGAAGGGTTAATAGATGTATTGAGACTATTCTGGGGAAAGTAATCCTCAGGGCTCCAGAGTGGCTGCATCAGCTGTGATTCGCAAATTGATTAATTCTGGCAGGGAATGGTTTTCTGTGGCTTGGACATCTTCCCAGGTTCCTTAGTCAAGGGCCAGTTTTCTTAGAGCAGATGGTTTGTTTTTGTCTTGCACCTAGCTTTTGAAAGGCGTTGTTTGCGATGGAAAGGCTGTCTGGAGGAAGTCTTTACTTCCTTGTTGCATACTAGAAAATCTTCCATTTCATTGCTTATGTCAGAGGGTGGAAGGCTCTTGAGGCATGGTGCCTCAGGAAGGGCATTGCACCTCTTGGAGCATTGCTGTCTCACATTCTGGTCGTCTTGCAGAATGGCCTAGTATTCAGTTCACTAAGAGTCCAGGTGGCAACCCTGGGCAGTTTTCAAGGTAAGGTGCATGGGATATCCCTGGTTTCACTTCCAGATGTGATCTGTTTTAATCAAGGGGTGAAGCAGTTACATTCCCTGGTGTGTCCCTTAATACAACCTGAGCTTAGTGTAATGGGTCCTTTGTGGTCCTCTATTCAAGTCTTTGAGTCGTTGATGAAGTCTTTGAGTCGTTGATGAAGTCTTTGAGTCGTTGATGAAGTTAGCCTTTCGCATGGTGAGTTGTTCAGCCTGAAGAGTTTGTCTTATCTTGTCAGGACCGTTTCCTCCAGTTTTCTGCGCATGGTACCTTCCTTTTTGCCATAGGTGGTTTCTGCCTTTCACCTCAGACAGTGAATTTCCCTCTTTTTGGAATTTGGACTCTTCGGTTCCTCTTTATGGAGTATGGACTCTTTGGCTTTGCATGCTTAGAAATTACCCTTGTTCTATATTCGTCAGGACCTGTTGCACTATTTGAAGGTCTCCAGTAGTTCTCGGAGGTCCGCTCACATTTCTGTTGTTTTGGGTGGACCAAAGTAAAGGAATGAAGCCTCTAAAACTACCATTTGCACAGTGGCTCACGGAGAACATTGTTTTGGCCTATCTGTGTGCAGACGTAATTCGATTCCCAAGGGATTATGGGACCATTTTACAAGGACACAGGTGACTTCCTGGGCTGCATGTCAGTTGATTTCCCCACATCAACTTGGCCATCTCTACACACTTTCACAGGCATTGCTGACCAGATGTTCAGAAGCTGTAACTGGCGGATTTTGGAGAGAGTGTGCTATTAGTGGGTCTTTCAGGTTCCCGCCCAGTGTAGGGAAGCTTGGGTTCATCCCGTACGTTTGGAGTATGAACAGAAAAGGAAAATTGGTTCTTACCTGCTAATTTTCGTTCCTGGAATACCCCAGATCAGTCCAGAGCCCCGCCTTCTCTGGAAAGACTGCTTTGTTCTGTGTTTATTGGTGTGTAGTTAGTGCTTACATTTGGGAGTTTTCAATCTCTGCTATGGACGGAAGGGCTTCAGTTTGGGGGCTTGACCTTTCCCCTGCTCGGTTTTGGGGAGAGAAGTTGTTTATGGTTCAATCTCAACTTGGCTTGGGTACATGTCATGCTGAGGGACTGCAGGTGGCACGCTAACTTAAATAGAACTGTCAGTTAGAGATGTGAATCGGAACCAGAATCGGATCCGATTTCAGTTCCGATTCACATCTCTACTGTCAGTAAAGCTTTTCTTCTCCGTCTCCATCTGCTGGTAGGAATGAAAAACCCATGCGTCTGGACTGATCTGTGATATTCCAGGAACGAAAATTAGCAGGTAAGAACCAATTTTCCTATATATGTTTCTAAAATAAATATATTGTCAGTGTGTTCGTTCCCTGTATCAGTATGCTGTGTCAGGTCTTAGCGTCAGAGAGTCAAGTCTTGATATCAGGAGTCTGATCTTAGCATCAGAATGCTCTATGATTCTCTGGATGCAGTTACTGCTAATGTACTGTAAAATATCCTCATGTTTACTTCTTTGCCCTACAGGGGAATTTTACATCACCCGTCATTCCAACCTCTCTGAAATCCATGTTGTTTTCCATCTGTGTGTGGACGATAATGTTCGATCTGGCAACATGACTGCACGTGACCCTGCCATCATGGGCTTGCGCAATATTCTGAAGGTTTGCTGCACGCATGACATCACGACTATCAGTGTCCCTCTGCTGCTGGTTCACATCATGTCCGAGGTGAGTGCAGAGTGATATTGGGAGCCCCTCTCTGGGGCAAAGAAGACTGAAGTAGCTTCCACTGCCTCTTTCCTCCTCAGGTTGTAATCTTACTCATAAGAACATAAGATATGCCATATTGTGTCAGACCAGGGGTCCATCAAGCTCAGTATCATGTCTCCAACAGTGGCCAATCCAAGTCGCATGTATGCCGGCAACAAACAGTGGCTATTCCCTATTGATTAATAGCAGTTTATGGACGTCTCCTCCAAGAACTTATCCAAACCTTTTTTAAACCCAGTTACACTAGCTGCCTTAACCACATCCTCTGGCAATGAATTCCAGAGCTTAATTGTGCGTTGAGTGAAAAAGAATTTTCTCTGATTTGTTTTAAATGTGCTACTTGCTAAGTTCATAGAGTACCTTCTAGTCCTTTTTATTATCCAAAAGAATACATAACCATTTCACATTTGTCCGTTCAAGTCCTTTCATGATTTTGTAGATTTCTATCATATCCCCTCAGCCGTCTCTTCTCCAGATTGAACTGCCCTAACCTCTTTAGCCTTTCCTCATAAGGGAGCCATTCTGTGCCCTTTATAATTCTGGTTGCCCTTCTCTGTTCTTTCTCCAGGGCAACTATATCTTTTTTGAGATGCAGCAACCAGAATTGCTCACAGTATTCAAGGTGCAGTCTCACCTTAGAGTGATACAGAGGCATTATGTCATCCACTGTTTTATTAGTCATTCCCTTCCTAATAGTTACTAACATTCAGTTTGCTTTTTTGTCTGCCGCAGCACACTGAGCCGACGATTTCAATGTGTTATCCACTATGATGCCTAGATCTCTTTCCTGGGTGGTAGCTCCTAATATGGAACCTAACATTGTGTAACTACAGCAAGGGTTATTTTTCCCTATGTACATCACCTTGCACTTGTCCACATTAAATTTCATCTGCCATTTGGATGCCCAATCTTCCAGTCTTGCAAGGTCCTCCTGTAATGTATCACAGTCTGCTTGTGATTTAACTACTCTGAATAATTTTGTATCATCCTCAAATTTGATCACCTCGCTTGTCATACCGCTTTCCAGATCATTTATAAATATATTAAAAAGCACCGGTCCAAGTACAGATCCCTGAGGCACTCCACTGTTTACTTTTTTCCACTGAGAAAACTGACTATTTAATCCTACTCTCTGTTTCCTGTCTTTTAACCAGTTTGTAATCCATGAAAGGACATCGCCTCCTATCCCATGACTTTTTAGTTTTCTTAGAAGCCTCTTATGAGGGACTTTGTCAAACGCCTTCTGAAAATCCAAACTTTCCTAGTGTGTAGCCCGATGGACTCAGGACCAATGGGTTTTGCTCCCCTGCCAGCAGATGGGAGATGGAGTCAAATTGCAAAGCTGACGTCACAGTACGTATACCCCTGCAGTGACCTCAGCTCTCCTGTATACTCCGTCTCCAGCAATTGGTAGACTTACCTCTCCCTATGGGGATTGCTGTACTTTTTGGAAAGAGAAATTCTGCTTTCTAAATTGGTGAAAATTAAGCCCTGCTCTCCTGCGGTGATACCTAAAGGTCCCTTCCGCAGTTGAGAATTCCTGAGGCAATTTCCGAGATCCCTCAGAGGTGTGCCTTGGTCCGGTCGCTGGTTCCCAGCGTGGACTTTGCTGCTTAGGCAGTTGAAAGGCAGTGGGTGCAGGAAGCCGAGCGTGGTGGTGACATCCAAAGCCCTCTCTGTACTCAGCCGGTAAGCACTGAGCCCAGGTAAGTTAAGAAAAAAAAAGAAAGAAGAAGATTTACCTCCAGATTCAGAGACGTTGTAGGAGTTTGGTAAAACTTCCTCTGGTCTCTTTGCTTGGCGTGCCGTATCGACGTCAATCCTGATCCCGTTGGGGTAAGGGGAAGTGGCTTCCGAGCGGGTTGAGCAGCCCCAGGTGGGCTAGGCCTCGCTATAGGCTTGGTTGGCACACCTCGTGGTAAGGCCACGGCGGCGCCATCTTGCATGCGTTTTGCCCTCCATAGGACATCGGTGCGCACAGTGCTTTTGGCTTTGTGTGTACGCATCCCTGTGCGCACAACTTCAAAAGCGAGCAATACAGGAAGGCTGTGCGCACGGACTGTGCGTGCGCCCACTCTTAATTTGTGCGCACAAATTTTTAAGCATGAGACGACTGAACCCACAGCTACTGCTGGCAGGGGAGCATAACCCATTTGTCCTGAGTCCATCTGTCTACACTAAGGAAAATGAAATTATCAGGTAAGTAATTTCTCCAACACTACATCTACCGGTTCACCTTTATCCACATGTTTATTAACCCCTTCAAAAAAATGAAGCAAATTAAGAATATAAGAACATAAGAACATGCCATACTGGGTCAGACCAAGGGTCCATCAAGCCCAGCATCCTGTTTCCAACAGTGGCCAATCCAGGCCATAAGAACCTGGCAAGTACCCAAAAACTAAGTCTATTCCATGTAACCATTGCTAATGGCAGTGGCTATTCTCTAAGTCAATTTAATTAATAGCAGGTAATGGACTTCTCCTCCAAGAACTTATCCAATCCTTTTTTAAACACAGCTACACTAACTGCACTAACCACATCCTCTGGCAACAAATTCCAGAGTTTAATTGTGCGTTGATTGAAAAAGAACTTTCTCCGATTAGTTTTAAATGTGCCCCATGCTAACTTCATGGAGTGCCCCCTAGTCTTTCTATTATCCGAAAGAGTAAATAACTGATTCACATCTACCCGTTCTAGACCTCTCATGATTTTAAACATCTCTATCATATCCCCCCTCAGCCGTCTCTTCTCCAAGCTGAAAAGTCCTAACCTCTTTAGCCTTTCCTCATAGGGCAAGACTTGCCTTGGGTAAATCCATGCTGACTTTGTTCCATTAAACCATCTCTATCTAAATGTTCTGTAATTTTATTCTTTATAATAGTTTCCACTATTTTTCCTGGTACTGATGTCGGGCTCAACGGTCTATAGTTTCTCGGTTCATCTCTGTATCCTTTTTTATATATATATCGGGGGTTACATTGGCCAGGGATGAGTACTAGAACTATCCATACATATCACAGCTATCTTACTGCCTCTTCTCCCCACCTCTCTCCATCAGCACCACCTCCACCTGCTGCCCTCAAAACCTCCCGTGCCCCACTCCCTTCTTCCATCCTGAAGCAGCTGTGGAAAGAAAGCAGGCGATGGAGGTACATCTGCGACTGTGAGGCATTTAGTTTATGTGAAATATGTTTATTGGTGCAACAATCGAAACACAATGCAAACAAAACATTAAAGTTATTTTTTGGGGTTAAAATCCCCTCTCGCCCCTAAAGACATCCTACTATACAATAAGTGCAAAGCTGACAACCTGCTGGGGTTGGCGCTGCGGTCTTATACACCAATCCCACTGTGGCACAGTATGGATGAACTCCCTAATCCCCTCTCCCCCCCGCTTGTCCACAGGTCCCTAGAAATATACAGAAACATAAGCATAAACCATTTCAACTGTTTACAAAGTATTCGAGACCATACTCCTTGCCCTGTGAGTTAGGGGTCCCACACCTTCAGAAAACAGGACCTCATTTTAGATGCCGCTAGGGACTCCATGTGCATCATCTCATGCACCGCATTGCGCCATTGCCAAAAAGAAGGGGCGTCCGCAGACCTCCATCCCAGTAGTATAGAGCGTTTTCCCTGCGCTAATAATTTCCGTGTCAGGTGCCGCCGACTCTATGCTAGGATATATGTAGTAAGACTCGTGTGAAAAAGTAAAACTTCAGGGTACAAAGGAAGGGTACATTGTAACAACTGACTGATGTACCCACTTACTCATCACCAAAAGGGGAGAATGTTTGTGCAGAACCAAAAAGAATGAGTGAGGGTTCCTTTGTCTGACTTACATAGCTGACATGTGGGGGTCATTGGTCAACCGAGCTCTATAGGCCACAGCCTGCGAAATATAAGCTCGGTGTAGGAATTTGTATTGCATCTCTCAAACATAGCTATTGGAGGATATTAAGTTTATCTCCTCAAAACACGTCAATAGCCCCCGCGTGGAGAGACTAATCCCCCCCATCCCCATGCCATCTGGAGATAAGTGGTTCCAACCCCAACTTTGGTCTCGCCAGGATGTAAGGAAAGGTTTTGCCTCCCCACTTGGAAAAATTCATCTATCTTTTGCGTCACCTGTAAGGAGAAGGCTTGGGCGGGTAGCGAAGCAACATAGTGTTTCAGGTACGGGAACACATCAGTTGCGCAGAGCCCATATTGCCTTTGTAGGTGACTAAAAGATAAAATGGTGCCCTCGGCCATTAACAAATGGCGTAGTTGCATCAGTCCCTTACACCGCCAGTCCCTAAAACTCCTCGTACTGATCCCCCATCATTCCTTGGATGGGGGATCAGTACGATTTCCTTGGATAGGTAAAAATGGGGAGCAATTGACAGAAAGCTGGAGGTTGGTCATTAGGGCTCTCCAGGCTTTACGGATGGGCTTTAACAACATATGGATAGTTACCCCTGTGGGTAGCTCAGAGGATGGGGCCTGCAGGATATATCTTAGGGTCTAGGTTACAGAAAAGTGTCCGGTCACACTCGATATTGGTGTAAGTAGACCCATCATAAAGCCAATCGCGAACAATGCATAAGAGGCAAGCCAAGTTATATAACTCTATATCCAGGAGACCCAGTCCACCACTGTCCCGTGGTTGTTTTAATCCACTTAGGGGGATTCTTACTTCTTACCGGCCCACAAAAATAGTATCAAGTATCTATTCAACGCACGGAGGTCAGGGGTTTAAGTTGTAGTGGGTCTGTAGCCTATATAACCATTTGGGAAATAAAATCATCTTGAATACATTGATTTGCCCACCCAAGGGTAAGGGGAGGGGTCTCTACAGTGTTCTGTATAGCTTTCCCTAAAGCTATATAGAAAACCAGAGGCAACTGAGATATCAATCAAAAGAAAAATATTATATAGCCGCCGTAGCAGCACCCTTGTGCAGTTCGAAAACAGTACCCATCCGGGCATTGAAGTGATGAGGGTGCAGCGAGACCCCTTCTGAAATCCGCAGGTCTGAAACTGTCTCTACAGCAGTGCTCTTGGTTAACCATCCTGCCCCTGCCTCCCCGCGCTCCCGGTGCAGAGAGGCGCCGGGTGGCAAGGGTACCTGTGGGTCAAATAAGCAACAGTCCTGCCGTTTGGCAAATTCTAAACCTGTCAGTCATTTTCCATGTTTTAGGCCTTCCGGACGAATCGGTTTTTGTCTCCGCCCACAGTCCTTGCCAGTGTTCTTTGCCTGTTCCAACTCTTCCGCCATTGTTAGTACCTCCCTGCTAGTATAGATCCGACGCACCCCTTCTGGTAAGTGGACCCGCAAACGAGCAGGGTACATCAAAGCTGGGGCAGGCCCAGCTTCTGGAGGCGTGAGCAAGCAGGAGAGAATTCCTTTCTGGTGAAAGCCAACTTAGCCAAATAATCCTGGAAAATCAGAACGTTCTTGTTCTCATAGGTTAGCCGTATTTCACGGACAATGTCAGATTTATAAACAAAATCTAGAATCCGGGCAATGACTACCCTCAGGTGATCATTGTGCTCTTGCCGCATTCCTAGCCTCTGGGCCCGTTCAGTCCTTAAGAGCCCCCTCTCAAGAGAGAGGCCCAGCCCAGATGGAATCCAGTCTTCCAGGAATGAGACCAATTTGGCCTCTGGCAGCGATTCGGGTAATCCCACGAGGCGGAGGTTGTTCCATCTAGACCTATTTTCTAGGTCCTCTAGACGGTCTTCTTGCTTTTTCAAGGCAGCCGTGCGGTGGTGGTCACCAGCTCGTCCTGGTTGGCAGACATCTAGTGTTCCACCTCCCCTAGTCACGTATCGAATGCAGCCCTTCGGCTCGAGACGGAGTCCAATTTGTCGAAAATCTTTTTAACCTCTGGCTCCAAGCGGTTACTACCGCCGACTGCAGTTCCCTCATCGTCGCTCCGTCTAAAGAGGAGGGTCCCGATGTGGCCGCTGCATCCGCCATTTTGGGTGCCTTCAGGCGTGGTCTGCCTTTCTCCTATTTTTTCTTTCAATTTCCCCGTTAAACATGCGGGCATACCGCAAAAATCAACCCTCGCCTTGTGGGGAGCTAAGTTCGCTGCGAAGAGACGACCAAAAAAGAATTAACCCTCTGGGAAAGCCGTTATTGTGCGAGGAGGGCACGGAGCGGCAGCTACTACATCCTGCTTCGTGCAAGGCGTCACGTGCTCCCGAGGCACTTAGTTTAAAGTGAGTATTACTTTTCAAAATATCTGATTTCTTTCCCCTTGTTACCCTTGTAGAAATCAGCAGTCATTCCATCGATCTCATGAGTTTTCCAGAATCTAAGCCTCATCCACCTACTGCAAGTCGAAACACGAGCAGGGTCGATCATGGCCTTTCGCCCCTAACGCGGACGGGAGCTTCGCAGGGTTTCTGAAGACTTGTAACTTCGCATCAGTACTGCCATCGGCGCAGCCAGCGACGTTGCTGCTGTCGCCCGTCAGCAGCTGCAGCCAATGGGTAGATCCTTCCTTAGCTCCTTGCACTCATTCCCCCAGCGAAACGCTCTAAAAAAAAAAAACAAACTCTGTGACCCAGAAGGGTGGGTTCAAGCTGTGACTGGAAAAGCAGTCGTCAGTCTTAATTTGCTGGGATGAGTGGCAGTTTGACATGGAAGTAATTTACTGCAGCTGTTTGGCCTAATTTGGGACGTTTCACTCTTGCGGAGACACGGCGCACAGAGGCTTGGATTTCTGGAATGCCAGCTGAACCCGGTGACTTCTGGAAGTAGTTTTTGAGGTTGTGTTTGCCACCTACGTACAAGCTTTTTATGTATGTCTTTTTTATTTTACGGTCAGTTGGTTAACCAGCGAGCCAGCTGCAGAATTGTTTGGATGTTTTGCTGTAGCTCGTTGTGTTTTGTTGTGTTCCTGAAGTCGCTTCTGAGCCCTTTCACTGCTGGGCCAAGTGGTTTGTGGAGCTCCACAGAGAGGCAAGTGAGTTGCTTGACCTGGGTAAGAAGGAGCCTCTCTCCTTGGTGACCCAGCCGGACAGGTCTGTTGAAGTCCGAGCCGTCCTGGTTCCTGAGAGCCAGTGTTTCAGGTTTGTTAGGACGTATACAGACCAGCTGCACTCGACGTGCCCCTCCTGCCCCTCCAGTTTAAATAGAATTATCCTTTCTGAAGAATCAGCCGGTCACGCGCCCTTTCAGGTTATGGATGATTATTTTTGAAAGAGAGTTTCACAGGCAGGCCAGTAAAGACACCAGTTCCCTACCTGCTTTGTATTTCGTATGCTCCCCCCAAATCAGTGACCTGCTGGCAGGGCTTCTTGTAAAGGACTCACCTGTCTTATCTCCACGGTTGGAGAAGTTCCCTTTAATATCTGACTGCTCTGGGGCCCTCTCCAGCCAGAGTTGTGCCGGTGTAGGAGAAGTTAGGCCGCTGCACAAGGCTTTACGTAGGATATGGAATTGTTTTCGTCCCCTTATCCAGGGTTGCCAACTCATGACACTTGTTTACTGACAGACAGTCTGTTAGATTTTTACACGTTTACCATCTCCGTTTCGTGCATGGAGACTCAATCCCTGATTCCCGAGTAACGCAGCTTCGCAGAGCCTGAGCCCCCCAGCACTGAAGGCACAAGACTCGTCACTCCTGACATTTCTGCTGACGTCATCTTTTTGTTCAATTTTTTTCTTTCCTGTCAGTAAATCTCCTGACAGTTGGCATCCCTGATCATCTCCCTTCGGCATTCCACGCACTAACCTGCGAATGCTTGCCACGTTTCAGAGCGAGGCTTAGTCAGGACAAAAAGCACATATGCTTACTTTCTCGGATGATTCTACGGTTCCATGGAGTTACATCGCCGACCATTTAAGAAGGCAATTTTCAACTCCATTAACCCAGGTAGATGAGGATGGCCCTGCTTCATCCAGCTAAGAGTGCAGGCTGTTGCTTCCCCAGCCCTTCCTCGGCTTACAAGGAGGCAGTACACGTGTTATTTTGCACCCTTCTTGCCCTAGGCCACCCGCACAAGGAGCAGGTGCAGAGAACACGGTAACTTTCAGTGCACAAAGGACCTGTGTCCTTTACAACTACACGGTCTGCGCAGAATTACCCCAGAATGCATTGCCTGCACAATTTCATTTATCTGGCTGCAAAGTCTGCACAGAAGTCACAATGCCCATACATTTAGCCACATAAAAAGGGTGCTGTTTACATCTGGAGAGGAAGGGACACGTGTGGAATGACATTTTCAAACATGTGCATGCACTTTTTTCCCCTTTCCTTTGCCCACAGAATAATGAGGTACAAAATCTTTAGGGACTTTGTTGATGTCCATGAACCTGCAAACTCAAATTCCCAAAGAAAATCTTATCTGCACAGTTTTTCTTTGAAAATTGTCTACCGGATGCAGAGGTACTGGCAGACCTTGTATCTAGGTGGGCTATTAAAAATAACTCCTTATATTGCACAGAAAGGTCCTTAAAAATCTAAAAACTTGGCTATTTAAACAAGCTTTTCAAAAAGAGAAGGGAGAATAGAAACCAGGGAAATGCAAGGTTCACACCGGGGAAGTGCAAGGTACAAACAATAAACACCCACACAAACAGGAATCACTAAGGGTGTAGTTTTTAATAGAATTAATCACTAAAGGATAAATTACATTTATAGAATGAGTCCTAGACTCAAAACTGCTACAGAATTGACCTGGACATTAAAGTGTTCACATTCATTTAACAACTAGCATTGATTAAAAACTATGTTACCGAACCTTATGACACCTGTGTAAACTGATAGATTTTAATAGCATTACTTTTTGTGCCTTACTGTAAACCGTTGTGACGGTACCCACCTTAACAACGGTATAGAAAAAGATTTAAATAAATAAATATAATTATGGGGTTTTTGAATGGATTTATGGGGTTTTTTTACATTTAATCCCAGACTTAATGACTGGAAGGGGGCCAAATAGTAAATCTACATCTCTAGCACTAAACTTTCAAAAGGGAAACTTTGATAAAATGAGGAAAATAGAAAAAAAAATTGAAAGGTGCAGCTGCAGAGATTAAGAGCGTACAACAGACGTGGACATTGTTTTAAAAAATACCATCTTAGAAGCGCAGTCCATATGTATTCCACACATTAAGAAAAGTGGAAGGAAGGCCAAATGATAAATAGCATGGTTAAAAGGTGAGCTTTTTAGCCCAAAAAACTTCCTTAAAAATTGGAAGAAGGATCCATCTAAAGAAATAGGAAAAAGCATAAGCATTGTCAGGTTAAATGTAAAACATTGATAAGACAGGTTGAAAGAGAATTTGAAAAGAAGTTGGCCATAGAGGCAAAAACTCATAAGAAAAACTTTAAAAAGTATATCCAAAGCAGGAAACCTGCAAGAGAGTCGGTTGGACCATTAAAGGGGCACATAGTGAAGATAAGACCATTGCGGAAAGACTAAATTAATTCTTTGTTTCAGTGTTTACTGATGAGGATGTTGGGAAATACCTATTCTGGAGACAGTTTTCAAGGGTAATGATTACGATGAACTGAACCAAATTACTGTGAACTTGGAAAATATAATAATCCAGATTGACAAACTGAAGGAGTAGCAAATCACCTGGACCTGATGGTATACACCCCAGGGTTCTGAAGGAACTCAAAATGAAATTTATAATCTATCATTAAAAATCATCCATTGTACCTGAGATTGGAGAGTGGCAAATGTAATCCCAATATATTAAAAGGGCTTCAGGTGATCCGGGGAACTATAGACCAGTGAGCCTGACTTTGGTGCCAGAAAAAATTGTGGAAACTATTCTAAAGAAAAAAAAATCACAAAACATATAGATATGGTTTAATGGGACACAATCAGCAAGGATTTACCAAGGGAAGTTTTGCTCACAAATCTGCTACTTTTTTTGAAGGAGTTAAACATGGATAAAGGTGAACTGGTAGATGTAGTGGTTTTGGATTTTCAGAAGGCATTTGACAAAGACCCTCATGAGAGGTTTCTAAGAAAACTAAAAAGTCATGGCATAGGAGGCGATGTCCTTGTGTGGATTACAAACTGGTTAAAAAAACAGGAAACAGAGAGTAGGATTAAATGGCCAATTTTCTCAGTGGAAAAGGGTAAACAGTGGAGTGCCTCGGGGATATGTACTTGGACCATTGCTTTTCAATATATTTATAAATGATCTGGAAATGAGTGAGGTGATCAATTTGTGGATGATACAAAATTATTCAGAGTAGTTAAATCATGAGCGGATTGTGATAAATTGCAGGAGAACCTTGGGAAAATGGAAGATTGGGCATCCAAATGGCAGATGAAATTTAATGTGGACAAGTGCAAGATGTTGCATATAGGGAAAAATAACCATTGCTGTAGTTACACAATGTTAGGTTCCATATTGCGGCGGTTACTACCCCTAACTAATTAAGCTAGATATTTCACTTAGATGCAGCTCCAACACTGCTCTTTGCATTAATGGTGGGGGTGGAAGGGAAATAGAACCAAGGGTTACTTAGAGCCAAGAGTAACAGATAAATATGAGAGAAAAAAAAGTGCGAAACTTGCTGGGCAGACTGGATGGGCCGTTTGGTCTTCTTCTGCCATCATTTCTATGTTTCTATGTTTCAATATTAGGAGCTACCAACCAGGAAAGAGATCTAGGCGTCATAGTGGATAACACATTGAAATCATCGGTTCAGTGTGCTGCAGCAGTCAAAAAAGCAAACAGAATGTTAGGAATTATTAGGAAGGGAATGGCGAATAAAACGATGGATGTCATAATATCTCTATATTGCTCCAGAGTGAGTCCCCACTTGGAGTACTTTGTGCAGTTCTGGTCGCCGCATCTTAAAAAAGATTTAGTTGCATTGGAAAAGATACAGAGAAGGGCGACCAGAATGATAAAAGCGATGGAATTGCTCCCCTTGAGGAAAGGCTAAAGAGTTTAAGGCTGTTCAGTTTGGAGAAGAGACGGCTAAGGGGGAGATATGATAGAGGTCTACGAAATCATGAAAGGTCTCATTGAAACAGAGAAACATAGAAAGAATGGCAGAAGAAGACCAAACGGCCCATCCAGTCTGCCCAGCAAGCTTCACACTTTTTTTTTCTTCTCATACTTATCTGTTTCTCTTGGCTCTTAGTAACCTTTTGGTTCTATTTCCCTTCCACCCCCACCATTAATGTAGAGAGCAGTGTTGGAACTGCATCTAAGTGAAATATCTAGCTTAATTAGTTAGGAGTAGTAACCGCCGCAATAAGCAAGCTACACCCATGCTTATTTGTTTACCCAGACTATGTAATTCAGTCCTTGTTGGTTGTTGTCTGTATATAGATCCACTTTTCTTCATCCCCCCTGTCGTTGAAGCAGAGATCTATGCTGGATATGTATTGAAAGTGAAGTATCAGGCTTATTTGGTTTGGGGTTAGTAACCACCGTAACAAGCAAGCTACTCCCCGCTTTTTTGTGAATGCATATCCTTTTTTCCACATTACCTCTTGCCGTTGAAGCTTAGAGCAATGTTGGAGTCGCATTAACCGTGTGTATGTTTATTGAATATGGGTATTATCTCCAGGTAGTAGCCCTCATTCCCGCGAGCCACCCACTCCTCATTCACGTCCTCTAGAGTTTATGGATCCACAGTGTTTATCCCATGCCCCTTTGAAGTCCTTCACAATTCTGGTCTTCACCACTTCCTCCGGAAGGGCATTCCAGGCATCCACCACCCTCTCCGTGAAGAAATACTTCCTGACATTGGTTCTGAGTCTTCCTTCCTGGAGCTTCAAATCGTGACCTCTGGTTCTGTTGATTTTTTTCCGACGGAAAAGGTTTGTCGTTGTCTTTGGATCATTAAAACCTTTCAAGTATCTGAAAGTCTGTATCATATCACCTCTGCTCCTCCTTTCCTCCAGGGTATACATATTTAGAATCTTCATTCTCTCCTCATAAGTCATTTGATGAAGACCTTCCACCTTTCTGGTCGCCCTTCTCTGTACCGCTTCAATCTTGTCTCTGTCTCTTTGTAGATACAGTCTCCAGAACTGAACACAGTACTCCAGGTGAGGCCTTACCAAGGACCTCTACAAGGGGATAATTACTTCCCTTTACTTACTCAATATTCCTCTCTCTGTACAGCCCAGCATTCTTCTGGCTTTAGCTATCGCCTTGTCACATTGTTTCGCAGACTTCAGATCATTAGACACTATCACCCCAAGGTCTCTCTCCTGCTCCGTGCACATCAGCCTTTCTCCCGCCATCGAATACAGTTCATTCGGATTTCCACTCCCCATATGCATGAGTCTGCACTTCTTGGCATTGAATCTCAGCTGCCATATCTTCGACCACTCTTCCAGCTTCCTTAAATCCCGTCTCATTCTCTCCACTCCTTCCGGTGTGTCCACTCTGTTGCAGATCTTAGTGTCATCTGCAAAAAGACAAACCTTACCTTCTATCCTGTCCGAAATGTCGCTCACAAAGATATTGAACAGGACCGGTCCCAACACCGATCCTTGCGGTACACCACTTAAAACCGCTCTCTCTTCAGAGTAAGTTCCATTTACCATCACACATTGTCTTCTGTCCGTCAACCAGTTTGCAATCCAGGCCACCACCTCGGCTCTCACTCCTAAGCTTCTCATTTTATTCACCAGTCTCCTGTGCGGGACCGTATCAAAAGCTTTGCTGAAATCCAAGTAGATGACATCGAGTGCTCTTCCTCGATCCAATTCCTTGGTTACCCAGTCAAAAACGTCAATCAGATTTGTCTGACAGGATCTTCCCCTGGTGAATCCATGCTGCCTCTGGTCCAGCAATTCTCCCGACTGTAGATAGTTCACTATTCTCTCTTTCGACAGTGACTCCATTACTTTTTCCACCACTGAAGTGAGGCTAACCGGCCGGTAGTTACCAGCCTCCTCTCTGTTCCCACTCTTGTGAAGTGGGACCACCACCGCTCTCCTCCAATCACTCGGCACCACTCCCGTTTCTAGGGATCTATTGAACATGTCACACAGCGGACCTGCCAGCACATCTCTGAGCTCCCTCAGTATCCTGGGATGAACCTCGTCACGCCCCATGGCTTTGTCCACTTTCAGTTTCTCCAGCTCTTCCCATACATTCTCTTCTGTAAACGGAGTTTCATCTACTCCACTCCCCTCCAGTTTCTTGTTAACTAGCGACGGTCCTTCTCCAGGGTCCTCTTTAGTGAACACAGAACTGCAGTATTCATTTAATATTTCTGCCATTTCTTCGTCTCTCTCCACACATTGATCCTTTCCACCTTTCAATTTCACTATACCACTTTGAACTTTTCTCTTTTCACTGATGTATCTGAAAAATGTGTTGTCACCTCTCTTTACCTCCTTGGCAATCTTCTCTTCCGCTTGACTTTTTGCTGTCTTGATTAATTTCTTCGTCTCCCTCAGTTCTACCAGATATTCTTCTTTGTGCTCCTCCCTTTGGGATCTTTTGTATTTCTTGAACACTGTTCTTTTGGCCTTTATTTTGTCAGCCACCTCCTTTGAGAACCAGATAGGTTTCATTGGTTGGGTAAATGTAAATTGGTTACTTACTCTTTGAGATAATAGGAGCAAGTAGCACATTTAAAACAAATTTGAGACAATTCTTTTTCATTCAATGCATAATTAAGCTCTGAAATTCTTTGCCAGAGGATGAGGTTAATGCAGTTAGTGTTGCTAGGTTTAAAAAAGGTTTGGATAAGTTCCTGGAAGAGAATTCCATAAAGTGCTATTAATCAATAGGAAATAGCCATTGCTGGTTGCCAGCATCTGTAGCATGGGATCTCTTTAATGTTTGATACTTGCCATGTACTTGTGACCTTGATTGGCGACTGTTGGAGACAAGATGCTGGCTTGATGGACCCTTGATCTGACCCAGTATGACAACATTTTATGTTCTTATTTTCTTAATGTGTTTACAGGATTTCCTATGATTACATCATAGAATTTTATAATAGGCATGTGCATTTGTTTTTTTCATTTTCAGTGCGCATTACATTGATTTAGGGCGCATTACAATGAAAACAAAAAATAAAATAATAAAATGAAATAAAAATGAATATTTTCCAGCTGCACATTCCTACTTTATAATGTGCTTGTTCAGTATCTGTATAAGCATTATATAGAGCTTTATAATAAGAACATAAGAAATTGCCATGCTGGGTCAGACCAAGGGTCCATCAAGTCCAGCATCCTGTTTCCAACAGAGGCCAAACCAGGTCACAAGAACCTGGCAATTACCCAAACACTAAGAAGATCCCATGCTACTGATGCAATTAATAGCAGTGGCTATTCCCTAAGTAAACTTGATTAATAGCCATTAATGGACTTCTCCTCCAAGAACTTATCCAAACCTTTTTTGAACCCAGCTACACTAACTGCACTAACCACATCCTCTGGCAACAAATTCCAGAGCTTTATTGTGTGTTGAATGAAAAAGAATTTTCTCCGATTAGTCTTAAATGTGCTACTTGCTAACTTCATGGAATGCCCCTTAGTCCTTCTATTATTCGAAAGTGTAAATAACTGATTCACATCTACTCGTTCAAGACCTCTCATGATCTTAAAGACCTCTATCATATCCCCCCTCAGCCATCTCTTCTCTAAGCTGAACAGGCCTAACCTCTTCAGCCTTTCCTCATAGGGGAGCTGTTCCATCCCCTTTATCATTTTGGTCTCCCTTCTCTGTACCTTCTCCATCGCAATTATATCTTTTTTGAGAGGCGGCGACCAGAATTGTACACAGTATTCAAGGTGCGGTCTCACCATGGAGCGATATAATATGCTTGTGGGTATCTGTATAAGCACTGTATAGAGCTTTATAATGTGCTTGTGGGTATCTGTATAAGCACTGTATAGAGGTTTATTATTTTTGTGATTGTCTCTGTAACTGATTTATAGAGTTTTATGATGTTTGTGAGGTTTTCTATAAGTGATGTGTAGAGCTTTATAGTGTGGCTTTTTTTCTGGAGTTCTCTGTAACCACTTTATACAGTTTTATGGTGTTGATAGATTATTAAAGTTATGGGGACTTTCAGAGGTAGAAAAATATGGATAAAACTTGGGTACCAGACAAAAAGATGAATATTGAGGAAGCCCGTGAGCGGCCATGTTATCTGACTAAAGTTAGCCAGAGCAGGTATTCAGCAGGATAAACGAGGGGCCACATCTGTCCAGATAATTTTAAAACCTACCCGGTTATGTTTGAATGCAGCCGGGCTGCTTTTAAAGTTGTGCATGCACAGTTACTCAGATAATTTGCTACTTAACCGGAGATATTCAGAATATTTTGGGTTAAGTGATGAGCGAGAAAACTTCTTTTAAATATTTCAGCGGGCCAGCCCAATCCGCATCCTACGAAATGCTTTAAATTGATGTGGGGTGTTGTGTTCCGTGCCCCCCCCTCCCCCATGCCAACACGAACCCACCCAGAACCTCCGAAAAACCCGAGGCCTGCAGGGTCGCAGTTCTAGAGTACCTGGGTTTTCGGGCATGCTGAGTGGGGCGGATACGTCTGTGTTGGTGTGGGGCATGGGAGGGCTCCGGACCCCCGATTACTTTTCTGGCCTACATCTTTAAAATGATCTTTTGGGGGTACTTGGGCGAGGAGAGCTTTGTGCACAATGCCCCACATCATTTTAATGGGGTGAGGGGGGGGGTGCATGGGGTCAGCTGGCCTGCTAAGATTTTTTAAATATTTCTTTTGTTTAGCTAGGTTAGCTGGATAAACCGTGAATATTGGGTACTGAGTAATACTGAGGAGCTGCAGGTGGAACACCGGGGTAAGAGGCGGTGCCTGCAAAGATTTTCTCTGTCTCCATCTGCTGGACGGGAGGCAAAACACAGCGGTCTGGACTGATTTGTGGTACTACAGGAACAGAAATTAGCAGGTAAGAACCAATCTTCCTATATTGGCCAACATAGCCATCTAACTCTGCTCCATGCTGGATCCTGCCCCTGACTTTAGTCAGATACATTTCTAGCCGGCTAGATACTTATCTGGCAAAGTCAGGGATGGTCAGTGCAGCGGGATTTTCGAAACCGGGTATTTGTCAGTCTAAGTGCCAAACCTAGCCAGACAAACGCATTGAGTATGGACCTCAAAATTAAGAGCCAGGGAAATCATTATCTTTTCTTTATAATGGCAGATGAAATTTAATGTGGATAAGTGCAAGGTGATGCATATAGGGAAAAATAACGCATGCTATAATTACACAATGTTGGGTTCCATATTAGGTGCTACAACCCAAGAAAGAGATCTAGGCGTCATAGTGGATAATACATTGAAATCGTCGGTTCAGTGTGCTGCGGCAGTCAAAAAAGCAAACAGAATGTTGGGAATTATTAGAAAGGGAATGGTGAATAAAACGGAAAATGTCATAATGCCTCTGTATCGCTCCATGGTGAGACCGCACCTTGAATACTGTGTACAATTCTGGTCGCCGCATCTCAAAAAAGATATAATTGCGATGGAGAAGGTACAGAGAAGGGCAACCAAAATGATAAAGGGGATGGAACAGCTCCCCTATGAGGAAAGACTAAAGAGGTTAGGGCTGTTCAGCTTGGAGAAGAGACGGCTGAGGGGGGATATGATAGAGGTGTTTAAAATCATGAGAGGTCTAGAACGGGTAGATGTGAATCGGTTATTTACTCTTTCGGATAGTAGAAGGACTAGGGGGCACTCCATGAAGTTAGCATGGGGCACATTTGAAACAAATCGGAGAAAGTTCTTTTTTACTCAACGCACAATTAAACTCTGGAATTTGTTGCCAGAGGAAGTGGTTCGTGCAGTTAGTATAGCTGTGTTTAAAAAAGGATTGGATAAGTTCTTGGAGGAGAAGTCCATTACCTGCTATTAAGTTCACTTAGAGAATAGCCACTGCCATTAGCAATGGTTACATGGAATAGACTTAGTTTTTGGGTACTTGCCAGGTTCTTATGGCCTGGATTGGCCTCTGTTGGAAACAGGATGCTGGGCTTGATGGACCCTTGGTCTGACCCAGTATGGCAATTTCTTATGTTCTTATGTTCTTATGTTTCTTTTCAGATATTGATTTATATCTGAGGCCAAAACACAGGGCCAAAGCCATTTTGGGATGCGTACAGCGCTGGCACAAGCTTGAGCACCAAGTAGGCAGAGAAATGATGATGATGGCCTTCTTGTAGGTCTTCTGAGAAACCTGAGAAGAGACGCAGCCCGCTGTGGGACATTTTCCAGTGCCAGGGCAGAGGAGGCAGAGTGCTCACCCCACCGGGAGAGAAATCACCTGCACAGCGAGCTCATCGCATTTTAAGCAGGCCTGAAGGGACCATGGGGAGCCAAGGAGTAAAACGTCCAAGCCCTCCACAGCAGCCCAAGAACTGTCCCTACACTGTCATCGGGGGTCGTCGTCACCAGAAGCTTGTGTCACTTGAAAATTAGGAGAAGCAGCGTGGGGGCTGTTTCTTTGAGGCTCATCAGCTTCTCTGGGAGTCTTACCCCATGTCTGCCCCTTTTTCTAAAGTCTAAGATCTGAGCTTGCTTGTCTCTCATTTCCGTTACAATAGCTTCAGAGAATAGTGGAAGGCACTTTAAAGAAATCCCCTCCAGCAGCAGGAGCAGGAGTGTGCAAGACGCATGCTGTTTGTGCGTTTCACAAAGGATGCTTAGCCTTGGGATCCCACAGGCTGCTTGTTCTGAAGGAATCCCTGCCTTGTGATAGGCCCTGCTGGGTTTGTTCCCAGCACTAATCATGCTTTAATGGCTATAAGGCACATCTGGGGGGGGGGGGGGAGGGGTGTATCGTAGGGGGGCATCAGCACTTCTCACGGAGTGGAAGGCACTAGGCCTTCAGCCTCCTGCCTCTCACGAAACCTGAGACCTGGCGACACGCGCAAGCAGCGTGGACTCGGTGGTGCTCTATTGCACCATCAGAAAGTGCCCCACAAACACGCCACCCTCTGATGTTGTCGGCGCACGTGGCAGCTGCGTTATAAATGCACATGTTCTGAATGCAGCCAGAGGCAGTGCAAGACACATCTGTTCTCTGCATGTTGCAGCCCTTGGACTCCAGTTACCTTAAAGATCCTCAGGTCTTCTTGCTCCTTGCCTTCTTGAAATTTTGTGTTTGCCTCCAGCATCTCCCCAGGAGGTCAATCACTTACCAAAAAAAAAAATCCCAGCAAATGTCAGACCCTGCTGCTATAACACACTGAAGGCTTTGTTACATACGGAGGTCATGGCACGCTGATGTTTAGACGCTGACGGTGTTGTAGCGCATATTTCACCCTGATGACTTTCCATACCGATGGTGCAATGCACATTCCCTGTACGTACCAGGATCAGTCCAGACCGCTGGGTTGTGTCTCCTTTCCTGTCAATCTTTCCCCGCAAACATCCCAGGGCTGCTACTTGAACCCTGGAAGGGAGACACAACCCAGCCGTCTGGACTGATCCTTGGTAATACAGTAACGAAAATTAGCAGGTAAGAACCAATTTTCCTTTGTAGGCTGATGGCAGTGTCGCACGTTGGTGTAGTGCACTGATGGCGATGTAGCACGCTGGTGACTTTAGATACCAATGGTGCAATGCACATTGTAGGCTGATGGCAGTGTCGCACGTTGGTGTAGTGCACTGATGGCGATGTAGCACGCTGGTGATTTAGATACCGATGGTGCAATGCACATTGTAGGCTGATGGCAGTGTCGCACGTTGGTGCAGTGCACTGATGGCGATATAGCACGCTGGTGACTTTACATACCGATGGTGCAATGCACATTGTAGGCTGGTGGCAGTGTCGCACGTTGGTGCAGTGCACTGATGGCGATGTAGCACGCTGGTGACTTTACATACCGATGGTGCAATGCGCAGTGTAGCACGTTGGCGATGTAGCACGCTGGTGACTTTACATACCGATGGTGCAATTGCACATTGGAGGCTGATGACAGTGTAGCACGTTGGTGTAGTGCACTGATGGCGATGTAGCACGCTGGTGACTTTACATACCGAAGGTGCAATGCACATTGTAGGCTGATGACAGTGTAGCACGTTGGCGATGTAGCACGCTGGCGACTTTACATACCGATGGTGCAATGCACATTGTAGGTTGATGGCAGTGTCGCACATTGGTGTAGTGCACTGATGGCGATGTAGCACGCTGGTGACTTTACATACCGATGGTGCAATGCACATTGCAGGCTGATGGCAGTGTCGCACGTTGGTGTAGTGCACTGATGGCGATGTAGCACGCTGGTGACTTTACATACCGATGGTGCAATGCACATTGTAGGCTGATGGCAGTGTCGCATGTTGGTGTAGTGCACCGATGGCGATGTAGCACGCTGGTGACTTTAGATACCGATGGTGCAATGCACATTGTAGGCTGATGGCAGTGTCGCACGTTGGTGTAGTGCACTGATGGCGATGTAGCACGCTGGTGACTTTAGATACCAATGGTGCAATGCACATTGTAGGCTGATGGCAGTGTCGCACGTTGGTGCAGTGCACTGATGGCGATATAGCACGCTGGTGACTTTACATACCGATGGTGCAATGCACATTGTAGGCTGGTGGCAGTGTCGCACGTTGGTGCAGTGCACTGATGGCGATGTAGCACGCTGGTGACTTTACATACCGATGGTGCAATGCGCAGTGTAGCACGTTGGCGATGTAGCACGCTGGTGACTTTACATACCGAAGGTGCAATGCACATTGTAGGCTGATGACAGTGTAGCACGTTGGCGATGTAGCACGTTGGTGACTTTACATACCGATGGTGCAATGCACATTGTAGGTTGATGGCAGTGTCGCACATTGGTGTAGTGCACTGATGGCGATGTAGCACGCTGGTGACTTTACATACCGATGGTGCAATGCACATTGCAGGGTGGTGGCAGTGTCGCACGTTGGTGCAGTGCACTGATGGCGATGTAGCACGCTGGTGACTTTACATACCGATGGTGCAATGCACATTGTAGGCTGATGGCAGTGTCGCACGTTGGTGTAGTGCACTGATGGCAATGTAGCACGCTGGTGACTTTACATACCGATGGTGCAATGCACATTGTAGGCTGATGGCAGTGTCGCACGTTGGTGTAGTGCACTGATGGCGATGTAGCACGCTGGTGACTTTACATACCGATGGTGCAATGCGCAGTGTAGCACGTTGGCGATGTAGCACGCTGGTGACTTTACATACCGATGGTGCAATTGCACATTGGAGGCTGATGACAGTGTAGCACGTTGGTGTAGTGCACTGATGGTGATGTAGCACGCTGGTGACTTTACATACCGAAGGTGCAATGCACATTGTAGGCTGATGACAGTGTAGCACGTTGGCGATGTAGCACGTTGGTGACTTTACATACCGATGGTGCAATGCACATTGTAGGTTGATGGCAGTGTCGCACATTGGTGTAGTGCACTGATGGCGATGTAGCACGCTGGTGACTTTACATACCGATGGTGCAATGCACATTGCAGGCTGATGGCAGTGTCGCACATTGGTGTAGTGCACTGATGGCGATGTAGCACGCTGGTGACTTTACATACCGATGGTGCAATGCACATTGTAGGCTGATGGCAGTGTCGCACGTTGGTGTAGTGCACTGATGGCGATGTAGCACGCTGGTGACTTTACATACCGATGGTGCAATGCACATTGTAGGCTGATGGCAGTGTCGCACGTTGGTGTAGTGCACTGATGGCGATGTAGCACGCTGGTGATTTAGATACCGATGGTGCAATGCACATTGTAGGCTGATGGCAGTGTCGCACGTTGGTGCAGTGCACTGATGGCGATATAGCACGCTGGTGACTTTACATACCGATGGTGCAATGCACATTGTAGGCTGGTGGCAGTGTCGCACGTTGGTGCAGTGCACTGATGGCGATGTAGCACGCTGGTGACTTTACATACCGATGGTGCAATGCGCAGTGTAGCACGTTGGCGATGTAGCACGCTGGTGACTTTACATACCGATGGTGCAATTGCACATTGGAGGCTGATGACAGTGTAGCACGTTGGTGTAGTGCACTGATGGCGATGTAGCACGCTGGTGACTTTACATACCGAAGGTGCAATGCACATTGTAGGCTGATGACAGTGTAGCACGTTGGCGATGTAGCACGCTGGCGACTTTACATACCGATGGTGCAATGCACATTGTAGGTTGATGGCAGTGTCGCACATTGGTGTAGTGCACTGATGGCGATGTAGCACGCTGGTGACTTTACATACCGATGGTGCAATGCACATTGCAGGCTGATGGCAGTGTCGCACGTTGGTGTAGTGCACTGATGGCGATGTAGCACGCTGGTGACTTTACATACCGATGGTGCAATGCACATTGTAGGCTGATGGCAGTGTCGCATGTTGGTGTAGTGCACCGATGGCGATGTAGCACGCTGGTGACTTTAGATACCGATGGTGCAATGCACATTGTAGGCTGATGGCAGTGTCGCACGTTGGTGTAGTGCACTGATGGCGATGTAGCACGCTGGTGACTTTAGATACCAATGGTGCAATGCACATTGTAGGCTGATGGCAGTGTCGCACGTTGGTGCAGTGCACTGATGGCGATATAGCACGCTGGTGACTTTACATACCGATGGTGTAATGCACATTGTAGGCTGGTGGCAGTGTCGCACGTTGGTGCAGTGCACTGATGGCGATGTAGCACGCTGGTGACTTTACATACCGATGGTGCAATGCGCAGTGTAGCACGTTGGCGATGTAGCACGCTGGTGACTTTACATACCGAAGGTGCAATGCACATTGTAGGCTGATGACAGTGTAGCACGTTGGCGATGTAGCACGTTGGTGACTTTACATACCGATGGTGCAATGCACATTGTAGGTTGATGGCAGTGTCGCACATTGGTGTAGTGCACTGATGGCGATGTAGCACGCTGGTGACTTTACATACCAATGGTGCAATGCACATTGCAGGGTGGTGGCAGTGTCGCACGTTGGTGCAGTGCACTGATGGCGATGTAGCACGCTGGTGACTTTACATACCGATGGTGCAATGCACATTGTAGGCTGATGGCAGTGTCGCACGTTGGTGTAGTGCACTGATGGCAATGTAGCACGCTGGTGACTTTACATACCGATGGTGCAATGCACATTGTAGGCTGATGGCAGTGTCGCACGTTGGTGTAGTGCACTGATGGCAATGTAGCACGCTGGTGACTTTACATACCGATGGTGCAATGCGCAGTGTAGCACGTTGGCGATGTAGCACGCTGGTGACTTTACATACCGATGGTGCAATTGCACATTGGAGGCTGATGACAGTGTAGCACGTTGGTGTAGTGCACTGATGGTGATGTAGCACGCTGGTGACTTTACATACCGAAGGTGCAATGCACATTGTAGGCTGATGACAGTGTAGCACGTTGGCGATGTAGCACGTTGGTGACTTTACATACCGATGGTGCAATGCACATTGTAGGTTGATGGCAGTGTCGCACATTGGTGTAGTGCACTGATGGCGATGTAGCACGCTGGTGACTTTACATACCGATGGTGCAATGCACATTGCAGGCTGATGGCAGTGTCGCACATTGGTGTAGTGCACTGATGGCGATGTAGCACGCTGGTGACTTTACATACCGATGGTGCAATGCACATTGTAGGCTGATGGCAGTGTCGCACGTTGGTGTAGTGCACTGATGGCGATGTAGCACGCTGGTGACTTTACATACCGATGGTGCAATGCACATTGTAGGCTGATGGCAGTGTCGCACGTTGGTGTAGTGCACTGATGGCGATGTAGCACGCTGGTGACTTTACACACCGATGGTGCAATGCACATTGCAGGGTGGTGGCAGTGTCGCACGTTGGTGTAGTGCACTGATGGCGATGTAGCACGCTGGTGACTTTGCAGAAGAGCAAACTGTGCTGTGCTCAGCTCTGTGATGCGTTCTGCGGCAGTAAAAAGGTCCTTTTGAGGACAATTTTAAAAGAGATCTAGCTAGAGTTGCTAGGTTTAAGAGTCTGAAGTCTGCTTACCACTTTCACAACATTTGTGGCCATGTGCTTAGGTCAGGGGGTAAATGATCTGTGTAGAATTTCATTTTAAAATCTGATTGTGCAGTCCCTGCCTGCCCCCCTATGGTTGGGCAGGCTAGATAGGACGTATGGTCCTTTTCTGCCTTCATCTCCCTACCTTTCTATGGGTAGCTTTTCCTTTGAAAATCTGATACATGAGACAAGTCCTAAAAGTAAGCACAGACTTTAGCTAGTGAAATGGCTGTTTGTGGAGGATTTATTAATCTGTCCTGGGACTGCTGCTGACTTTCGGCACCCCCTCTGCCCCCCCCCCCCCCCCCCCCCCCCGAGCGGATTTCCGACCTGCTTCTCCTTTCTTCCCTTTCTAGGAAATGACCATCCCCTGGTGCTTAAAGAGAGCCGAACTCGTCTTCAAGTGCGTGAAAGGTAAGCGCGGCCCACGGCGCTCCGTACGTGACCTCCCGGGTTTTATCTTTGTCCTGTGGATTGAGCAGCGCGTTGCATGTGCTTGGGCGTTTATGAGCAACCGGAAGATCCCAGGCGACCTTGCAGGAACGTTTAATCCATGGCTCTGGCGTGTGCCGGAGGGGGATTAGTGTGCCAGGCAGGCCAGCAGCGAGAGTGGCCTCTGGCAGGGGAGACGCCTGGCCTCACTGGGGGCTGGCACCGGGGCGGTGGGTGGGTGACATGAGTGAATGAGAGGGGGAGAAGGGCGCCTGGTACAGGAGCGGCAGCAGCGGGCGAGTGACCTGGCACAGCTGTGGGAAGGGAGGATCAGAGGAAGGTGTTCTAGCAGCAGAAGAGCAGGCGAGACAGGGTTAGGAGCAGAAAGCGTAACCAGTAACCGGCAGGCAGATTGACTGAGACCCCCATCAGGACAAGTCGGTGAGAGCTATGGGGAAGGGGCTGATCTTCCTGTATGGGAGTGGGGGATGGAAGAAGCGCTGTGTAAGGGCATGATCGGGGAACACTACGAAAATCTGAACAAATACGCGGGAAGCTGAGGCTTAAAAGGATCTTGAAGACGAAGCTTGGAAAGGTGTCCGTCACTTTTAGAAGGGCCGGAAAGTGTGTGTCTGTCTGTCCGTGCAGCCGTGGCAGGGGGAGAGCGGCATGCCCCGGTGATGAAGCAGGGGGTGAGTGGGCTGCCCTAGAGTGCACGTCGGTGCTGCAGAGGTCTCTTGATCAGGTGGCAGGCTATGATGGGGGAATGCCCGCGGGTGGTACTGAGCTGCCCTGCACGCGGTGACCACAGAGCTGCAGCACAAAACCCTCCCGGTTTGCTCTGGAGATTGCCTTTATTATTATTATTATTATTATTATTATTATTGCCTCCTGGAAGCGCTGGTGGTGGGAATGATTCCCCTCAAGCAGGTCATGCAGTGGCAGGGGTTTGATGACAGATGAATTGTTTTTTTTGGTTTTCGCTGGACTTTGAAGGGACAGTACTCTTCCCTTCCCTGGGCCTAAAATGCCCACTCCCACACCCCCTCTGTTTAGCCCTCCAGCTAAGGTGGAAGAGACCTGAGGTTGAGACAGAGGGGAGGGGGAAGGTTGGTGTGGGTGGCCCTGACCCTGGGACCTTGGCTCTGGATCTGGCCGGTTCTTTGACGCAGTGGAGCCACAGCGGTGCTACCGTGAGTGAGGGAACGAGGCCCCACATTGTGTGAGACGGCAGAGCCTAATGACCGTTCCGGGGCACGGGGCGAGGTGGCCCAGAGCGGTGTCGGGATGCTGAATACTTGTAGATTCCGCTTTCTCTGACGATTTGCAGTAACGAGGTCCAGGTTCATTATCAACTAGAAAAGGGCTGGGATTTGTGGCTTCCCAGCCCCGCACAATGGCAACGCCTCCCCAGGGGGGATGAGTCACAGGCAGTGTGTGGCGTTGGGGGTGGTCTTCTTCTTCTACGCTCAGATCGGTCCTTAATCCTGGATTTTCTTTTCTTCTGTCTTGTAACATTCCTCGCTTCTTGTTGTTGTTCTCTGTCCATAAAATTATATTAAGAGGTTTTGCTTTTCAGTTCTGTCAGGAGTTGCTGCCCTGGCGTTCCACGTCTACCACCATGCAACCCCCTCCTCGTTCTGTGTGAGGTCAAGTCCGGATTTAAGTTGTGTGCGCCAGCAGGCACTGGAGGGGGATCTGCCCCCAGGTGGGGTAATCCCACCCCCCCTCCCCGATCGCTCCTGCCCGCTTCTCCTCTTGTGGCAGGAAGGTCAGGGCGGGGCCTCCTGCAGCTGTCACCCCTCCCCTTCCTTCTGCCTGGGCTTCTTGTTACCATAGAAACCTGTGCGAGGGGAGGGGTAGCACAGGACCGGTCAGGGTACGCTAGCTGCAGGAGGCCCCCACCCTAAATTTCCTGGCTCCGGTTGCATCTCTGGGGGGGGCGGCGGTTTCACCTCAGCAGGCCCGGATTTAGATGTGTGGTAGAGGACGGCGACACTCCAGCGCATGTAAAAAAATAAAATAAATAAATTTGGCACCAGAGGTTGTTGCCAACGTTCCCTATACCTAAATCAGGGCTTGTGTGAGATGGAGGGTCCCTGACCATGCCGTCCCTTGGTGTAATAAAGGTCGTCCCTCTTTTCCTGCAGTGTTGCTGCCATTTTTAATAAAAATAATGCCCCTGGATGGATGAATGAAAGTCAGGACACGCCAGTTCCCTGTACGTACCCGGATCATGGAAGGGAGCCGCAGGTTCAGCTGCCTGCATCTGCTGGAGACAGAGAAATACTGAAGGGATGCAGGGTAGGCTCTGTCCTGATATAGGAAACCCTTTCAGTTTTTCTCTGTCGCCATCTGCTGGACAGGAGGCTCAACCCCCGGTCTGGACTGATCCGTGGTACTACAGGAACCAAAATTAGCAGGTAAGAACCCATTTTCCTGTTGGCTGGTTCCTACTTATCTGTTCATCTTTATCTTGTTGTTTCATAGGGTTCATGATGGAAATGGCTTCCTGGGATGGAGGTGTTTCTCGTACAGTCCAGTTCCTGGTGCCACAGGTGATGCATTCCTTGAGCAGTTACTTGGCAGGGTCCTCCTTCAGACATGCAGAGGTGCTGGAATAATCGCCCGCTTATTCTCGATGTTCCCTTTAATTATTGTTATGGCTTTGGTGAGCCCATAACTTTCACCCAGTGAGCATGGGGGTGGCGGAACTTGTTTTTCACCGAGAGGAACCCATGGTGGTCTCTGTCTGTTTCTACCCCCATTGGTGGGCAGCTGGTCATGCCCTTCCTTCCTGTGGGCAGTTTCTCTTCTCTTCCCCTCAATTGGCTGTTTCTTACTTTCTCTCCCTTCCCTCATCCTCACCTTTCGGGCATTGTCTCACCTCCCTTGCCCGCTCCCTGTGGGCAGTTCCTCATCTCCCCCCGCCTGTCCCTTCCCATGGGCTGTTTCTCTCCTTGTGCAGGCCGCCTCCTCCTCCTCCAGTTATTCGGTGGATGACGGGATGAGCTCCACCCGTCACCCAGGCCTCCTCTTTCAGTAGCTGCCCAGGGCCTTCTCTTTTTCTTCGATGGGTGGTGGGTGGGCTCTGCCAGCCTCCCCAGATCTCCTCCTCCCACCTTTGGTGGATGGGCAAGCATTCTTCAGACGTGGACTGTCTTGATTGTGGCTCTTGTAAACAGAAGATCAGCAGCTCTGGCCCATGAGTGTTAAAATGTGCAAGGCTGAGCTCGGGAGGGATCTGAGCTGTGCATCCTGCATACACTTGCAGCATTGAGGGAGCAAGGGCTAACAGCCATAGAAGTCTGAGCATTTTCACGCCTTATCCAAGTCAGCTGCTGTTGTCGGTTTTTTGTTTTTTTTTCTTTGCTTCTGTATTTTCTTTGGTAGAGGAACATAAAATATCCCACAGTAACACAGAAAATGACAGCAGTTAAAAAGCAAAGTGGGGCTCATTCAGTCTGTTCAGTAGTGATTTGTCCACTTTGGGTAGACGCACATATGGACTCACAACACACTTCCCCTTCCATATGTCCCTCTAGGGTTTAACCACTGCCCTGAGCAGGTTAACCCAGTGCTTCATTAACATCGCATACTCAGTCCTACATCCACAGGAGGGATAGTCCCACCAGGACCTGCCAGCCTCCCGGGAGAGGAACTCCTATCGAAGAACAAAAATCTTCTGCCTGAATCTCTCCTTCTTTTTTTTTTTTAAGGTTCAGAACTGCAGGTTTTGCACCTCCTCCATCTGCTGGAGACAGAGAAATACTGTAGGACTGCAGGTGCTACACCAGGTTATGTTCCAGTTGCTGTGAATAATTTCTCTGTCTCCATCTGCTGGAAGGGAGGCAAAACCCAGGACATCAGTCCTACATCCAGCAGCCCTCCACATATCTTACCACCAAGCTTGGAAATCATCTAAACAGCTATTAAAACCTGTGATACTGTGGTCTAAACTTCTGGCCAAGTGGGTCCCATGACCTTGCTGAACGGTATCAGTACACCATCAATCTGTCCGCACGAAACTGAGGTGTTTGTAGTCTGCTGGTACCAACCCAGGTATCCACTGGTGTGATCACACTTCCTTTTCCTAGCATGTAGCCAGATGGACTCAGGACCAGTGGGTTATACTCCCCTGCCAGCAGATGGAGACGGAGTCAGGTTTCAAAGCTGATGTCACCCTATATACTCCCCTGCAATGACTTCAGCCCTTCGGTATTTCTCCGTCTCCAGCAGATAGAGGACGTGCTTTCCTTATGGGGATCGCTGTAAGTTTTGGAAGAAACAATTCTATTTTTAAATTGGAGAAAAGATTGAGCCCTGGTCTCCTAAAGGTCCCGCCCCCAGTTGAGAACTCCTGAGGTGATTTCCAAGATCCCTCAGAGGTGTGGCTTGGTCTGGTAGCTGGTTCCCGGCGTGGATTTTGCTGTTGAAGCAGCTGAAAAGCGACGGGTGCAGGAAGCTGAGCGCGGCGATAACTGCCTAAGCCCTCTCCCCTTGCAGTCTCTGTACTCAGCCGGTAAGTGCTGAGCCCAAGTAAGTTAAAAAAAAAAAAAAAAAAGATTTACCTCCCGATTCAGAGACATTGGAGGGGTTCGGTAAGACTTCCTCCGGTCTCCTTGCTTGGCACGCCGTACTGATGTCATTCCTGATCTCATTGGAGTAAGGGGAAGTGGGCTTCCAAGCAGGTTGAGTGGCCCTCCGATGGGCTAGGCCTCGCTTGAGGCTTGGTAGGCTCACCGCGTGGTAGGCCTCAGAGGCGTCATCTTGCACGCATCTTTGTGCCCTCCATAGAGCGTCGGAACGCACAGTACATGTCAGCTCTGCACACACGCCATGCACATAACGCCGCACACACGTTGTGTGTATAACTTCGCGTGCATATATACACACACAACTTACTAAGCGCACAATTCAACTAAAGCCGGGTGCACAGGCTGTACGTGCACCTCACCAAGGCCCACATAGGCACCTGAAATCTGTGTGCATAAAATCTTAAACGTGAGCCAACTGAACAAGCAGTTACCATCACCATTGGCTCCAGCAGCAAAGAAACAAAAGACCCTTTCTCTGCATTTTGTCTTCCCTGTACGTACCTGGATCAGTCCAGACCGTGGGTTATGTCCCCATTCCAGCAGATGGAGTCAGCAAAAACCTCGAGGGGGCGCCACCATAAGTACTACTACCCCCTCTGCAGGAGTTCAGTATCTTCTGACTCCAGCAGATGCGAGTAGGGTACTTGGGTTTCTCCCAACTTGGTCTAGGTTTTTGACTTTTACCTCTGCTTCTTTCCCTTGGGCTTCTGCCTATTTCTTTTGAATCAAGTTTTCTTGTTTAAAAAAAAAAAAAAAAGTTAATTAATAGGGTTCAATTTTGGGGAGGCGTGGCTTACCCTTTGTCCTGTGTGTCCTTTCCTTTGCTGTGCTTCGGACCGTACGGGGTAAGTGGTAGTGTTGGTATCGTCTTTTGTATTCTTTTCTTGCAGCTCCCCAAACTGCTCCTGCCTCGCGGATGCTGGTGGTGCCGGCCTCTCCGCGCGGGCTAGCCTGAAAGCGGCCATTTTGCAGCTCCTCGTGGGCTGCTGGTGCAGGCAGGCAGGCTGGCTTTTCTCGGCGGGCCGTGCGGCCGGGAGGGCCCCCCTGCGACTCTTGTCTTCTTCTCCGCCGGCGGGCAGTGCAGGCCATCGGGCCCCCCCGCGGCGGCAGCGCGCTTGCTCGCGGAACCCCGAGGCTCGATTTTTTTTTTTTACTTTATTTTTCGCGGGTTTTCTCCGCGACACTGATGCCGCGACCGACGTGTTGCGCGGCCTGCGGCGAACCGGGGTCCCGCATCTCCCGGGAGGGCATCTGTGCACGGTGCCTTCCCGGGGGGGAAGGCACCTCACAGCCCGCCGCTGATTTTTCGTTTCTTGTGCCTTTGCCTGGACGCCGTCGGCCGGCCCCTCCCCCATTCCTGGCGGGAACGGCGGCCATTTTGAGCACTCAGCGTCCGGAGGGATTTCAGGAAACGCCGGATGACAGGGATTCGGCAGCGGCTTCGCCCCCGACCTTGCAACCGGAGCAAGGCCCACAGGGGCAAGCCAGCGCGGAGCCACCGCCTGCCGGAGCCCCCCCGGCCAGACCAGGGTTTTCCCCGGAGTTTATACTCCTTATGCACACGGCTTACCTGCAGGGACTGGATGAACCGGTGGGACCCCCCCCTGCCAAGCTGTGCCGGACCTCGCCCGCGGCTCCGGCCCCCCCCGTCTCGGCGGGAGTGGGGGCCCCCCGTCCTCCCTCCCGCGTCCGGACGGTTCCAGGACCGGTGGGAGCGGTGCCAGACCCAGGGGCCCTTGATCCCGATTTCCCAGACTTGGGCCAAGGGGACCCCACGCCGGAAGGAGACGATCCGCGTACGCTGCGGCTCTTCCAGAGGGAAGAACTGGAGGAGCTCATCCCACGAATCATTCAGGAACTGGATCTGGACCCGCCGCCAGACCCGCCCGCTCCAGTAGCGCCTGCGGTTGTCACATCCTCGAAGAAGGGGGATCCGGTCCTGGCTGCCCTGCGGCCAAGGGCCCGGGCATTTCCCATTCACGAATCGTTCCTGCAGCTTCTCACGAGGGAATGGGATACCCCTGAGGCTTCCCTAAAGGTAGGCCGCGCCATGGAAAGGCTGTATCCACTACCACAGGATTTCCTGGATCTCATCAAGGTACCGAGAGTTGACTCCGCAGTTTCAGCGGTCACAAAGAGGACGACCTTGCGGGAGGAGCGGCCTTGCGGGATACGCAAGATCGCAAATTGGAGATTTTCCTGAAGAGAGTCTTCGAGGTTTCCGCACTGGGGATGAGGGCAGCGAAGTGCAGTTCCCTCGCCCAGCGGGCGAGCCTCCTGTGGGTACAGCAACTCCTCACCTCCCAGGATCTGCCTGCTGCGGAGGCCGCCCAGGCGGATAGGTTAGAAGCTGCGGTGGCATACGGGGCGGATGCCTCGTATGACCTGTTCCGAGTCCTGGCTAGGTCCATGGTTTCGGTGGTGGCGGCCAGACGCCTGCTTTGGCTCCGCAACTGGGCAGCGGATACGTCCTCCAAGTCAAGTCTGGGCTCCCTGCCTTTCAGGGGTAAGTTCCTCTTTGGAGAAGATCTGGACCAGCTCATCAAGTCCCTGGGGGAAAACGCGGTTCACCGCCTTCCGGAGGATAGATATCGTCCTTCTCGTGCGTTTGCTTCTTCCCGGACTAGGGCCAGGGCGCAGCGGCGTTACCGGAGCTACAGGCCGGGGGGTTCCCGGCCTGCCGCGCCCAGGTCTCAGCCCTGGGCGTGTTCCTTTCGCGGACGCAGGCCCGCCCGCACCTCTCCAGGGGCAGGTAATCCCTCACCCAAGTCCTCGCAATGATGCCAGGCTCGCCCACTCCGCCGTACCCAAGATTGGGGGGCGGCTGACGTTCTTCTACAAGGAGTGGGCGCGGATTACCTCAGACCAGTGGGTTCTGGACACCGTAAAGCACGGCTACGCATTGGAATTTGTCCGCCCACCAAAGGGTAGTTTCATTTTCTCCCCTTGTGGCTCGGCTCTCAAGAGACGAGCGGTGCAGTCAACGCTGGACAGGCTTCAGGAGATAGGTGCTATTGCGCCTGTGCCCTTCGGAGAGGTGGGCTTGGGCCACTATTCCATCTACTTCGTAGTGCCAAAGAAGGACGGTTCGTCTCGGCCCATCCTGGACCTCAAGGAAGTCAACAAGTCCCTCCGAGTGGTCCGCTTTCGCATGGAAACGCTGCGGTCGGTGATTGCGGCGGTACATCCGGGGGAGTTCCTCGCCTCCCTGGACCTCACGGAGGCTTACTTACATATCCCCATCCGTTCGGACCATCATCGTCTTCTCCGGTTCAAGATTCTGGACCAGCACTTCCAGTTCGTCGCTCTCCCATTTGGGCTGGCGACGGCACCGCGCACCTTCACCAAGATCATGGTAGTCGTGGCTGCGGCCCTTCGGAAGGAGGGTATTCTGGTCCATCCCTATCTCGACGATTGGCTCATACGGGCGAAGTCCTTCACCCACGGCCAAGCAGCGGTGTCCCGGGTGCTACAGTTCCTGCATTCCCTGGGATGGGTAGTGAATTTTTCCAAAAGCTCCCTCGTGCCCTCTCAGCGCTTGGATTTCTTGGGGGCGACCTTCGATACCCGGCTGGGCAAGGTCTTCCTGCGACAGGACAAGGCGCACTCTTTGCGGGATCACATACTGCGATTCTCTGCGTTGCCAGATCCCACTTCCTGGGACTACCTGCAACTTCTGGGGGTGATGGGATCCACAATCGACATGGTCCCTTGGGCATTTGCGCACCTCCGGCCCTTACAGTGGGCGCTCCTCTCCCGTTGGAAGCCACTCTCGCAGGACTACCAGGTGGTCCTCCCGCTCCCTCAGAAGGCCAGGGACAGTCTGGGCTGGTGGCTGGAGCCGTCCAACCTAGCTCGAGGGGTGTCCCTCGCCGTACCAGATTGGGTGGTGGTCACTACCGATGCCAGTCTGGTGGGCTGGGGCGCGGTCTGCGATCGCAGCGCCACGCAAGGGACGTGGTCCGCGGTGGAGGCGACATGGTCCATCAATCGTCTGGAGACCAGAGCGGTCAGGCTCGCTCTGCGACATTTTCTCCCACTTCTTCGGAACCGGGAGGTCAGGATACTTTCGGACAACGCTACCGCCGTGGCCTACATCAATCGCCAAGGGGGCCCGCGCAGTCCACAGGTCGCTCTAGAGGCGGCGCTGCTCATGCAATGGGCGGAGCACCATCTCGTTCGGCTAGCAGCGTCTCACATAGCCGGAGTGGACAATGTGCAGGCGGACTTCCTCAGTCGTCAACTGCTGGACCCCGGAGAGTGGTCTCTGTCCGAAGAGGCGATGCAGCTCCTCGTCCATCGGTGGGGGCTCCCCACCTAGATCTGATGGCATCTGCGCTCAACGCCAAGGCCCCCCGCTTCTTCAGTCGGCGAAGAGAACGCGGTGCGGAAGGGGTGGACGCGCTGGCGCTCCCATGGCCGACCCATCTTCTGCTCTACGCGTTTCCCCCGTGGCCTCTCATAGGCAGGATGATCCGCAGAATAGAAGGACATCAGGGGACGGTGATTTTCGTCGCCCCGGAATGGCCACGACGACCTTGGTTTGCGGACCTGCTACAGCTGGTAGTCGACGGACCGGTCCGGCTGGGACACCTCCCCCTCCTCTTGCATCAGGGTCCAGTATTTTTCGAGCAGGCAGAACTCTTCTGTCTTGCGGCCTGGCTTTTGAGAGGCGCCGCCTCCGGCGCCGAGGGTACCCGGAGGCGGTAGTGTCCACGTTGCTGCGGGCGCGTAAGACGTCCACGTCGGTGGCCTACGTCCGAGTCTGGAAGGTGTTCGAGCTGTGGTGTACCAGTCAGGACACGAGTCCTACTACGGCCTCGATTTCTCAGATTCTCCAGTTCTTACAAGCCGGGGTGGACAAGGGGCTAGACTATAACTCTCTGAGGGTTCGGGTGTCCGCCCTTGGGTCGCTGTTGCGGGCAGAGGGCTCCCTCCTACAACATCCGGACATTGCTCGTTTCCTCAAGGGTGTCAAGCATCTGCGACCTCCGCTACGGGATCCTTGTCCATCCTGGAGTCTCAACCTGGTGCTTCGCGCCCTGTCGGAGCCTCAGTTTGAGCCACTGCGCAGTTCAACACTTAAGGACCTTACCCTCAAGACGGTATTTTTGGTGGCCATCTGTTCCACTCGTCGCATTTCGGAGCTGCAGGCTCTGTCGTGCAGGGAACCCTACCTTCGGTTTTCTGATTCTGGAGTTTCGATCCGCACCGTACCTTCCTTCCTCCCGAAGGTGGTCTCTGCGTTTCATATGAATCAGACGGTGGAGTTGCCGTCCTTCTCCTCCTCTGAGCCGAGGGCTCTCCGACTCTTGGACGTTCAACGCACGCTGCGCATCTATCTGGAGGCTACAAACGAGTTCCGGACGTCTGACCATCTGTTTGTCCTTTGGTCCGGACCCAAGAAGGGTTCCCAGGCCTCCAAGACTACCATTGCTAGGTGGTTGAAAGCGGGGATTGCAGCTTCCTACGTTGGGGCGGGGCGGACTCCCCCGCCCGGCATTGTAGCGCATTCCACACGCTCTCAGGCGGCTTCCTGGGCGGAGGTTCGTTCGGTCTCTTCTCAAGAGATCTGCAGAGCGGCTACCTGGAAGTCGTTACACACTTTCGCGAGGCACTATCGTTTGCATCTCGCCTCTCCCGTCTCGGGACATTTTGGTGAGCAGGTTCTCCGAGCAGGCCTCGCAGGACCCCACCCGATTTAGGGACGCTTGGGTACATCCCACGGTCTGGACTGATCCAGGTACGTACAGGGAAAAGAAAATTATTACTTACCTGCTAATTTTCGTTCCTGTAGTACCATGGATCAGTCCAGACGCCCACCACATCTGGGTGCTCAGCCTGCTCCGATTCCTGCGACGGGACTGTACTGGTATCTGTCCTTCACCATTGTCACTGTTCACTGTGTTCACAGCTTTACCATTTTCAATGTTCCCTGTGTTCACAGCTCCTCACAAGTTGACTTACTGTTTGTGCAGCCTCCTACACGTTGCTAGGACGCTCCAGTTTTTAGTTGCTATGGTTGACGGCTATTGTTGGCCGGTTTGTATAAACTTGATTCAATACGGGGGTTCTGTTTGTCTACTCGGGCTTTGATATACTCGATACTGAACTCCTGCAGAGGGGGTAGTAGTACTTATTGTGACGCCCCCTCGAGGTTTTTGCTGACTCCATCTGCTGGAATGGGGACATAACCCACGGTCTGGACTGATCCATGGTACTACAGGAACGAAAATTAGCAGGTAAGTAATAATTTTCTTATATTAGAGCTGCACAGGCTGACCTGGATTCTTGCTTATGTCAGCACTTTGAGGAAGCCCAGGGAGAGTTGGCCTCCCCGGACCTTGCTAAGCCCGGATCCTCCCATTCAGAGGATGAGTCAGCCACAGCCTTAGCTGGAAGTACCCTGGATCTGAGTAAACCCCGGAACTGGGTCATCCATGGGATGGGGAAATTCAGTGGCACCTACCCCAGTACCTCCTGAGCTAGGTGTGGACCCGGCTGCCTTCTCTTGGGTGGAATTTTTCCAAGGCCTTCAAGCCCTCGTACAGGCACAGTCTGCTACCTCACCCGCCCCTGTCAGGACAGAACCTCATCCAGTAAGCCCTCCCTCTCACAGTCTTATCAGCAGACCTCAAAGCTTGCCTCGACTCACCAAGGGTATCCCTGGCAGGGACCCGGACGCACGGACAAAGAAGTGGATCTAGATTCCTTGGAAGATGGGGAAATCCTCTGGTATAGAACCATATCGGACCGTGTTACAGTTTTTCAATACAGACAAATTGCCGGCCCTGGTTTCCCAGACCCTGAAGATGCTGAGAGTTCCTGGGGCAAACTCTATGATGGAACCAAAGAAGAATCCCATTCCAATTTCCCTACGGAAAGCCTCTTGCTACTTTCCAGTATTGGAAGCCATCCAGGAGATGATTAACCTGGAAAGGGATGCCCCAGATAAAGGTGGATGAGCTTTAGAAGCTCTATACCCACTGAATCCAGCAACGAGAGAACGTTTGCGTTTCCCTAAAGTGGATGCACTGGTCTGTGCTGTCTCTAAGTGAACAACTATCCCAGGGGAGGGAGGAGCGGCCTTAAAGAATGCGTACAATAGACGGAGTCTGTCCTTAAGCAGGCCTTTGACGCAATAGCAATGACCTTATAGATTGCTTCTTGTTGTGCACTGGTAGGTCATTCGTGCCTGCTCCTCTCTCGGGAGGTGGATGACTCGGGGTCGAATTCTAGAGCCGCCACTTCTTAGCTGACGCGGGCTCAGACCTAGTCCGTAACTTGGACAGAGGAGTAGCCTCAGTGGTGGCGGCCAGAAGACAGCTATGGCTGCAGAATTGGTTAGGAGATGCAACCTCCAAAGCAAATCTCACAAAGATGCCCTTTAAAGGATCACTTCTCTTCAGAAGCGAATTGGAAAATCTGACCAGTAAATGGGGCGAATCTCCAGTTCCCTGACTACCAGAAGACAAGAGAAAGCAGTTACAGTGCCCCTCGCCTGTGAGGGGTCGACCCAAGGCTCCCAGCGCTTTTGCCCCTACAGAAATGTGACATTTCAGAGGTCTCGGTCCTTTAGGAGGTCTCAGTCCTTTCGGAGCCGACAGCCCAAGAGAGGGGCAGGCTCGGGTTCAGGTTCATCCCTAACCCCCTAATGAAAATTTGCTGACCCATTCTCAGAATCAGGAGATAGGGGTCAACTGTCCCTCTTCTACCAACGGTGGGTCGAGATCACTTCGGACAAATGGGTACTGGAGGTCATACAAGAAGGATATGCGCTGGAATTTCGCAGCACTCCTCAAGACATATTCTTGCCACTCCCAGCACAAGAAGCAGGCAATGGAGACTATTCTGTTAAGGCTTCTCAGGATGAGGGCTATAATCCCAATACCTGTGCCCCAGGAAAATACGGGACGTTATTCCATCTATTTCATCGTACCCAAGAAGGGAAGGTTCCTTTCGCCCCATCGTCAACTGACATCTGTGAGTGATTCATTTCCGCATGGAAACCCTATGCTCCGTAATAATGGTTCTACAATCGGGAGAGTTCATAACATTTCTGGACCTATCTGAGGCCTACCTACATATTCCAATCTGTCAAGAACATAGTTTCCTATGCTTTGTGGTACTGGGTCACTATTATCAGTTTTCGGACACTGCCCTTTGGCCTGGCCACTGCCCCCAGAACATTTTTCAAGATTATAGTGGTCGTAGCAGCAGCATTGAGAAAAGAGGGAATCCTGAGGCACCCTTACTTGGACGACTGGTTGATCTGGGCCAAGTCCATGGAAGAGAGTCTCCAGGTGACCAACAGGGTGACCTCCTTACTTCAGGAACTCGGTTGGGTCATAAATCCTGGACAAAAGCAGTCTCAAATTCTCCCAGTCCTTGGAATATCTGGGAGTCCGATTAGACACCAAGCAGGGCAAGGTCTTCCTTCCGACTACACAGATAAGGAAGTTGATGTTCCAAGTGCGTCGGTTAATGAGCACAATACGCCTGATGGTATGAAACTGTCTTCAAGTTCTCAGTTTGATGGCGGCAACCCTGGAAGTAGTGCCATGGGCGAGGGCACACATGCGACTTCTTCAACGCTCCCTGCTGTCACGTTGGAACCAGCAGTCACAAGACTATTCAGTTTGCCTACACTTAACGATGGAAGTATGCTTTCGGCTCCAGTGGTGGCTGCAGGATGCTCATCTGGGCAGTGGTGTACCCTTGTCCCCTCCGAATTGGCTGGTCCTCACGACATACATGAGCCTCCAGGGTTCAGGAGCTCATTGTCAGGAACTGACAGCCAGGGGCATTGGACCAAGGAAGAGGCCCTCTGGAACATAAACTGCCTGGAAGCCCAGGCAGTTAGATTGGCGTCTCTACAATTCAGCCACATACTCCAGGGTCAAGCGGTCAGCGTAATGTCAGACAAGGCAATGACGGTAGCCTACATCAACCAGCAGGGAGGAACCAAGACTCAGCAGGTGTCACAAGAGAAAGACCTCCTTATGGAATGGGTGGAAATACATCTACAGATGATCTCAGCCTCCCACATCGCAGGAAAAGACAACATCAGAGCAGACTTTCTAAGCAGGGAGAGTCTGGATTCAGGAGAGTGTGAGTTGTTGGCCAAAGTCTTTCAGCTGGTGGTAGATCTCTGGGGTCTTCTGTCCACCGACCTGCTGGCCGCATCTCACAACGCAAAAGTTCCCCGATTCTTCAGTCTCAGATCAGTGGTCCCTGGGGATCGATGCTCTAATTCAGACTTGGCCGGAAGAAGAGTTGCCATACGCCTTCCCTCTATGGCCCCTGCTGGGCAGGGTCATTCGTAGAATCGAGCACCACAGGGGATTAGTCCTACTAGTAGCTCCAGATTGGCCCAGGCATCCATGGTATGCAGACATGCGAAGACTCTGGGTGAGACCCCCCCTGTGCCTCCCACCGCACAGGGACCTGCTACAGCAGGGACCGGTCCATCACGAGGATGCAACTCGATTCTGTCTTTAAGGTCTGACCCTTGAGAGGGCTCGCATGATGAAGCGAGGATATTCAGCAGAAGTAAATGTCACATTACTCCGTGCGTGGAAGTTCTCTACATCCCTAGTGTATGTGCGGCTCTGGAGAGAATTTGAGGCCTGGTGCAAGGAAAGCAGACAGTCAGAATCCCATTAATTCTGGAATTTTGGCAGGACAGCTTCAATAAAGATCTGACCCTTATCCAGGTCCAGGTAGCGGCTCTCTCCTGATTCAGGGGCAAGGTGCACGGAACCCACTTGTCGGCTCTCCTGGACAGGGCCCGTTTTCTGAAAGAGGTGAAGCCCATCCAGCCACCCCTATGGTGGCCGGTTCCCTTGTGTAATCTTAATCTAGTATTGGAATCTATGGCAGGGCCCTCCCTTTGGCTGCTGCGCAGTCTTTCCCTGCGTTTATTAACCTTGAAAACGGTGTTCCTGGTGGCGATCTGCTTGGCGCGTTGCATCTTTGAACTACAGGTCTTGTCATGTCGGGAACTGTTCCTCCGGATGACTCCAGGAGCGTTACAGCTTCGTATCGTTCCATCCTTCTTGCCCAAGGTAGTCTTGGACTTTCATTTGAATCAGTCCATTTTGTTACCGTCCCTATATAAGGACATGGAAGAATACCGCTTTCTTTGTTATTTGAATGTCAGTAGGCTTTTTTGTGCGGTATCTGGAAGTTTCAGAACCGGTCCAAAAGACGGGACCGCCTGTATGTCCTTCACGGTGGAAGGAAGCAGGGTGAACCAGCTTCGCACGCTACCATAGCTCGCTGGATTAAGGAGGTGGTCACAGGAGCCTTTGTGGAGGCAGGAAAGCCATTACTTTCTCAGGTAAAAGCTCATTCCCCTAGGGCTCAGGTGGTCTCATGGGCGAAAGCTTGACCGCTGTCTCCTGTCGACATCTGTTGAGCGGCGACGTGGTTCTCCTTGAACACCTTCTCCGGGTTCTATCGCTTGGACGTTCAGGCCCGGGAGGGCGCAGCCTTTGCAAGGGCGGTGTTAACCGGACCGTGAGCAGCCTCCTGCCCCGCTTAGGAGTAGCTTTTGTACATCCCACTGGTCCTGAGTCCATCTGTCTACACGCTAGGAAATGGAGAAATTACTTACCTGATAATTTTGTTTTCCTTAGTGTAGACAGATGGACTCTGCTTCCAGCTCACGGCTGCCCAAGAACGGTGCCAAGGATTCACCCGTGGAGTGGATATTGATTCCAAGAGATTACGAGTAAGCAGTCATCCCTAGATCAGGGCCTCTATAATCTTCCTGGGGTTCAGTGTTTGTTTGGTTGAGTACAGTTATGGTTATCTGTTTTTAATCATATTTTAAATCAAATTTTTTCTCTAGTAGGCCCACAGTGGCTTTTGAAGAGAATCCCGGAGGACTGAGGTCACTGCGGGCGGGTATGTAGGGTGATGTCAACTTTGAAACCTGACTCTCTCCATCTGCTGGCAGGGGAGCATAACCCATTAGTCCTGAGTCCATCTGTCTACACTTAGGAAAAAGAAATTATTGGGTAAGTAATTTCTTCATTGTCCGTGCCTCTGTTCTCTCCTTATCACCTCTCACCTTGGGTTTTCTGCAAGATTGCAACCTCCCTTACCCTGTCCTACCGCTGTCCTCAATACCTGTCCCCACGTGTGCGTGAATTCTGGCCCAGTCCTGCTTTCCCCCACCTCTGCTGTACATACCAGCCTCTCAGGTGTCCTCTGAACCTTTCCTTTCTCCAGCTTCATATCCCGACATCGCCTCCCCAAACCCCCAGTCTTTGACTATCTTTCCTATGCATTAGTGAATGTGTGACTATGTCTACTCTGCCGCCCGCCCCGTTCTCGTGGTTTCTTTCAGGCATCCCCGGGTGTGCTGCACACGGTTCCTCCGCGCTCATTAGGTGCTGCTTTAATTCTCATGCACGAGGGGAGGCAGTGTCTGTCTGTGGCCCCTTTTATTTATATATTTAATTTTTGCCGCTATTAAAGGGCCAGTGTATGGGCAAGTGACACATAGTGGAATTTAGTGCTAGCTTTATCAAAAAGTTAGTGGTGCTTCTCGTTGCCACAAGCCTCAGAGATTGCCACTGTGTACACATGGGGGGGGAGGGGGCTGCATATTTTGACCCCCACCCCTCTTGCTTCTCGCAGATTCCTTCCTATGCTGTGGCTTCCTTCTCCTCCTCTATCCCCATACCAGGGGGGAGCACACGTCCCATGACATTCAGTGAGCGTTGTTATATGCAAGAATGTTCTTGGGTATAGGAGCTAAAGCGTCCTCACGCAGACACTGTCGCAGCAGCAGACTGAGCCGGCGCTCCGTATCCCCCCACCACTATATACCCAATCCTGCTGGACCCTGGTTGAGAGAGAGAGAGATCCTGCATTTTCCCTCTTCTGGGCACTCTCGCCTCCCTCCTCTCTGTCCCTATAGGTCAGCGTTTGAGAAGGCGCTCAGTGGAGAGAGAAATCAGTTTCTGCCTGGTTAATTACACTTTTTTTTTTGTATCTGCAGCGGGTACCCAGGATTTTACAAATACATTGGCCCTCCCACATATAGAGCCATGGATACTTTTGTATCATGTGCGGTGCATGCACATTAATGGGTATTTATTTTTCCTTTTACAGAATATTTCTGAAGAAATGTTTTATCAGCTCAGCACTATGCTCCCTCAGATCTTCCGAGTGTCCTCCACGCTGACCCTGACATCAAAGCGCTGAGGTCCCTGCGTGCGCTGCCGTCAGATGGGAGAACTCCCTGTCTCTGTGCCTCTGCTGTGGACTTCGAGCGATTGTCACGTCAAGGATGTGGTGCAGGATTATAACAGCTGTCGCATTCCTACATTTTTCTCCTTTCATCCCTCGGCCCGCTGAAGCAGAACCTGCTCCCGGTCTGAGGGCTGGTCCGTTGTGTTCTGCTCTGCTGGGGGGGGCGGGTGACGGATTTGCTTGCCCCTGGTGGCGAGGGTGAGCCAGTGGGCTCCTGCGTTTACCTCGCTCCTGCCCTGGGCGCTCCCGCCTCCCCCGCTCTCCTGCCCTGCAGAACAAGCACCGAAGCAGGAGCCGGGCGCAGGTCGGTCTAACATTAGACTCCCGTCCGGATCCACCCCCCAGCGGCGCGCGTAAGTGCGCTCTTTTGACTCCCACTCTTCCCAGTCTGTGACAGACCACCTGTCACCTCCCTCGGGTGCAGTAGTTGTCCACGCTGACCCAATATGACAAATTTTTGCAGCTGGCCTTCCCAGCACACAGGCTGGCTTCGGGTTAGCTTTGCTGAAATGCCCCCTTTAAGTGGATATATTTAGATAAGGCACTGGATGCTGTTTGGGGTTTTTTTTTTTTTTTTTTTTTTATCAAACTTCACGTTATTTAAATCTGTTCAAGTTTTTTTGTGACATTTGGAAAAATATGAATTATGTGGTGCAAGCATTTTTGGAAGGAAGATGTTTTCTAGCCAACCGCCAAATACAGTTGTACTGACCAGAAGGGCAGAAGTCCCTTCCTTGCACAATATTTATAGAAAGGAGGAGAAGGATCGCATTTCTGGCTGCGTGTGAGATCAGGGGGCACGCATGGAGGTGTGGAAGGTCTATTTAGAAGCGCTTGACCTCGTCCCCAGGGCTGTAATCATGTCTGGAGAGCGTAAGACAATAGCAGGGCCCCGGTGGGAGAACGGGAGGTCACGAGCTGGAAATTCCGCAGCCTGGAGGTCGTCATTGCTATTCTAAATCTCTCACTGGGGTTTTTTTTTTAATTAAAGCTAAAAATAAAACAAATAATTGTTTTTCATTTAAAAATTGCTTGGGAACAGTTGTGAATCAGTGTTCAGCACCAGACAGGAATAAGGTTTGTGGCATAATCGGTGCCAAGGTGTGCAATCACGGAAATGCATTGCCAGCCTAAAGCTGTCCACGGGCTTGGGGGGAAGGAGTTGCCGATTTTTGCCTCTGTTCAAGTTTTGCACCACCCCGCACCATCCTCACCACTGTTGTGGCAGAGCGGCCGCAGAACTCGGATTTCCTTTCTCAGCCTGGTTGCAGGGCCTCGTCTGAGAACGCAACATTGCTCCTGCTTTAGGGGTCCGCCTGCCTGGCAGGTAAATGGGAAGGATCCAGGACCTTTCCAAACGCAACCCACGTTCTCTTCCTAATTCTCCTGACACTGCACGGTTCTGCCCGCACTAATCTGATACCCCCTGCTAGACGTACCGTTCTGAGATATTCCCAGCAGCGTCGTTAGGATCGTGCAAGCCGCTTGAGTCTGCCGAAATACAAACTGAAAAATAAAATCTTCAGATTACAAAACACTGCTCTGTCCTGTAGCGTCATTCCTTTCGGTGTTTTATTGCTGGCAATCCAACGACAGGTAGCGTGCCCCCGCTCTTCAGTCACATCAGGATGAGAGGCAGCAGGCGTAAGTGGGGATGAAGTGAGGTGAAGGGACCCTGGAGGGGGGCAGGGTTAGAGAGAGAGACCTGGATCGTGTGGCAGGAGAGAGAGGAGACGGGAGTTGGAAAAGCAGAAGGGAACAGGTGACGTGGTTGGTAGAAACGGCAAAGACCACGTCCCCGGAAGGGTTGGCAGAGACGGGTGGAGGCTCTCAGCCTGGGTAAGGAGGCGAGCTGCAGCCTTCTGAGGAGGCGGAGAAGCTGGGGATGAAAAGAGAGATGTAGTGACATGAAACCCGTGGCTGAGTGGCACCAGTGCAGAGCTGCTGAACGGCACAGTCACACATGCTGGAGATTAGTGCACTCTGCCTCCAAGGGGCATCCAAGTATCGGACAGGAAAGGATGCTTTTTTTTTTTTTTTTAGTATTGCTTTATGTAGAAATCACTGACACACAAATCCAGATGATCTCAAGGTGGGCAAAAGCCAGAAAGATGCTCAGCTGCATGGGGAGAGGAATGGTCAGCAGAAGGAGGGAGGTGACACTGCTCCTGTACAGGTCCCTGGTGAGACCTCACTGGGAATACTGAGCACAGTTCTGGAGACCCCACCTTTCAGAGGATATAAACAGGATGGAGCCGCTCCAGAGGGGGCTACTAAAATGGGCAGTGGTCTTCCTTATAAAGCACATGGGGATAGACTTACAGATCTAAACATGTACACCCTGGAGGAAAGGGGAGATAGGATAGAGACATTTCCTCTTCATTCAGCCAGATCAGTCCAGATGAATGGGTTATGCCCACTGACCAGCAGATGGAGACAGAGATTAACAGGATGGCCAACGTTGCCCCTTATAGGCTCCAGTGCTGACTTCAGTTTGCCAGTAATCTCTGTCTCCAGCAGATGGTGAGGCAGTCAGCCCCGTGCTCTGTGCTGAGGTGAAAAAAATCCAAATTGTGAGGAGAAAAGCTGGTACTCCCTCCTCCAGCTGAATACCCACCCTATGTCAGGGGGGTTATAGGTTGGTGCCTAACCTTCCTGCCCTCCCACCGGTTCCTTCTGAGGTCTCTTTGCATTAGATACAGGGCTCAGAAATCCCTTAGCATGCTACTCTGCCTTCAGCTTGGGATTGTACGTTATATTAAGTTTTAAAAATAAAGACGGCCCAGAGGTCAGCTTCACGCCTGCACATTTTCAGTGCTGTTTTTCTCTTGGCGATGGTGAGTGGGGTTTTTTTTTTATTGTTATTGTATCTTGTGCCATGGTTTGGCAGTCATGGCTGCATCGGATGGGGGCAGGACATGCCAGGGGCAACTTCTAAATCTTGCTGCCCTTGTTTGCAGAAGCGTGGAGCAGTTGAGTGCACCGTTGCTGCTGTTTTGGGGGACGCCACGGGTTCAGTTCCCGCCGGGAGCTCGTTTTCAGAGGCGGGAACGACGGCCAGGGTTGAGGAGTGGGGGAGAGAGAGAAGGAACAGAGGCCTCCCCGGGGCACAGAGCAGACTGGGCCTCACTGGAACAGCGCAGTCCCTGCCGTCTTTACAGGAGCAGCTGCTTCCGCCTCGATTTTAGCAGCCCTCGCTTCGTTGTGGGCTTCGGTGTCACAGGAACGTTTGGAAATGTATTCACCAAGCATTCGGGGGGGTTGAGATGGGCAGGACCAGGGCCATGGGTGATCTGTGCAAAGGAGCAAGACCAAGGCAGGGTGCGACCTCTCTGACATTCGTTCCCGAACACATTCATCGCGCTCTTAACATGCTCGACGAGCACTGGCGGGGGAGGCCCAGCTGGGGGGCGTTGGGGATGCAGGATCACCGAGGTAAGGAGAAGGCAGATAGAGAGAATGGGGCTCTTTCCCTTTCTCTGGCCTGCTGCCTCTGATCCTCCATCCCCATCTCCCCTATAAAGTCCCTAGAGGTCCCAATCCCTCCTCCCCCTAGTGAACTTCGAGCCCCTGGGAAAATCATCCTCTCCAGAAAATGTCTGCCTCTCTGTCCTCAGTAAATTGCAGACCCAGAATGGGTGAGCTCACCTCTGCTTTCGGGGGTTTGCACTATCTGCTGTTCTGGGGTTCAAAAGCATAGCCTGCTTCTTTGTCTCACTCTCTTCTCTCCCCCTCTCTCCACCATACTCAATCCTATCCCCGCTCCTCTTTCACTCTGTCTCCACCCTCCCTCCAAACACTTCACTCGGGCTTTCCTCCACTCTGATCATCTCACGTCTCACGGTCTGCAGACCCCTCATTAATACCCTGCAGCACCTCTGATCCCCTGACTCACTCTTGCCCCCTTTCCCCCCCACATGAATCACGGACTCTCTGATCCTGTGACTCACTCTTTTGGCCTCTCCCATCCTATCCCATCACTCATTCCGCTTCCCCTCCCTTTGAGCCCTTCACTCACTCCTGCCCCGCTCCCACATCCCCTCATTCACTCTCTTGGTCTTTTCGCCCTCATTAGCGAGGTCATCGTTAGCAGAGACGGAAGGCCCTGGGATGACGGCGTGAAAAGCAGGAAGACAACACAGGAGGGGCAAAAGTAGTGGATTTGCCAAGCATTCACCCTACATCTTTTTTTTTTTTTAACCTTGGCTGTTGTCCCTCGTCACCTTCTAAATTGTGCTGGGAAACTGTACAAAACTTGAAGCCACGTGTCTGCCCTCGTCTGAGGGTGAGCGACTCCAGCGCTCGCTGCTTCCTCCAAGGGCTGGGGAGACATTAAATAATCCATCCAAGTACTGGCTCTGTTCATTCTCCTCAGGGGACACTGCCGGCTCTGCTCTGCCTTCTTGGGGTCCCACAAATAAGGTGGCAGAACACCGTTCTGGGTTGTTCTGCCAGAAATTAAGCCTGTGGTAATGAACTCAAAAAGGGCTTGAACTGGCACATCTTTGAAAGTTGTGAGTCGTAGCGCCAGTCTTGACAATTGGCATTGCTGCTCACAGATTTCAAACGTGTACTTATTCAAATGTTTTTGTGTCTGTTCTTTGCTTCACTGCTTAAAACCATACCTAACCAGCATGGCATTACATTGTCAACCCTCCAGCCTTCAAGTACCATAGATATAGTTGCGATGGAGAAGGTACAGAGAAGGGCTACCAAAATGATAAGGGGATGGAACAGCTCCCCTATGAGGAAAGACTAAAGAGGTTAGGACTTTTCAGCTTGGAGAAGAGACGACTGAGGGGGGTTATGATAGAGGTGTTTAAAATCATGAGAGGTCTAGAATGGGTAGATGTGAATCGGGTATTTACTCTTTCGGATAGCAGAAAGACTAGGGGGGCACTCCATGAAGTTAGCATGGGGCACATTTAAAACTAATCGGAGAAAGTTCTTTTTTACTCAGCGCACAATTAAACTCTGGAATTTGTTGCCAGAGGATGTGGTTAGTGCAGTTAGTATAGCTGTGTTTAAAAAAGGATTGGATAAGTTCTTGGAGGAGAAGTCCATTACCTGCTATTAAGTTCACTTAGAGAATAGCCACTGCCATTAGCAATGGTTACATGGAATAGACTTAGTTTTTGGGTACTTGCCAGGTTCTTATGGCCTGGATTGGCCACTGTTGGAAACAGGATGCTGGGCTTGATGGACCCTTGGTCTGACCCAGTATGGCATGTTCTTATGTTCTTAATGTGTAAGCTATCAGTACCATCATCTGTGGTACCTGAACCCTGGAGGGTTACCAATGTAACACCAATTTTTAAAAAGGGAGCAAAGGGTGATCCAGGAAACTACAGCCTAGAGCAGGGGTGGGCAAGTCCGGTCCTCGAGGGCTGCAAACCAGTCGGGTTTTCAGGATACCCCTAATGAATATGCATGAGAGAGACCTGCATACACACTGCCTCAGTTGTATGCAAATCTATTTCATGCATATTCATTAGGGGTATCCTGAAAACCCGACTGGTTTGCGGCCCTCGAGGACCGGACTTGCCCACTCCTGGCCTAGTGAGTCTGATGTCTGTGCCAGGCAAATGGCAGAAACTATCTTAAAGAACAAAATTGATGAACATATAGATAGGCGTAGTTTAATGGGACAAAGCCAACATGGATTTAGCCAAGGGCAATCTTGCCTCACCAATCTGCCTCATTTTTTAGGGGGCACAAATAAACATGGATGAAGGTGAGCCAGTTCACATACAGTGTATCTGGATTTCCAGAAAGCATTTGAGAAAGTTCCTCATGAGAGACTTCTTAGGAAATTAAAAAGTCATGGGATAGGGGGCAGTGTCCCATTGTGAATGGGGAAGTGGTTAAAAGACAGAAAACAGAGAGTAGGGCTAAATGGTAAATTTTCCCAATGGAGAAAAGTGAATAGAGGAGTGCCCAGGGATCTGTTCTGGGACCGATGCTTTTTAATATAGAAACATATATATAGAAACAGAGAAATGACAGCAGAAGAAGACCAAACGGCCCATCCAGTCTGCCCAGCAAGCTATGTACTTTATTTTTTTTTTCCTCTCTCTCTCATACTTGTTAAGCTTGGCTTCTAGTACTCTCTAGTTCTATTTCCCCTCTACCCCACTTTCAATGTAGAGAGCAGCACTGGAACTGCATCCAAGTGAATATCCAGCTCAATCAGGGGTAGTAACCCCTGCCCCTGTCCACCCAGCCTATGCAATCCACATACAGATCCTCCCTTCCTCATTCCCCCTGCCGTTGAAGCAGAGAGCTACGCTGGACATGCATTGAAAGTAAAGTATCTGCCCAGCTACACCTCGCTTCCCTGTGAATACAAATTTTTATTTATTTTTTTTTATTTTTCTTCCACATTACCTCTTGCCGTTGAAGCCCAGAGCAATGATGGAGTCTCATCAACCATGTGTATGTACACTGAACAAGGGTATTATCTCTAGGTAGTAGCCTCCATTTCCATGACCCACATTAACAAACAACAAATATTGAACAAGTCTAATAATTGGCAATACCTATAGCCTATGACCTCACCGGTAATTTTACATACTTTTACCCACCCCTGGTTTGTTTGTTTTTTTGGAGATGGCAGCCCTCCATCCTTCCTCTCCGTGAAGGTGGTATACCATTGGCATCTCACTCCGTGAATGCCACTCCATCCTTCCGCTCCGTGAAGGTGGAACACCGTGGAAATGGGGTCAGCGAATGAGGTGATCAAATTTGCTGATGACACCAAATTATTCAAAGTTGTTAAATCACAAGAGGATTGTGAGAAATTGCAAGAGGACATTGAAAAACTGGGAGGCTGGGAATGCAAATGGAAAATGAAATTTAATGTGGACAAATGTAAAGTGATGCAGTTAGGGAAGAGTAAACCCAAATTATAGCTCCATAATGCAAGGTTCCACATTAGGAGTTAGCACTCAGGAAAAGGCTTTGGGTGTCATCGTTGATAATACGTAGAAGTCTTCTGCTCAGTGTGCAGCAGCAGCAGCAGCCAAGAAAGCAAATAGAATGCTAGGAATTATTAGGAAAGGAAAGGAGAATAAAACAGAGAATATCATAAGCCCTCTGTATTACTTCAACAAAATTGTCTAATTTGTCCTGGTTTGGAGGACCCGAAAAACAAATGCAATTTTTCCGAAATTTTGGAAAAATTTGTCTTTTGGTTAGTGCGCACTAACTCGAAAATTGGGGTCCCTGAAAAAAAAAGGCCAAACCGCGGGAAAAACAAAATTTCCCACGGCGGGCCGAAAACAAAACCCAAATCAAATGGTTTTACCGCTGCGCATCTCTAATAGACAGTGCTTTTTTATTCAGCTCGCTATCAAGCTGTGGGATCTGTTGGCAGAGGACGTGGTCAAGGCAACGAGCATAGCGGCGTTTAAAAGAGGTTTGCACAGGCTCCTGGAGGAAACGTCCATTACACGTTATTAGACAGCCACTGGTATTCCTGGGAGTGAGTAGCAGGAATTAAATCTACTTTATGGGATCTGCCAGGTACTTGCAACCTGGATTGTCCACGGTGGGAGACAGAATGCTGGGCTCGATGGACCTTGGTCTGACCCAGCACGGCAATCCTTATCGGTCGCCGGTCCCACCCTCTGGAATGCCCTGCCAGAGAAGTTGCATTTACAATCCTGCAGTAAACTTTTCACAAACAGCTGAGGGTTTTTCTATGCCAGCAGGCATTTCAATTAAATGGGCAAGGCTCTCCCCTCAGCGCTTTAGGTTCATTTTGTCAGGGACCTGTACGTACTCTCTAGGATGTGTCTGGCTTCCAGTATTTGTCAGTTAGTTTTATAGCGCTGTACGGTAGTTTTATAGCGCTGTTCCCTCCCCCCACCTTGCATAAAGAATAAGGTGGGTTATAAAGCTTTTCAAATCATTAAGACAGGCTGAGGCCCTAAGCTATGTCGAGTTTAAGAGGACCACAACACAAACAGGAGCAATGAGCTGCACTCCAATATAATCAGAACCAACATCCAGGGAGATGCAGAAGATTCAATGAGTTCCCGTAGCTTCAAATGAATTTAATACAAAGAAATCTTTTTATTTATCAACGGCAACTCTGTTGCTTGAAACAGCACAATTATTTGAAACAGGGTTCCCCGACATGGTCCCGTGTTTCGCCAAACCCGGCTGCGTCGGGAGCCACAGACAATTTAATGTGGAGTTCATCAACTTATCAACATTGTACTGACACTTGATTCGCACAGAGAGCCAATCAAGTGTCAGTACAATGTTGATAAGTTCGCACAGAGAGCCAATCAAGTGTCAGTACAATGTTGATAAGTTCGCACAGAGAGCCAATCAAGTGTCAGTACAATGTTGATAAGTTCGCACAGAGAGCCAATCAAGTGTCAGTACAATGTTGATAAGTTGATGAACTCCACATTAAATTGTCTGTCCCTCCCGATGCAGCCGGGTTTGGCGAAACACGGGACCGTGTCGGGGGACCCTGTTTCAAATAATTGTGCTGTTTCAAGCAACAAAGTTGTCGTTGATAAATAAAAAGATTTCTTTGTATTAAATTCATTTGAAGCTATGGGGACTCATTGAATCTTCTGCATCTCCCTGGAAGTTTAAGAGGGCCAACAGCATTACCAAAAAAAAAAAAAAGGTTACACTTGAAATTAGTAATTAGTTTTGTATGTAGAGGTCGCAACCTGTAGCTTGGGCCTAAAGCTGAACTTAACCTAGAGTTAGGATTATTTTTACCTATGTGAATCAGTTTATATTTGTCCACATTCAGTTTCATCCACCGTTCAGGAGCCCTGCTCCACAATCTGACAAGGTCCTCAACAGCCACTTGTGTTTTTAACACATTTTAATCTTTTTGTCATCTCTAACTGTGATCACCTCACTTGTTACTCCCTTTTCCAGATCATTTGTGTAAATGTTAAAAAGCAGCGGTCCTGGTGCAGATCCCCAGCCCCGTCCTCTCTTCAGTGGGCAAGCTGGCCATTTATTCCTGCCTTGTAACTGATCACCAATCCACAACAGGACTCTGCCTCCTATCCCATGACTTTTTAATTTCCCGAGGAGTTAAATGCTTTCTGAAAACCAAGATAAATAGATGTCCCCCTCTCCCTTCACGATGCACCACAAGTGAAGACCAAATATTCCCCAAATGCTACCTACAAAGAAAGGTTGCCTCCTGTCCGTTTCTGTGGGTTCAGCTGTTTGGGCAGGGCTGGGGTGCTGCAGAATTAAACCCTACCAGAAAGGTACAGATTGCCTAATCAGATATGCTGTTTCCTGTATATGTGTCTGGGTTTTTTTTTATGTTTTTCTACTGTGATCGCTGCCAGTTCTTAAGCTTTGAGCTCCATCAAAGACCCGCACGCTGACCTTTCCTCCATGGTCCTGAACCATTCATCTACAAAGTCTGTCACTCTCGTGGCATCAGATTATATCTTGGCAGGTGGAGGTGCGCACAGGGTCGGCACCGTGCAGCTCTATTCATAGCCTCCCCTTTCTGTCCCTCCCCCCACTGCAGGCAGCAGGGCCCGATGCCAGTCATCTGGTGCCCCTCCTGAATATGCCCCGGGGTATCCTACAAGCATGGAAGCTGATGGGGGGGTCCTTGGTGGTTGTGAGCCATGCCTTCAGACAACTCCCAGCCCCAGCTCCCCTAGGAACAGAGACGTGATAACTCCTAGAGCTGCCACTGGGTCATAGGGTGTGCCTACAACACAAAATAGCACCGACATGTCAGTAGGGTTCTGCAATACCTAATTGGACCAGTACTTGGAAACTGTGCTGTGGAAGTTTGGTCCTATTAATTATCATAAAACAATCAAAGGTCAAAAAGCCATAGTGCGTCATTGTACGTGGGGCACAAGCTTTTATTCTGCAATGCAAAGCATTTTTAAGAATGATTTGTGAGAGGGGGCATTTAAAAAGAACAGTGTATTCCAAATCCTGGGTAAGGGGGTTTAACAAAGAGATCTGCTTCCAGTCTGGTCAATGAGGACTCCCAGCAGAGCCGGTTCACCCAAATTCCCAGAGAGATGCGAGAGAAGGAGAAGCTTAGGGTGGCCAGTGCCGTGGTTTGATTTTCCCAGTCCTCCTCAGTGGTTTTACCGCAGCGAGGGTCTGCATCTCCATCGCCGTGGACTCCAGAGTACCCCAGCGGGCTTTCTGCTTTCTCACAGATTCTTGTAGACTCGCAGAAGCAGTCCTGACGAGCCATTGGTGACTTTACCTGCCCAGGGAGGAGAGAGGGGGGCGTGGAGGCGAGGTCCACACACCACACACACATCTTACGAGCATCCTAATTTGTTTTCTTTGCATTTTGCAGTTTACAATAATTTTTAGCTGATGCTGCTTGTTGACCCGTCACATCGGCCCTACTTCTTCCCTTCTGAGCTCCTGCTTGATCACGGTTAGCCTGTCCTGGGTGCATGTAAGTGTGCGAGAGCTTTTCCCTCGATTATAACCCTGCTTGATCACGGTTAGCCTGTCCTGGGTGCATGTAAATGTGTGAGAGCTTTTCCCTCGATTATAACCCTGCTTGATCACGGTTAGCCTATCCTGGGTGCATGTAAGTGTGCGAGAGCTTGTCCCTCGATTATAACCCTGCTTGATCACGGTTAGCCTGTCCTGGGTGCATGTAAGTGTGCGAGAGCTTTTCCCTCGATTATAACCCTGCTTGATCACGGTTAGCCTGTCCTGGGTGCATGTAAGTGTGCGAGAGCTTTTCCCTCGAATATAACCCTGCTTGATCACGGTTAGCCTGTCCTGGGTGCATGTAAGTGTGTGAGAGCTTTTCCCTCGATTATAACCCTGCTTGATCACGGTTAGCCTGTCCTGGGTGCATGTAAGTGTGTGAGAGCTTGTCCCTCGATTATAACCCTGCTTGATCACGGTTAGCCTGTCCTGGGTGCATGTAAGTGTGCGAGAGCTTTTCCCTCGATTATAACCCTGCTTGATCACGGTTAGCCTGTCCTGGGTGCATGTAAGTGTGTGAGAGCTTTTCCCTCGATTATAACCCTGCTTGATCACGGTTAGCCTATCCTGGGTGCATGTAAGTGTGTGAGAGCTTGTCCCTCGATTATAACCCTGCTTGATCACGGTTAGCCTGTCCTGGGTGCATGTAAGTGTGCGAGAGCTTTTCCCTCGATTATAACCCTGCTTGATCACGGTTAGCCTGTCCTGGGTGCATGTAAGTGTGCGAGAGCTTTTCCCTCGAATATAACCCTGCTTGATCACGGTTAGCCTGTCCTGGGTGCATGTAAGTGTGTGAGAGCTTTTCCCTCGATTATAACCCTGCTTGATCACGGTTAGCCTGTCCTGGGTGCATGTAAGTGTGCGAGAGCTTTTCTCTCGATTATAACCCTGCTTGATCACGGTTAGCCTGTCCTGGGTGCATGTAAGTGTGCGAGAGCTTTTCCCTCGAATATAACCCTGCTTGATCACGGTTAGCCTGTCCTGGGTGCATGTAAGTGTGTGAGAGCTTTTCCCTCGATTATAACCCTGCTTGATCACGGTTAGCCTGTCCTGGGTGCATGTAAGTGTGTGAGAGCTTTTCCCTCGATTATAACCCTGCTTGATCACAGTTAGCCTGTCCTGGGTGCATGTGTGTGAGAGCTTTTCCCTCGATTATAACCCTGCTTGATCACGGTTAGCCTGTCCTGGGTGCATGTAAGTGTGCGAGAGCTTTTCCCTCGATTATAACCCTGCTTGATCACGATTAGCCTGTCCTGGGTGCATGTAAGTGTGCGAGAGCTTTTCCCTCGATTATAACCCTGCTTGATCACGGTTAGCCTGTCCTGGGTGCATGTAAGTGTGCAAGAGCTTTTCCCTCGATTATAACCCTGCTTGATCACGGTTAGCCTGTCCTGGGTGCATGTAAGTGTGCGAGAGCTTTTCCCTCGATTATAACCCTGCTTGATCACGGTTAGCCTGTCCTGGGTGCATGTAAGTGTGCGAGAGCTTTTCCCTCGATTATAACCCTGCTTGATCACGGTTAGCCTGTCCTGGGTGCATGTAAGTGTGCGAGAGCTTTTCCCTCGATTATAACCCTGCTTGATCACGGTTAGCCTGTCCTGGGTACATGTAAGTGTGTGAGAGCTTTTCCCTCGATTATAACCCTGCTTGATCACGGTTAGCCTGTCCTGGGTGCATGTAAGTGTGCGAGAGCTTTTCTCTCGATTATAACCCTGCTTGATCACGGTTAGCCTGTCCTGGGTGCATGTAAGTGTGCGAGAGCTTTTCCCTCGAATATAACCCTGCTTGATCACGGTTAGCCTGTCCTGGGTGCATGTAAGTGTGTGAGAGCTTTTCCCTCGATTATAACCCTGCTTGATCACGGTTAGCCTGTCCTGGGTGCATGTAAGTGTGTGAGAGCTTTTCCCTCGATTATAACCCTGCTTGATCACAGTTAGCCTGTCCTGGGTGCATGTGTGTGAGAGCTTTTCCCTCGATTATAACCCTGCTTGATCACGGTTAGCCTGTCCTGGGTGCATGTAAGTGTGCGAGAGCTTTTCCCTCGATTATAACCCTGCTTGATCACGATTAGCCTGTCCTGGGTGCATGTAAGTGTGCGAGAGCTTTTCCCTCGATTATAACCCTGCTTGATCACGGTTAGCCTGTCCTGGGTGCATGTAAGTGTGCAAGAGCTTTTCCCTCGATTATAACCCTGCTTGATCACGGTTAGCCTGTCCTGGGTGCATGTAAGTGTGCGAGAGCTTTTCCCTCGATTATAACCCTGCTTGATCACGGTTAGCCTGTCCTGGGTGCATGTAAGTGTGCGAGAGCTTTTCCCTCGATTATATCCCTGCTTGATCACGGTTAGCCTGTCCTGGGTGCATGTAAGTGTGTGAGAGCTTTTCCCTCGATTATAACCCTCTGCCCTCTCTAGCCACAGAAGCAAGGGAGGCCCGAGTGTCGGGCTTGTAAGAATCAGAGATGGGGAGTGGTGGAGGTCAGCACTGTAACGGGTTCTGGTCATGCTTAGAGCAGACATGGAGGGGCAGGTAACGGGTTGGGTGAAGGACCTGGGGGAGGGGGGCAGTTGGTTTTGGAATTTATAAGCGCATCTACCCAGGCAGATGGGGGCCATTTTGCTCTTTATCTGCCATCATTTCCTGTGTTCCTGGGCTAGCCCAGCCACCACTGTGTCAGTCTTTAGGCAGAGGTCACAAAGTGAGGCTCCTGGAACCCGGAGTCCAGCTCCTCGGCGCTGCCATTGGCATGATTTGAGATTTCTGCCTCCCCCTTGGCAGATGCGAGTGCTCCCTCTCCCTGCGCATAGCCTTATTGATTTTAATCGTAATAAATACGTTTCCCGAAGCCTCTTGTGTGCCTTGACTAGATTGTAAGCTTTCATGCAGCAGGGGCTGTTTCTTATGTTTCTTACGGGCCCTCTCCATTGCTGGACCAACTATTTGGAACTCAGTGCCCGCCCACCTGCGCCAAGAACACGGTGCCCAAACATTTAAAAAAAACCTTAAAACTTGGCTCTTCTCACAAGCCTTCACCTAACCCCACAGCCCCCACACCCGCCGCTCCTTCCATGGGTTCTGCTATATTATAAGCTACTGCTCTGCGATACATATTGCACATACTGTAAAATAATAGTCATGTATTGTTATAATTCTGATACAATTGTAAATTGTTTGTTACCAATGCTTTCCGGGTACTTGACTCCGCTATTCTAGCCTTCTCTCCTAGTTCAGTTCCCTTACGTTTTATGTAACTGCGCATTTCTTTAGTTAATGGTTTCCCCAGTTCTGTGTAAACCGACGTGATATTTACTTGAATGTCGGCATAGAAAAGTTTTAAATAAGTAAATAATGTGTTGCACATGTCTAGAAATGCTACAGAAACTGCTAATGGTGCTAGTAACGTCGTTGGGCTTATGGGTTCAAATCCTGCTCTGCCACTGAGAATGCGTGACCTAAGGCAAATTACTTTATTTCTCCCTCACGCCGTTTACTACAATATAATGGTGCTATAAAGGCGATGATAGGAGCCGACATCTGAAAAGCACTGGGGATGCTGGACGCCACACAAGTTACAGCACCCCAGTGAATAAAGAAAAACCGACCCGCCTGCTTTTTAAATGTCCAGAGGGGCGCAGGCAGTGCGGCCAAACCAAAAGCTCAGGAAGACCCAAAGTTCCAACAGGTCCTCCGCATCCCCACCAGTCTCCTCCCTCCTGCTCCATTCCCCTTCCACCCCCCACTCTCCCTCCCGCCAGTGGAATCTGCCGTAAGGGTCGGGCACCAAAATAAGTCGCCAGACTTCCCACTCCAGAGGTGGCTGCAAGCATGTTTCAGAAGCGCTCCCATTCTATTTAGAGAACACCTTTCACCCAAATAAAGCACAACATGCTTCTCGCTAAGTGGTATTCTTATCACTCTGAGTCACTGAGGAGCTGACACCCCCAAAGAGGAGGCGTCTGCCTTAAGTTAGACCAAAAGCATCCACAAGCTCAAATACAACAGAGGAACTGCTGCCTGGAGGTTTTGAGACACATGACCCGCAGTAAGGGGCAAGAAAGAATACCCCAAATTAGAAAATCCAGTCAAAAACTTTGACGTATGAGGCAGACAGAAGTTTGGTTTGGAGACACAGAAGGCGTGGGTTGGAAACGGGCACTTGGACTGAGCACCCATTTTCTAAAGCCCGCAGCCACATCCCCTGGGCACCCTATGCAGTATTTAAATGAGGGGCTGCCTAAAAAGGACGCACTAGGGGAGAATCGGGCGCCCATAGTTGCAACGGGTGCTCAATGCGAGCGTCCGTCTTTATCCCGCTTCTTCTGCCTCAGTTTGCTGAGGTTGCTGAAGACGCCTATAGCTGAGCGCCCCTTGCTATTGTGCATGTAAATTGTGCATCCAGAACTTTTTTTTTTGTTTAAATAAAGTCATTATACCTTTATTTTTAAACACCACAAGCATTAAATGTAAGTGTCACAATGATACTAAGTAGGAGGAACCTCAGAGGACCGTATTTTTAATTTCTCATGAGCTCTTGACTTGAGGATTGACTTTACGCCACCTCCATGGCTGGAGTTGGGTGCCCAGCACGTTCCTGCATTGGGGAGGGGGTAATAGTTAATAGCATTATCTACATGGAATTTACATGTGATGAGTGATATCAGCCACACAGTTGTTGGGCACGCATTTTGGCTGTACTAATCATCTTATTTCATTGGATGCTAATCCAGCGAGGCCAAAATACGAGTCCAACCACGAATAAACCTATGCGTGTTATTATTTGTGATAGTTGTGGGTGGATCCTTGGGCCGGTGGCAGATGACCACGCCCCCGGGGGAAGATCCCGAGAGGGATCACCGGTCAGGCTCAGAGTATGGAGACAGACACACACTAGTTCTTTTATTAAACTGTTTTAGAGAACCACCAGAGGTGGCAGTAGTGAGCTAGAAGCACCTGGCTGGGCTGTAGTCCCTCAGGCACTGGAACAGCGATCCCAGGATGGCTGAGCTATAGAGAAACTGAATATAGTGAGTAGGCAGAGTATGCAGAGTTCAGGAACAGAACCTGGATGGTAACACTCACACTGTAGTCTCTTAGAAGCAGCCCAGGAGCTGGAATGAAGTAGGCCCTCGAGGAGCGAGTACCTGGTTCCAGGGAAAGCTCTGAGAGAGAGATGGTAACTCACCGGTGTTGTAGGCAGCGGTGACTTCCTGGCAGAAGTTGTATTCGGTAGCAGGTCTGGGAACGTGGGCCCTCGAGGAGCGAGTACCTGGTTCCAGGGAAAGCTCTGAGAGAGAGATGGTAACTCACTGGTGTTGTAGGCAGCGGTGACTTCCTGGCAGAAGTTGTATTCGGTAGCAGGTCTGGGAATGTGGACCCTCGAGCAGCGAGTACCGGTTCCAGACTGCGACCCCTGGTAAAGTTCCAGGAGCAGGTTCCAGGAGCGGGTACCCCTGGTAAAGTCCGAGGAGGCAGAGTAGCAAGGTATGCGGAGAGCGAATCCCATCCGCAGTGATACCTGGAGGCAGCTAGGTAGGAAACCCTGTAGTAACCTTTGCTAACTCGATTAGTTAGCAAAATGAAAGACCTTTAAATATCCAAAGACGATGACGTCATCTCAGGGGGACGCCCCTGACGTTTGCACCACTGCTGGTACTTGAGTCGGGGTCGTGCCACGAGCGCGACCCTAGGCCTCAGAGGAACATGGCGGAAGGCAGCGTCTAGCCGGTCTGGGGGAGGTCGGCAAGATGACGCCACGGCAGCCAAACTTCCATCAACTACGGAGGGAGTCGCCAAATAGGTAAGGAGGACGGAGTGAAGGCGTCAGGCAGCGACAGTCGCAACAATGCGCTAGGCTGTGAGCACTTTATTGCATCTGCCCCCTTAATGGCATCAGTCTTTGCTAGCCCTGTTGGCTTTCCATTGTAGTTTTTGTACTCCTGTAAAGTATTTTCTTCAGGGTTTTCCCTGACACAGGCAAACGGCTTTCTTTGTGTACTAAAGAACATAAGATTTGCCAAACTGGGTCAGAAAGTCCATCAAGCCCAGTATCCTGTTTCCAACAGTGGCCAATCCAGGTTACAAGTACCTGGCAGGATCTTGAGGGGTAGAGAGATTCCAGGCTACTTATCCTAGAGATAGAGGATTTCTGCAACTCCACCTTAATAATGATTAATGGGAGCACTGAGAGGAGAGGATACCTTGCTGGTGGCTGAAAGGAATCAGTAAGTCTTTGCTTGGAAAATTTTCTTTTTTTAAAGTATTCGGGCAAAGTTAACTATTGGGGAATATTATTTTGTGTGTTTGTGTTTTTAGTAGTCAGTAAGGCAGTGAATAAACAGAAGTTAGACTCCCTCCAAAGCAAGAAACCTGTGAGGGAGTCGATTGGACCGTTAGATGACAGAGGGGTTAAGGGGGCTCTTAGGGAAGATAAGGCCATTGCAGAAAGACTAAATGAATTCTTTGCCTCCGTGTTTACTAATGAGGATGTTGGGGAGATACCAGTTCCGGAGATAGTTTTCAGGGGTGATGAGTCAGACGAACTGAACGAAATCACTGTGAACCTGGAAGATGTAGTAGGCCAGATTGACAAACTAAAGAGTAGCAAATCACCTGGACCGGATGGTATGCATCCAAGGGTTCTGAAGGAACTAAAAAATGAAATTTCTGATCTATTAGTTAAAATTTGTAACCTATCATTAAAATCATCTATTGTACCTGAAGACTGGAGGGTGGCCATTGTAACCCCAATATTTAAAAAAGGCTCCAGGGGCGATCCGGGTAACTATAGACCAGTGAGTCTGACTTAGGTGCCTGGAAAAATAGTGGAAACTATTCTCAAGATCAAAATCGTAGAGCATATAGAAAGACATTTATTTATTTATTTATTTATTTATTTCCAATTTTTATATACCGGCATTCGAGACAGCAGTCACATCATGCTGGTTCACATAGAACATGGGTGCATAGTAAACATAGTGAACATAGTAAACATAACTATAACGATGGTGCTGAAAAGGCAGTTACATATAACAGGGTGATAAGAACTTGGCTGAGAAGGAAGAGAAAGGACAGGTTATTAATTCACACAGGTAAACGATATAGGATATGGTTAAACAAGGTGTAGTTGGAGATTAGTTGACCATGTTGGCGTCCGGGAAAGCTTGAATGAATATCCAGGTCTTTAGTCTTTTTTTGAAGGTTGAGATGCATGGTTCTGTTCTGAGATTTGAGGGGATGGAGTTCCATAACGGAGGGATGGCTGTAGAGAAAGCCCGGTCTCTTAGAGTGCAGTGTCTAGTAGATTTGGACGGTGGTACCTGTAGCGATCCCTTGTATGCATCTCTTGTCGGTCTTGACGAATTGTGTAGTCGGAGAGGGATCTGTAGGTCAATGGGAGCCAGTTGGTGGATGATTTTGTATGTGGTAAGAATGGCCTTGTATATTATTCTAAAGTGTATGGGTAGCCAATGGAGGCTCTTTAGAATCGGGGTTATGTGGTCCCTTCTCCTGGTATTTGTCAGAATTCGTGCAGCTGCATTTTGCACCATCTGAAGCGGTTTGGTGTATGAAGCGGGAAGGCCGAGTAGGATGGTGTTACAATAGTCTAATTTTGAAAAAATGATTGCTTGTAGAATGGTTCTGAAATCTTGTGCATGGAAAAGAGGTCTAATTCTTTTCAGCACTTGTAGTTGGTAGAAACAGTCTTTGGTGGTTTTGTTAATGGTGGCTTTGAAATTCAGGTGATTATCAATTAGGACTCCTAGGTCTCTCACTTGTGTGATTGTTGGCGTGGCTTGTTGTGCAGAGGTGATGGTGCTATTTTCTGAGGCGATGAGCAGGAGTTCAGTTTTGCTGGAATTTAATACCAGGTTTAGGCTGGTGAGGAGGAGTTTAATTTTTTGAAGGCATGTATTTAAGACATGATTTAATGGAACATAGTCAACATGGATTTACCCAAGGGAAGTCTTGCCTAACAAATCTGCTTCATTTTTTGAAGGGGTTAATAAACATGTGGATAACGGTGAACCGGTAGATGTAGTGTATTTGGATTTTCAGAAGGCGTTTGACAAGTCCCTCATGAGAGGCTTCTACGAAAACTAAAAAGTCATGGGATAGGAGGCGATGTCCTTTCGTGGATTACAAGCTGTTTAAAAGACAGGAAACAGAGAGTAGGATTAAATGGTCAATTTTCTCAGTGGAAAAGGGTAAACAGTGGAGTGCCTCAGGGATCTGTACTTGGACCAGTGCTTTTCAATATATATGATCTGGAAAGGAATACGACGAGTGAGGTGATCAAATTTGCGGATGATACAAAATTATTCAGAGTAGTTAAATCACAAGCAGACTGTGATACATTACAGGAGGACCTTGCAAGACTTGAAGATTGGGCATCCAAATGGCAGATGAAATTTAATGTGGACAAGTGCAAGGTGTTGCATATAGGGAAAAATAACCATTGCTGTAGTTACACGATGTTAGGTTCCATATTAGGAACTACCACCCAGGAAAAAGATCTAGGCGTCATAGTGGATAATACTTTAAAATCATCAGCTCAGTGTGCTGCAGCAGTCAAAAAAGCAAATAGAATGTTAGGAATTATTAGGAAGGGAATGGTTAATAGAACGGAAAATGTCATAATGCCTCTATATCGCTCCATGGTGAGACCACACCTTGAATATTGTGTACAATTCTGGTCGCCGCTTCTCAAAAAAGATATAGTTGCGATGGAGAAGGTACAGAGAAGGGCTACCAAAATGATAAAGGGGATGGAACAGCTCTCCTATGAGGAAAGGCTGAAGAGGTTAGGGCTGTTCAGCTTGGAGAAGAGACGGCTGAGGGGGGATATGATAGAGGTCTTTAAGATCATGAGAGGTCTTGAACGAGTAGATGTGACTCGGTTATTTTCGAATAATAGAAGGACTAGGGGGCATTCCATGAAATTAGCAAGTAGCACATTAAAGACTAATCGGAGAAAATTCCTTTTCACTCAATGCACAATAAAGCTCTGGAATTTGTTGCCAGAGGATGTGGTTAGTAGGGATGTGAATCGTTTTCCATATCGTCTTAACGATAGAAATCGTGTGGAAGGGCAAGAAAATCGTCTTAGGCACGATTTTTTAGTTAAAAAATCGTTAAAAATCATTTTTTCCGATTAGTGCGCACTAACTCAAGTTAGTGTGCACTAACTGGGAGTTAGTGCGCACTAACTGAAAATGATACAATTTGACACTTTTCAGGTCAGTTAAGGTCAGTTTAGGAATGAATATGTATTCCTATTGGCTGCCCTCTTATTTATTCATGTTACCAAGTTTCCTACTGACAGTATATGGGGGATGGGAAATGGAAACAGTTGGTAGCTTGACAAAACAAGTAATGTGATCAGTCAATGTGACTAGAACTTGTGCCCTAACCCTGATACCAGGGGTATTGTGATCTTCCTGCACACAGTGCCCTATCCCTATTAATACCAGGAGTGTTGTGATCTTCCTGCACAAAGTGCCCTATCCCTAATACCAGGGGTGTTGTGATCTTCCTGCACACAGTGCCCTATTCCTGATACTGGGGGTGTTGTGATCTTCCTGCACACAGTGCCCTATTCCTGATACCGGGGGTGTTGTGATCTTCTTGCACACATCCCGGTATCAGGGATAGGGCACTGCATGCAGGAAGATCACAACACTCCTGGTATTAATAGGGATAGGGCACTGCATGCAGGAAGATCACAACACTCCTGGTATTAATAGGGATAGGGCACTGCATGCAGGAAGATCACAACACCCCTGGTATCAGGGATAGGGCACTGTGTGCAGGAAGATCACAATACCCCGGAGGAGTGAGGGTCAGGCAGCTCCCCCCTGTCTGTGAAGCCAGCCTCTCACTAGTAATGCAGGGAGGGAGCTGTCTCAGACTTCACCATCCTCCCCCCCCCCCTCACCCACACACCATTCACTAGCTGGGACATGGGGGAAGTCAGGAGTGAGGGTCAGGCAGCTCCCCCCTGTCTGTGAAGCCAGCCTCTCACTAGTAATGCAGGGAGGGAGCTGTCTCAGACTTCACCATCCTCCCCCCCCCCCTCACTCACACACCATTCACTAGCTGGGACATGGGGGAAGTCAGGAGTGAGGGTCAGGCAGCTCCCCCCTGTCTGTGAAGCCAGCCTCTCACTAGTAATGCAGGGAGGGAGCTGTCTCAGACTTCACCATCCTCCCCCCCCCCCTCACCCACACACCATTCACTAGCTGGGACATGGGGGAAGTCAGGAGTGAGGGTCAGGCAGCTCCCCCCTGTCTGTGAAGCCAGCCTCTCACTAGTAATGCAGGGAGGGAGCTGTCTCAGACTTCACCATCCTCCCCCCCCCCCTCACCCACACACCATTCACTAGCTGGGACATGGGGGAAGTCAGGAGTGAGGGTCAGGCAGCTCCCCCCTGTCTGTGAAGCCAGCCTCTCACTAGTAATGCAGGGAGGGAGCTGTCTCAGACTTCACCATCCTCCCCCCCCCCCTCACCCACACACCATTCACTAGCTGGGACATGGGGGAAGTCAGGAGTGAGGGTCAGGCAGCTCCCCCCTGTCTGTGAAGCCAGCCTCTCACTAGTAATGCAGGGAGGGAGCTGTCTCAGACTTCACCATCCTCCCCCCCCCCCCCTCACCCACACACCATTCACTAGCTGGGACATGGGGGAAGTCAGGAGTGAGGGTCAGGCAGCTCCCCCCTGTCTGTGAAGCCAGCCTCTCACTAGTAATGCAGGGAGGGAGCTGTCTCAGACTTCACCATCCTCCCCCCCCCTCACCCACACACCATTCACTAGCTGGGACATGGGGGAAGTCAGGAGTGAGGGTCAGGCAGCTCCCCCCTGTCTGTGAAGCCAGCCTCTCACTAGTAATGCAGGGAGGGAGCTGTCTCAGACTTCACCATCCTCCCCCCCCCCCTCACCCACACACACCATTCACTAGCTGGGACATGGGGAAGTCAGGAGTGAGGGTCAGGCAGCTCCCCCCTGTCTGTGAAGCCAGCCTCTCACTAGTAATGCAGGGAGGGAGCTGTCTCAGACTTCACCATCCTCCCCCCCCCCCCTCAACCACACACCATTCACTAGCTGGGACATGGGGGAAGTCAGGAGTGAGGGTCAGGCAGCTCCCCCCTGTCTGTGAAGCCAGCCTCTCACTAGTAATGCAGGGAGGGAGCTGTCTCAGACTTCACCATCCTCCCCCCCCCCCCCCTCCCCCACACACCATTCACTAGCTGGGACATGGGGGAAGTCAGGAGTGAGGGTCAGGCAGCTCCCCCCTGTCTGTGAAGCCAGCCTCTCACTAGTAATGCAGGGAGGGAGCTGTCTCAGACTTCACCATCCTCCCCCCCCCCCTCACCCACACACCATTCACTAGCTGGGACATGGGGGAAGTCAGGAGTGAGGGTCAGGCAGCTCCCCCCTGTCTGTGAAGCCAGCCTCTCACTAGTAATGCAGGGAGGGAGCTGTCTCAGACTTCACCATCCTCCCCCCCCCCCCTCACCCACACACCATTCACTAGCTGGGACATGGGGGAAGTCAGGAGTGAGGGTCAGGCAGCTCCCCCCTGTCTGTGAAGCCAGCCTCTCACTAGTAATGCAGGGAGGGAGCTGTCTCAGACTTCACCATCCTCCCCCCCCCTCACCCACACACCATTCACTAGCTGGGACATGGGGGAAGTCAGGAGTGAGGGTCAGGCAGCTCCCCCCTGTCTGTGAAGCCAGCCTCTCACTAGTAATGCAGGGAGGGAGCTGTCTCAGACTTCACCATCCTCCCCCCCCCCTCACCCACACACCATTCACTAGCTGGGACATGGGGGAAGTCAGGAGTGAGGGTCAGGCAGCTCCCCCCTGTCTGTGAAGCCAGCCTCTCACTAGTAATGCAGGGAGGGAGCTGTCTCAGACTTCACCATCCACCCCCCCCCCCCCCTCACCCACACACCATTCACTAGCTGGGACATGGGGGAAGTCAGGAGTGAGGGTCAGGCAACTCCCCCCTGTCTGTGAAGCCAGCCTCTCACTAGTAATGCAGGGAGGGAGCTGTCTCAGACTTCACCATCCTCCCCCCCCCCCTCACCCACACACCATTCACTAGCTGGGACATGGGGGAAGTCAGGAGTGAGGGTCAGGCAGCTCCCCCCTGTCTGTGAAGCCAGCCTCTCACTAGTAATGCAGGGAGGGAGCTGTCTCAGACTTCACCATCCTCCCCCCCCCCCTCTCCCACACACCATTCACTAGCTGGGACATGGGGGAAGTCAGGAGTGAGGGTCAGGCAGCTCCCCCCCTGTCTGTGAAGCCAGCCTCTCACTAGTAATGCAGGGAGGGAGCTGTCTCAGACTTCACCATCCTCCCCCCCCCCCCCCCTCACCCACACACCATTCACTAGCTGGGACATGGGGGAAGTCAGGAGTGAGGGTCAGGCAGCTCCCCCCTGTCTGTGAAGCCAGCCTCTCACTAGTAATGCAGGGAGGGAGCTGTCTCAGACTTCACCATCCTCCCCCCCCCCCCTCACCCACACACCATTCACTAGCTGGGACATGGGGGAAGTCAGGAGTGAGGGTCAGGCAGCTCCCCCCTGTCTGTGAAGCCAGCCTCTCACTAGTAACGCAGGGAGGGAGCTGTCTCAGACTTCACCATCCTCCCCCCCCCCCTCACCCACACACCATTCACTAGCTGGGACATGGGGGAAGTCAGGAGTGAGGGTCAGGCAGCTCCCCCCCTGTCTGTGAAGCCAGCCTCTCACTAGTAATGCAGGGAGGGAGCTGTCTCAGACTTCACCATCCTCCCCCCCCCCCCTCACCCACACACCATTCACTAGCTGGGACATGGGGGAAGTCAGGAGTGAGGGTCAGGCAGCTCCCCCCTGTCTGTGAAGCCAGCCTCTCACTAGTAATGCAGGGAGGGAGCTGTCTCAGACTGGTATCAGGGTTAGGGCACTGTGTGCAGGAAGATCACAACACTCCTGGTATTAATAGGGATAGGGCACTGTAAGAGATGACTGTAGTAGATTGAATAAGATCTGATGTTTCTGCTCTCCTCACACCAAACAAAAACAACACACAAGCAGAGAAGCCCTTCTTACAAAGCTGAGCTAGTGAGTTAAGTAGGAGGAAAAGTAAACATACTGGTGCCAGTGTGGCTACTTAAAAAATACACTTACCAACAATCAATTACATATATTTGAACTGTGTACAGTTCCAGCCAGGACCACCTTTCTAAAATGCACAGTGATTGGCAAATTCAACATGCACTAGCATTTCAGGTGCCTGCTAACAAAAATAATAAACAAACAAGTTCTAGTCAGGTGAGTGCTGATCATTACATTACTTTTTTTGTCAAGCTTCCAACTGTTTCCATTTCACATCCCCCCAACCATATTGGTAACATCAATAGATAAGAGCACAGCCAGCCAATAGGAATACATACATACATATTCATTCCTAAGTGATCTTTACTGACCTGGGAAGTGTGAACACTTTGTTTCATTTTCTGTTGGTGTTCGTTAGTTTCCAGTTCCATTTCCCATCCCCCCAACCATCACCTCAGTGGTAACCTTGGTAACATCAATAGATAAGAGGGCAGCCAGCCAATAGGAACACATATTCATTCCTAACTGACCTTCAGTGACCTGGAAAGTGTTTATTTGTATCATTTTCAGTTAGTGCGCACTAAATCGAGTTAGTGCGCACTAACGGGGAGTTAGTGCGCACTAACGCGAGTTAGTGCGCACTAACACGATTTAACGATTTTTAACGATAAATCGTTAGAATTTCTATTGTATCGTGTTCTATAACGATTTAAGACGATATAAACATTATCGGACGATAATTTTAATCGTTGAAAAACGATTCACATCCCTAGTGGTTAGTGCAGTTAGTGTAGCTGGGTTCAAAAAAGGTTTGGATAAGTTCTTTGAGGCGAATGGCTATTAATCAAGTTTACTTAGGGAATAGCCACTGCTATTAATTGCATCAGTAGCATGGGATCTTCTTAGTGTTTGGGTAATTGCCAGGTTCTTATGGCCTGGATTGGCCACTGTTGGAAACAGGATGCTGGGCTTGATGGACCCTTGGTCTGACCCAGCATGGCAATTTCTTATGTTCTTATGTTGTTTGTATTTCCCAACCCTGCCATCCCTCACCCATCCACCCCTAGCTTATCCTCTAATTTATAGGCAGGTGCCACTTTCACACTAAAGATAACAAAAAAAAACCCAACAAAAAAACATCCTTTTAACTTCATGAATTCCCCACACGTTATTGAGAGTTTGATCATTCCCCTGTAGGTCAATACACTAATTCACTAATACATTTAAAGGACCCTAATTGTTTACATTCCTGCTCCCATAGCAACCTAAAACTTAACTAGGAACTGAACAAATTTGAGATGAAGGCAGCAGTCCAGCAGTAAGAGTGGGGCTTCCCAGTCTTTTGCATCGAGTGTCACATGCATGATTTTTTACCCGCTGGTGAGAGGTTGTACGTGTGCATGCGATGCAAAGAGCTCCTGGCTCTCAGAGAATGAGTCCGATCTCTGGAGGCTAGAGTGGCAGACCTGGAGGAGCTGAGGCAGACAGAGAGGTATATAAATGAGACCTTCAGGGACATAGTAGTCAAGTCCCAACTTCAGACTGGCAGCCCTGGTGCTGCCTTGGAGGAAGAAGGTCTCATGATTGGAGGGCATCAACAGGGTGCAGCAGGAAAGGATCCTGTAGCAAGGACCTGCTCTCCAGGTGATGCATTGTCCTTTCGCACTGAGGATATCTCCCCAAGGCCTACTGCCCAGGAGGGAAGGGTTAGGTCAGCCATCATAGTTGGTGATTCGATTATTAGGAATGTAGATAGCTGGGTGGCTGGTGGGCGTGAGGATCGCCTGGTAACATGCCTACCTGGTACGAAGGTGGCGGACCTCACGCACCACCTAGATAGGATTTTAGACAGTGCTGGGGAGGAGCCGGCTGTCGTGGTACATGTGGGCACCAACGACATAGGAAAATGTGGGAGGGAGGTTCTGGAAGCCAAATTTAGGCTCTTAGGTAGAAAGCTTAAATCCAGAACCTCCAGGGTAGCATTCTCTGAAATGCTCCCTGTTCCACGTGCAGGTCACCAGAGGCAGGCAGAGCTCCGGAGTCTCAATGCGTGGATGAGACGATGGTGCAAGGAAGAGGGATTCAGTTTTGTTAGGAACTGGGGAACCTTTTGGGGAAGGGGGAGTCTCTTCTGAAGGGATGGGCTCCACCTTAACCAGGGTGGAACCAGACTGCTGGCACTAACCTTTAACAAGGAGATAGAGCAGCTTTTAAACTAGAACAAAGGGGAAAGCCGACAGTCGCTCAGCAGCGCATGGTTCGGAGAGAGGTATCTTCAAAGGATACTAATAACGCATTAGAATTAGGGCATCCCAACAGTGAGGTTCCAATAATAAGAAAAGTAGTCCAAGTGCCTGTAGCTAAAAACTCATCTGAGCTAAAAAATTCTAACTTATCCCTATCAATTAAAAAGCAGAATGAAAATACAAACAAAAACCAAACTTTGAAATGTTTGTATGCTAATGCCAGAAGTCTAAGAAGTAAGATGGGAGAATTAGAATGTATAGCAGTGAATGATGACAGAGACTTAATTGGCATCTCAGAGACATGGTGGGAGGAGGATAACCAATAGGACAGTGCTGTACCGGGGTACAAATTATATCGCAATGACAGAGAGGAGCATCTGGGAGGAGGTGTGGCGCTTTATGTCCGGGATGGCATAGAGTCCAACAGGATAAACATCCTGCATGAGACTAAATGCACAATCAAATCTTTATGGGTAGAAATCTCTTGTGTGTCGGGGAAGACTATAGTGATAGGAGTATACTACCATCCACCTGGCCAAGATGGTGAGACAGACAGTGAAATGCTAAGAGAAATTAGGGAAGCTAACCAAATTGGTAGTGCGGTTCCGATTCTGGTTCCGATTCACATCGTTAATTTTTTTTGGTGCGGCCTGATACCAGTTTTATTTATCGGCTGTGCCCGAGCCGATAAACTTTTGTTTTGAGATGACATGTCACTAAGGGTTTTAAGTGGTGCCCCAGGTATGCGAGGACCATGTCTATCAAAGACCCACATTATAGATGTATTGTCTGCCTTGGGGCATCACATGTCATCTGGTGTTGCAGCAAGTGTGCCAAAATGACCCCAAAAGGATGAAAGATACATCTCAACAAGATGGAACACCTCATCAGGCTAGAGAAGACCGATCAATTGGCATCAAGGTACCTTGGAGCCACACCGATGGCAACCAAGCCTTCAACATGGGTGCGGAAGCTGGTTCCGTCGAGGTCGTGAACTGTCAGGGATGCCATACACAGGCCATCGTTTGACTCCTCCAGGTCAAGGAGGTTGGGTTCATAAGAACATGCCATACTGGGTCAGACCAAGGGTCCATCAAGCCCAGCATCCTGTTTCCAATAGTGGCCAATCCAGGCCATAAGAACCTGGCAAGTACCCAAAAACTAAGTCTATCCCATGTTACCGTTGCTAGTAATAGCAGTGGCTAATTTCCAAGTCAACTTAATTAATATCAAGTAATAGACGTCTCCTCCAAGAACTTATCCAATCCTTTTTTAAACACAGCTTTACTAACTGCACTAACCACATCCTCTGGCAACAAATTCCAGAGTTTAATTGTGCGTTGAGTGAAAAAGAACTTTCTCCGATTAGTTTTAAATGTGCCACATTCTAACTTCATGGAGTGCCCCCTAGTCTTTCTATTATCCGAAAGCGAAAATAACCGATTCACATCTACCCGTTATAGACCTCTCATGATTTTAAACACCTCTATCATATCCCCCCTCGGCCGTCTCTTCTCCAAGCTGAAAAGGCCTAACCTCTTTAGTCTTTCCTCATACGGGAGTTGTTCCATTCCCCTTATCATTTTGGTAGCCCTTCTCTGTACCTTCTCCATCGCAATTATATCTTTTTTGAGATGCGGCGACCAGAATTGTACACAATATTCAAGGTGCGGTCTCACCATGGAGCAATACAGAGGCATTATGACATTTTCCGTTTTATTCACTATTCCCTTTCTAATAATTCCCAACATTCTGTTTGCATTTTTGACTGCCGCAGCACACTGAACCGACGATTTCAATGTGTTATCCACTATGACGCCTAGATCTTTCTTGGGTAGTAGCACCTAATATGGAAACTAACATTGTGTAACTATGGGATGGGTTATTTTTCCCTATATGCATCACCTTGCACTTATCCACATTAAATTTCATCTGCCATTCTGATGCACAATTTTCCAGTCTCACAAGGTCTTCCTGCAATTTATCACAATCTGCTTGTGATTTAACTACGCTGAACAATTTTGTATCATCTGCAAATCTGATTACCTCACTCGTCGTATTTCTTTCCAGATCATTTATAAATATATTGAAAAGTAAGGGTCCTAATACAGATCCCTGAGGCACTCCACTGCCCACTCCCTTCCACTGAGAAAATTGTCCATTTAATCCTACTCTCTGTTTCCTGTCTTTTAGCCAGTTTGTAATCCAGTTTGTAATCCACGAAAGGACATCGCCACCTATCCCATGACTTTTTACTTTTCCTAGAAGCCTCTCATGAGGAACTTTGTCAAACGCCTTCTGGAAATCCAAGTACACTACATCTACCGGTTCACCTTTATCCACATGTTTATTAACTCCTTCAAAAATGTGAAGCAGATTTGTGAGGCAAGACTTCCCTTGGGTAAAGCCATGCTGACTTTGTTCCATTGTTCCAAGTTCTTGGAGGAGAAGTCCATTACCTGCTATTAATTAAGTTGTCTTAGAAAATAGCCACTGCTATTTCTAGCGACGGTAACATGGAATAGACTTAGTTTTTGGGTACTTGCCAGGTTCTTATGGTCTGGTTTGGCCTCTGTTGGAAACAGGATGCTGGGCTTGATGGACCCTTGGTCTGACCCAGTATGTCATGTTCTTATGTTCTTATGTTTTCTTCCAGGAATTTGTCCAAACCTTTTTAGAACTTAGCTATACTAACAGCTTTCACCATGTCCTCTGGCAACACATTCCAGAGCTTAGTTATACATTGATTGAAAGAAAATAGTTTATCTTATTTGTTTCAAGTGTACTACTTAGTAACTTCATTGCATGTTCCCTAGTCATTGTACTTTTTGAAAGAGCACTAACCAACTCACTGATGCATTTTGCTAATTTCAAATGGAAGAGGCAAGACTATGGAACCCACACTGCACTGGAGAGGTAAATTCAAAAAGCAGGATTGACCAAAATGTTCTCTCCTGATCCCGGGTCACTTGGAAGCTCAAGAGGTGAATGTATAGCTCTTCCTTGGTAGATGACGTCTCAAATGCCACTGGAGCCTGGCATAGCAGGTCACTTGGTGAGGTTTCTGCTCTACAGAACTTGCGAGGAGTTATGGGCTTCCATCTGGTTCTCAGTTTTACTCAATAATTTAACGTTTCGCTGAGAGCACCCCCGAAGTCAACAGAATCTGTATCATCCTCCATGGCCCATCACGTGCATGTAGATGAGAACATATGGATTTAATTTTAGTTGTATTCAGAAATAAAGCTCAGCAGAGGAGTTTTAGGGGAGATCTTTTTATTGTACAGCCTATCACATTTGTAACTAGCCTTCAAGAGGAAGGCCTCACCTCTACCTTGCCTGTTTCAGCAACCACACTACCGTATTCCATTTCAGCTTTGAATTGCTATTTCCAAGAGATCGCATGAATTAAACTCAATTTTGTGTAGGCACAGCAAAGAAGGATCATCGTGACGTTAGGAAAGAGGGTAGAATCCGTTAACTATAGTGGCATGACATTTTTTACATGTGTTGCCAAAGTCATATACATAATGATTAAAATAAACGGCTAGGAGAGAATTAGAAAATGGTAATAAGGCCATGATTTTACTCAACAGTGCAAACCTTCCGGTACAAGCACAGCCCGGATAATGGAAAAATTACAGAACCTGCTCTTGCTTTTCTTCTTTCTTTAGGCTGTTGCCCTCTCTCCGACAGGCCACGCTTACCCAGGCCTGGAGCACGGTAACAGCGAGACAGACGCGCTAATAACAATAAGATCGTCTTTACTGGGGGGAGACGTACTTGTGAAAGGAAATCCTTATTGTCCTCAAAATAAATAGCTTCCTGGAAAATCCTACATGATTTAATTCCCGGTGGTTGATTTACAGGCATGGGAGCTTTGCCAAGATAAGCGATTTATGGTCATACGTGCACAGCCGCACACCACAATCTGGTTTTAGACTGACACCGTAAACCCAAGCAACAAAAAAAATAACTCCAGGAATTAATGCAAGAGCTGATCAGATGAGACGTTTTGTCCTAAGGGGGCTGTTTGACAGAACTGAGGAACATGCCTGAGTGCATCAATCCAGCCAGAGAGTCCAGGACCTTCTGTGTCTTGTGGGGGGTCTTAATTGACATCTATCTACCTCCACAACTAGAGAACCCTGTGTGGGGTTTTTTTTTTTTTTCCACTTTACCCCCACTCCTCCCCTCAGCAGCTATATCCAAGCAACCCGAGTTCTTATATTGGGGAGGGGTTGGCTAGCAGAGGTCACCACAGTAGCAAGAGCAGCCATCTTCCGCCCCTCCCTGGAGCTCGAGTGCCGGCCCTGATGGCCTCTCTGGCTAGGAAACGCCACCCTGATTTTCTCGCGGCCTAGTGGTTTGCCATGCACAGGGCTGATCTATCTCTGTTCGCATCTGTGGGTTACTAGTTGGGGGCTGTACTTGGATGTGTTCACATATGTGGGTAGGTAAGGAAACGTGTATTTGTGTTAGGGGTGTGGTGAGAGTTGTATTGGAGGAATGTGTAGAGGTTTGGAGGTGTGCGGATGTCTGTCTGAAGGGTCCATTTGTCTGGAAGGGTGTACTTTGTTGGGGCACATGTGCATCTGTGAGATTAATTTGTATAGGTGTGGGAGGATGATGTCAGAGGTACAGAGAAGGGCAAACCAAATGATAAAAGCGATGAAACGATTCCCCTATGAGCAAACGCTAAAGAGGTTAGGTCACTTCAGCTTGGAGAAGAGACGGCTGAGGGGGGATATGATAGAAGTCTATAACATAACGAGTGGACTGGAAAGAGTAAACATTAATTGTTTATTCTTTCAAAAAGTACAAAGACCAGGGCACACACAATGAAATTACTAAGTTGTACATTTAAAACTAATAGAAATTGTTTTTTTACTCAACACATAATTAAGCTCTGAATTTGTTGTTAGAGGATGTGATGAAAGCTAATAGTGTAGCTGCGTTTTAAAAAGTTTTGGACAAATTCCTGGAGGAAAAGTCCATTAATCATTATTAAGGGAGAGTTGCAGAAAGCCACTGCTTATCTCTGCTTATCACCACTGTTGGAAACAGGATGCTGGGCTTGATAGACCTTTGGTCTGACCCAGCATGGCAAGTCTTATGTTCTTATCTTTATTAAGGAAAATATTTTGTAAAACACTGATCCTTACCCTGAAAGGACTTTTCCTCATTCTGTGCCTATGAAAGAAAATGGAATAAGGACTATTCTAGTAACATATCCTAACCCCTCCCTGTTATATGTGCAGCCTTTACAGGGCACTCGAGTGCCTTCAGCCTACAGGTTTCGACTACAATTGAATGTCCCAGTATTGGAGATGAATAAACATTTTGTATTATCCTTTTGTTATGTTCTGCTTAAAAAAACAAGATGATGCAATTAAGAAACAGCTACATCTAGAATTATTAAAAGTTCTTATGTTCTTATTCTCCCTTTTGTGACTGCTCTAACCATTAGATCACTGATTACCTCTGCTGTGGCAGAGAGAGGTGAATGATGTGTGTGGCTGCTGGTATGAGGCACTGCCTCTGTTACTGGGTTTCTGAGCCCCTGGCTTGGCTGTTTGAAGTTCATCAGTGGGGTAGAGACCCCCTGGGTCTCCAGCATCCACTTATCACTAGCTCAAACCCTTGGTACCAGGGTGCCCAGGAGACGTGGCTGTGTACGGGTTAGGAAAACGGATGGTCAGTACGAGCATCCGTTTTGGACCGCGGCAGCTAATTGACTGGCACAATATACACGCATTATATACACAGCCTGGAGTGCGTATCTTTTGCGTGTATATTTTGTGTCCAGAAATTTTTCGGGAACCTTAGAAAACACAATTTTTCTGTATTTTCGTTCAGCCCAATACTAAATGCCAGCTCCTGGGCTGACGTTAAATTTGCAGCGTTAACAAGGACGCATTTGGGTGAGCATTGCAGGGTAGTAGCTAATAGCTTCATCCACATGGAATTTACATGCGAGGAGCACTGTTAGCTATGGCTTTCTTGGACGCACGTTTTAGATACGCTATTCCCTATATTGCATCGGTCGTTAGTCGTGCCCCCAAAACGCGCGTCCAACCGTGCAATAAGTGGTGCACTGGCCCGAGTGCACAATATTGCATCAGCCCCTCAATAAGAAGGGACTGCTGGCAGAAAGTACACCAAAACAACGGGACCCAAACTGAGTCCAAACCTCAGGGCCTCACGTCCTCAGCCTTAGCACCCACTAAGGAGGTCATTCGGACCCACATAGCTCGAGGAGGAGGAGGGCAGCGACTGTAATCAGCCAGGCCCACATGGCTTGAGGAGGAGGAGGAGGAGGAGACTGCTGTGTCAGCCAGTCCACAGGGCTGAAGGAAAAGGTTGCTTTTGCCTGTACCCTGCACACTCTGGGGAAAGAGAGAGACAGAGATCATTTGTCCATGTGTGACAGAGAGACAGCATGACAATGTATACCTGCATGTGTGTGAGAGATCATGAATGTGTATTTGTGAGAGACAGAGCATGAGTGTGTGTGACTGTGTGCGTGTGTGTGTGTGTGCATGTATGTTATGTGAGAGAGCATGAGAGTGTGTGTGTGTGAGAAAGGGAGCCTGCATGTATAAGTGAGAGACAGCTTTGTGTGTGTGTGTACATGCATGAGAGATAGAGAGAATATGTGTATTTATGTGTGTGTGTGTGTGTGAGAGAGCATGGGTATATGTGTGTGTGTGTGTGTGAATGACAGAGCATGTGTGTATGTGTTTCTGTGTGAGAGAGAGAAAGCATGTGTGTATGTGTGTTTGAGAGAGAGACGAGGCATGAGTCAAAAGAGGAGGCTGCTGTCTCCTGTATGTTACAGCAAGAGAAAAAGTAGTAAGTGTGCGAGAAGCATGCAAAGGAGCATGTATGTGTGTCTGTGTGTGTGTATTTGAGAGAGCATATGGTACAGACTGACAGAGCTTGTGTGTGTGCGAACATAGTAAAACAGTAAAGATGGCAGATAAAGACCAAATGGTCCAACCAGTCTGCCCAGCAAATTGCTCATGGTAATAACCGCTGCTCCGTGCAGGTTACCCCCAGTTTCTGTTAAGGGTAATAACCGCTGCTCCGTACAGGTTACCCCCATGCCTTCCGGTAAGGGTAGTAACTGCCGCTCCAGGCAGGCTATCCCCATGTTTCTGTTAAGGATGGTAACTACCGCTCTGTGCATGTTACCCCCATGTTTCTGTTAAGGGTAGTAACTGCCACTCTATGCAGGTTACCCCCATGTTTCTGTTAAGGGCAGTAACTACCGCTCTGTGCAGGTTACCCCCATGTTTCTGTTAAGGGCAGTAACTGCCACTCTATGCAGGTTACCCCCATGTTTCTGTTAAGGGCAGTAACTGCCGCTCCAGGCAGGTTACCCCCCATGTTTCTGTTAAGGGCAGTAACTGCCGCTCCGTGCAGGTTACCCCCATGTTTCTGTTAAGGGTAGTAACTGCTGCTCCGTGCAGGTTACTCCCAGTTTCTGTTAAGGGTAGTAATTGCTGCTCCATACAGGTTACCCCCATGCCTTATGTTAAGGGTAGTAACTGCCGCTCCAGGCAGGTTACCCCCATGTTTCTGTTAAGAGTGGTAACTGCCACTCTGTGCAGGTTACCCCCATATTTCTGTTAAGGGTTGTAACTGCCGCTCCATGCAGGTTACCCCCATGTTTCTGTTAAGGGCAGTAACTGCCACTCCGTGCAGGTTACCCCCATGTTTCTTTTAAGGGTAGTAACTGCCGCTCCGTGGAGGTTACCCCCATGTTTCTGTTAAGGGTAGTAACTGCCGCTCCGTGCAGGTTACCCCCATGTTTCTGTTAAGGGCAGTAACTGCCGCTCCGTGCAGGTTACCCCCATGTTTCTGTTAAGGATAGTAACTGCCGCTCCGTGCAGGTTACCCCCATGTTTCTGTTAAGGGCAGTAACTGCCGCTCTGTGCTGGTTACCCCCATGTTTCTGTTAAGGGAAGTAACTGCCGCTCTGTGCAGGTTACCCCCATGTTTCTGTTAAGGGTAGTAACTGCCGCTCTGTGCAGGTTACCCCCATGTTTCTGTTAAGGGTAGTAACTGCCACTCCATGCAGGTTACCCCCATGCTCCCCTTTTTTCATTTCCAACATCTAGTATTTAGGGATCCACAGTACCACCTATTCTGGGAGGGCATTTCAGGCATCCACCACCGTTTCTGTGAAGAAATATTTCCTGATGTTGGTTGCGAATCGTCCCCCCTGGAGTTTCATTTCATGACCCCTAGTTCTACTGTTTCCTCTCCAATGAAAAGGATCAAACTTTGCGCATCATTAAAACCTTTCAGGTATCTGAAGGTCTGTTCCTACTGCACCTCCTCTCCTCCAGGGTATTCATATTCAGATCCTTCAATCTCTCCTCATAAGTCTTCCGATACAGACCCTTCTTTGCTCCCCCTCCATCCTGTCTCTGTCATTTTTTAGATAAGGGCTCCAGAACTGAACACAGTGCTCCAGGTTACGCCTCATCAAGAACCTGTACAAAGGAATTTTTTATTTTTTATTTTATACACATTATTAATCATTGAATATTTTTTTTGCTGGCTGTTTGAAAAGTTTATTCTTCCTCTAAGTATAATTTTATTAATAGGATGTTTTATATTTGTTGGTTTTATTTTTGATGTTTTATGTGAAATGATGAGGTTTTTGTTTTTCCATTATTGCACTGCAAACAGAGTCTGGCTTGTTGTAGGTTTAAGCTGAGTTTGCTTGTATGTTTCTCTTTATGTTTTATGATCTCTTTATGTAGAGATCTATAGCAGCTTGGCTTGTTTTATTTTCCTGATAGGAGGTGTACTGGTGTTGTAGGGTCTAGTGTAATATTTGCCATGTTGACCTTTTCATGGCTAGGGTTGATACTGTTTGAGTGCTGGCAGTTAGTGCTATATTGGTATGGAAGGTTTATTATACTGTAATTGTAATTTACGTTTTTCAGAGGATTCATTGCGAATTTGTTGTCTGCATCAAATTAAGGACAGCACAATTTTTAAATATTTACAGTGCTGTAACCCAAAGGCTGAATTAAGTGGCTGTGTTCAGTGCTGTATCTGGGTCCCTCAGCCACCTGTGAGTGCACCTTGAGAAGAGATCAGTAAAGGGTGTAGATGATTGATGCACTCATATTTCCATAACATTGTGAAAAATGATCAATGCACCCATAGTACACACATGTGCATACACAATTACTGGAATGCATGCATCTATGCAGATTATGCTCAGTCATTCTTATGGTGTTTCAAATAGATTCATGAGTGAATCACTCATCATTGATAGCTCTGTTGGTTCTGTTGTTTCATTGGTAGTTTGTCCATTGCCACTGTCCTCGGGATGCTAGAATAGAAAGAACAGAGGAACAAGAGAGAGCGAATGCAGGTTCAGAGGCAGTGGTGGTACATTTATGCAAATTTATGCAAATGAGGGGAGGTTCAGGTGTCTTTTCTCTTCCCGGTTCTCAAGTGTCCAGTCCTGGCCTGAGAAAACAATGGGAACCCTGGAGGGAGGAGGAGTAAAAGAATATAGATGCATGCCCTGAAACTTTGAAGTACCTGGCAATGCCCCTGGGGAGAAAGGACTTTCAGTTTCTGGTCATTTTCTGGGGGACTTCTAACACCAGAGCTCCAGAGCTAACATCTAAGGGAGATAGAGGGAGATAAGATCAAAATCTCCACCAGGATCCCACCCCCTCCCATTAAAGAATGCTGGGACACTGAAGCAACTGAATGGCATTGAGAGGAGAAGGTCAAGTGGACTGTTTATTTTTGTGAAAAGATCTTGCTAATTGGATTGAAGATACTATTGGTTATAGTAAATTTTGTTTTGGAACACCTCACCAGAGTGTCCAATGTAGGAGTGTGGTCCCCACCCCATGAACGTTGACCCTCGGCACCCTAGCACCAATGAATTGTGTGGACTGGCAGTGAAGGGAAGAAAAGCTGCCCCTGCATTCCGGACACCGTCCCCCACCGAGAAGGGCGTTACAGGGGGAAACCCTTTAGGGTACCTGTTCCATGCCAGGACAGAGTTAAAGGGAATGAATCGTCCATGTTGCAAATGGAAGAGCCCCCACATCACCCTACAATGCCGTTTCACCTCTACATTGCTCGCCCTCCTACACTTCTCCAATTCATAATGAATCATAATGAATCAGCCTGAAATCTCAGAGGACGTTGAGTGAGGGTTTCAGCTTCAGACACTGGGTAGCCTTTGCAGCTCTTAAGCTTCAGACACTGTGTAGCCTTTGCAGCTCTTAAGCCTGCACAAGTGGAAAGGAAGAGCAGGGAGGTCTTCATTGAGACCCTCCTGACAGTGCAGTCACACCTGCCTGTAGCTCACTGGTTTGCAGGTGCAGAAGTTCAGTCTGATAAGCAGAAGATAAATATATTTGCACTTTTCAATCTGCATTAAGGCATTTTCCAAAAAAAAAAAAAAAAAGAAAGAAAAGTGACGGAAACAACAAAATAGAGGAAAACCTGGACAGTTTCCAGCTGCCTGACTACAAACACTAGGAGCTGTGGTCACACTGGTCATGATGCATGAGAGTTTGTGATGAGGCTTGTGACTCTGTTATTGATGTGGACGCACCAGGCAGGGGCAGTGTCACCTGTCGCATTGGATAGATCGGTTCGTTACTAAGTTTTCATTTTCTTCTCCTAGAAAGTGGCACCTACTAGAGCTTCGTAAACACTGTAAAGAAGCCAAACGTGCACCTCCAGTGCTTGCCGTCCTTATGTACAGCACGTAAGCCTGGCATAGCAGAAGCATTCACACCTGCAGAGATGCATTACATTTTAGGGGTATCCCAGAAACCCCTGAATATGTGGACTGTATGCATGTGGTAATTAATACTAGCAAAGCCATCTTGAATGCAAGAGAAGAGCCTGATACGGAGGTAGAAATTGTGATTGACAGAGCACATAGGTCTTGGAGGAGAAGTCCATTACCTGCTTTTAATTAAGTTGACTTAGATAATAACCACAGCTATTACTAGCAACGGTAACATGGAATAGACTTAGTTTTTGGGTACTTGCCAGGTTCTTATGGCCTGGTTTGGCCTCTGTTGGAAACAGGATGCTGGGCTTGATGGATCCTTGGTCTGACCCAGCATGGCAATTTCTTATGTTCTTATGTCTTTGGGACCTCGTGGCATTATTATATGTTTTCATGACTATCACCTAAAAGAAAAGAAGCTTGCACAAAACAGGAAAATGGGATCCCTTAAATGGGACGATCACACAATCGAGATATACAATGATCAAGCTCCATTGTCCATCCATACCTCTAGAGACCTTAAGTGATAGACGGTTTGTGCTATGCAAGGAGAATATAAGAGACCGATGGCTCTTCCTTTTGGCTTGGTATTTACAATGAGTGGGGTTACGTCCAAGCAGAAGACTCTTCAGAAGCTGCTAAAATTCTCCAAGCTGTAGCAATCATGGCAAACTCAGCCCCGGCCACTAAGGAAACCTCTGCAAAGGGTGACCACCCCCCCCCCCCCCCTCAAAATGGTTAAAGGCGACCAAAGGCTCCACCGATAATCTGAAGGATTTGCTTCTTCAAGGGACACTGCAAGACGATGATCTATCAGGCTGCTTCATGCTGTCACCTTAAGAAACCGTTGTAACCTTTCAATTTCAATGTTTTGATTGATTTCTTCAATGCCTGCCACCTTACCAAAGTTGCGTTGTTTGAGTTTGCTTTTGCTGACGCTAATGCTCGTGCTGAGGAGGAAAAAGCAATCATTATGGGTTGAAAGAGTGAGAATTTTCAACAGGGCTGTGGCTGGTGTAGTCGTTCCTCACAGTACATGTGGTCTGGTGGACGGAAGATGCAGACCACGGTTTGGTTAATGTGGGGAAGGGGGGTGTGGAGGTTGAGGGGATCTTTTATGAAGGGATCTTTTACGTTGTATGGTGGATGTTTGAAATGTGATGCCAGGCCAGTTATTAGGCTTAAGTGGCAGCAGATGTGGCGATGTACGCCGACTATGGCTCAGGAAATTGCTACTGATTTGATCATTTGTTTTATACTTGTGCGACACAAACAAAAAAGGGATCCTAACATAATTTAACAAAGCTTTTTATTAAACAACATATGAAAATACATAATACATAAAAACAGGCAAATATATCTAACCTTTTAGGTTTTAGATTTGATCTTTTTTTTTTTTTTTTTTTAACTATATTTATTGACTTTTTCTGAGGATACAGAATATAACATTCAATTAACAAACACCAAACAGCAAAAACAATATCCATTACTCCCTCTCCACCTTCCTCCCTCCCTCCCTTGTTCCTCTTTCCCAAAGTTCAGTGAAGATAGAAAAATTCCAATCTCAGACTCGGCGCTAGTAAAGATTTTATGATGTAGCTTCCGGTGCAGTTTCTGCTAGGCTACTGATGGGATCAAGGGCTGTCCCTTCTCTGGTACCGGCGGTCGTGGGTTGGCTCCAAGGGTCTCTGTAGTGTCCAATGCGAGGAGTAAGACAAGCAATAAAAGCAGCCCAGATTAATGAAGTATTTACAGATTTCTTTGGCATGGCCGACGTAAGAATAGCATGCTCCATAGAGTAGAGACGCACCAATTTTTTAAACCAATGTTCATGATTGGGGCTGCAGATATCAAGCCAGGTGGCCAGAACGGTCTGTTTCCCCACCAAACCAGCCTTTAAAACAAATAAACATTCTGGGGTGGACAACCTCACGTAATTGGAGTCATCCTTGCCAAAAAGCCAGAGATTGGGGTTTGGTGGTAGAGTCTTTTTTAAAAAAAGTGGAGCAGGCATGGCACACTTGCTTCCAAAATTGGGAGATAGGCACACAGTCCCAAAAGCAGTGAAAATAATCACTGTTACGTCCTGCACACTTGGGGCATTGAGGTTTAGATTTGATCTTAACTAATTGCTTTTAGGATAATTATATTGTATTTTAGTTACTATATTATGAAGTACTTTTAGGATTATGTAAGATGTATTTTAGGTTAATTATGATGTATTGTAGGTTTATTAATAATGTATTTTAAAAGGTATTTTAGATATTTTAGGTTTATTAATACTGTATGATGTATTTTAGCTGTATTTTGATGAAGCATGATGTTTTATTTCTGTTGTGAACCGTTACAATGGGTCCTTAGTGACGGTATGTAAAACCTAATAAATCTAAATCTAAATCTTATAACACCATCCAAAACCTCCAAATTATTCAGATGGTAAATAATCCCATGGAAATCCAATATTCCAAAGATGTGCAATTATTTACATGGAACAACAACCAGTGACATACATCAAAGATCCTAGTTCAGACTTCATTTAAAACCTTAGGTCACGCCTGTATTAGGACTCCCTTGTTTCACCAACATTAGGCATCATCAGGGATACTATGTTATTACATCGAAAAATAGTCATATATGGATTAATAACCAAAGAGCACTGGAATGAACACACAATTTCTTCTTAGTACAATTTCCTGAAAAATCCTTGTAAGACTATTTTTTTTTATTATTTAGTGTTGATGAAATATCACGCCAGATAGAGATGACAAGAGTATTTTGAATTTGGCAATAAGACCAACAGGCTATAAGCAAGGAGACTGAAGAAAAAAACCTCCCAAAATCATACTGTCAAAATTAAAGACAGGGCAGGGAATGATTCTATGTGATAGACAATGATAAAATTAAGGATAGATTTACAGAAAGGATAGGAACTATATGGGTTGGACTCTTCTATTAGTGAGGTTGATATCAAACACCAGTATCTGGCTGATATAGACCTTCCCACTGCTCCCCAGGACTTTCAAGCAAGATCAAACAAGGAAATCTCAGAACCTGAGGTTCTTCAAGCTATTAAGAATTTGAAAATAGGGAAGGCCCCTGGGCTAGATGGGTTCTCAGCCATATTTTATAAGAAGTTTGGCTCTGTTCTTGCTGGACCACTAGTGAGTATGTTTAATTATCTGCTTGAAAGGGGTGAGATAACGCCTACATTCAATCTGGCAGGGGTGACTGTTAAAGCTGTTGTTCTATGTTATCTGCTCAGAATGATCTTTTATTGTGATGGGTGGATTACAAGAAATGTTTAATAAATAGCTAAAGGGGTAAAGACACAATACTGTGTACTCTTTTAGACTCATCTCATTGCTATATTTTGTAAATAAATAAATAAATCTGAATTCGTTCTTGAGCATTTTGCAGAAAAGATTAGGAAAGTCTCTGAGATTAAAGGTATTACGGTGGGTATGATGGATTATAAAATATCATTACATGCAGATGATTTAATGTTCACCTTGGCTGATCTTGAGGCATCCCTAGCTGTATTGATTGGGGGATTAGAAAAGTTTGGGAGGCTCTCTGGCTTTAAAGTGAACATGGATATATCTGAAATATTGAACACCACCCTTTCTAATAATTTGGTCTCACAACTGAAAGCAAGATATCCTTTTAAATGGCCCCTGAAATATCAGGGTATACATAGAGATGGATGAGGTTAAGCTATTTCCATTAAATTGTCCCCTGTTGATTTCAGGTATTTTTTGAGATTTGGAAATTTGGGAGCAGTATACTTTATCTTGGCTTGGTAGGATTGCGGCTATTAAGATGTACATGCTGCCATGACTCTGCTACCTTTTTCGGACTTTACCTATTGACTTTCCTGACGTGATCTTAAAGAGGCAGCAGATTTATCTGCTGGCATAAACCTCCAAGAGAAGCAAGGTCAGTTTTATATCAGCCTAAGCTATGTGGAGGGTTTAGGTGTCCCTAATCTCAAAAGTATTATATAGCATCCCAATCTCGAGCTGTTTTAGATTGGCAAAGAGAGAAAGATATTGAGCAATGGGCTCAAACCGAACAAGCATTCTTTGGTTCTACCCAGGTGCAGTTGATAGTCTGGCTGCCTCAAAGATCTTGGCTTAGTTTTGTCCTTAGATCTCTCTTTACCCAATTTACTTTAAAATTGTGGATTAGATGGAAAACTATGCTAGTTGGTCAAAGAGATTATTTTTTATTTCACCCGTTAGGTTTAAGAAGTTGTTTACCCCAGGGATTTTTTTGCATGATTTTAGACATTGGAAAAAATTGGAGACTGTTAATTTATTAATAAATTTTGTTCTTTTGAATCTTTGAAAGGTAAATTCCACTTAACAGATAGAGACAAATTTCCCTACATTCACGTACACCATTTTATGGCCCAGGAGGAGGTAAAAACAGATTTTATAAAAGGGAAAACACTTTTAGAAGAATTATGTGACAAACTGATAATAATAAGGGACTGGTCTCTAAGCTTTATTCCATGCTGAATGCAGCATTGCTTAATAAGCCCAAGAATAGACAAAACTAGGCGCAAGATATGGACAGGGTTGTGCAGGAGGCCTCTTGGGATCTAGGGAAGTGTTCTGTTTCCACTGCCTCGCTCGAGAATGATTATAAAATATTCTTCCGATGATATCTCACACCAACACATCTTCATAAAATACATCCCCAAGTGCAGAATCCATGCTGGGGAGGTTGTGGTGATTTGGGTTTGTTTTGTCAAATCTGGTGGGAATGTCCGGCGGTTCAGAAACTTTGGGAAGAGATGATGAGACTGGTCAAAGATATTACATGTATTGAGAGGTTCCTAAGGTCCTTAAATTTATCTTGTTGGGTATTCCTATATCTACAGTGTCTACTAAATTGAATTCCCTGATTCGGCAAATTTTTATTGCTGTTCAGTGCGAGCTGGAAAAAATCGGCCTTGCCTTGAAGGCTTCAGTGTGTCAACGCTTGCAGAAAATCTATTGCTTGTGGAAGCTCACAGCAGTTAAGAATGACATGCTTTGCAAGTTTAAGGATGTTTGGAAAGTGTATCAAATCTGGTCCAAGTTTCAGATATTGTTTTGTGATATTGTGAGATTTGGGACATATATTATCAGTGATAAAGATGTAGGGGGGAGGGGGTTGGGATATTAGTTGGAAATGTAATGGTAATAATTGTATTATGTTATGTTGCTTAGGGAACATTCCTGTAATCTATCATGTGCCATACATTATAATATGTATCTGTGCTTTATTCGATAAAACTTAAATTGAAAAAAATATATATAAAACTGACATAAACACACTATCTGATCAGTTTTATATATATATATATATAAAGAGAGAGAGAGAAATATAAAGATTTTTTATAGAGGTTAATGTTCTACCTTTCAATCTTTTTGTCTAAGAAGACAGAGATAAATGAACTTCCAGTACGGCACATAGCAGAAATCCTAATAATTTATGACAATCATTATCTATCACTGGCTGAGCTTTATCACAAGGAGTAGGAAAACTACATTCGTAAGGACCATGCAAGCAACCAAAGGTTGTTCGCATCAAGGAGAGAATTCTCAGCTCGTCAAAGCATATTTATTTATTTGCCACTCCTCAGAGACACAGTGTCGGATCGCTTCCTTTGCTCCTGAGGTCTGAGACATGTGCACGCTTAAAGGTCGTGGATGTTCTGCTACACATCTTTCTACTGGTGGTTAGTCTTTCCTTAGATCAGAAAAAATGAGGCGTCAGCTGTATTTTTCTGTTTCTCGTCCTCCTGGGAAGGTCCATCCTCAAGCAGTGCGAGGTCTGCAGGTGTCACTGAGTGGCTCTGGGGAGGAGGGGCAGGAGGAGATGTGAGAAATCACAGGGGTCCATGAACGGCTGGGCGAGGCGGGTGTGGTGAGAAGTCAGCGTGGCTTTCATTGGCTCTCTGGGAGGAGGGCAGCAGGATATTTACCAGGGGGCTTTGCAGTGCCACATGGAGATGGCTCTGGGTTAGGCCATAAGGGGAGAGCCTGGTTGCAATGAAAGGAAGAAATCACTGGCTCTCTGGGAGGAGGCGGGTAAGCGGGTGAGAGGAAGAAACAATGGAATTAAGAATAATTTGTATAGTTGGCTTTCTTTGACAGTTAGAGCCCTGCTTTCCCAAGCTGGTTCGAGGCCTGACACTTTCACATGCATTTATGTATCTAGGCCAGACGTTCCCCTTCCAGTGATATAATGCATCCATGCTTCCCAAACCTGTCCTGGGGACCTCACAGCCAGTCGGGTTTTTAGGATATTCTCTAAGAATATGCATGAGATATATTTGCATATTCTGAGTCTCTGGGGTGTGCAAATTTCTCTCATGCATATTCATGGTGGGTATCTTGAAAACCCGACTGGCTGTGGGGCTCTCCAGGACAGGTTTGAAAAGCCCTGGTGTAGAACTGTTCTGAGTTTTAATACTTTTCCCAATATTGAAAAGGATGGATAAGAACATAAGAACATAAGAAAATGCCACACTGGGTCAGACCAAGGGTCCATCAAGCCCAGCATCCTGTTTCCAACAGTGGCCAATCCAGGCCATAAGAACCTGGCAAGTACCCAAAAACTAAGTCTATTCCATGTTACCATTGCTAATGGCAGTGGCTATTCTCTAAGTGAACTTAATAGCAGGTAATGGACTTCTCCTCCAAGAACTTATCCAATCCTTTTTTAAACCCATCTATACTAACTGCACTAACCACATCCTCTGGCAACAAATTCCAGAGTTTAATTGTGCGATGAGTAAAAAAGAACTTTCTCCGATTAGTTTTAAATGTGCCCCATGCTGACTTCATGGAGTGCCCCCTAGTCTTTCTACTATCCGAAAGAGTAAATAACAGATTCACATCTACCCGTTCTAGACCTCTCATGATTTTAAACACCTCTATCATATCCCCCCTCAGCCGTCTCTTCTCCAAGCTGAAAAGTCCTAACCTCTTTAGTCTTTCCTCATAGGGGAGTTGTTCCATCCCCTTTATCATTTTGGTTGCCCTTCTCTGTACCTTCTCCATCGCAATTATATCTTTTTTGAGATGCGGCGACCAGAATTGTACACAGCATTCAAGGTGCGGTCTCACCATGGAGCGATACAGAGGCATTATGACATTTTCCATTTTATTTACCATTCCCTTCCTAATAATTCCTAACATTCTGTTTGCTTTTTTGACTGCTGCAGCACACTGAACCGACTATTTCAATGTGTTATCCACTATGACACCTAGATCTCTTTCTTGGGTTGTAGCACCTAATATGGAACCCAACATTGTGTAATTATAGCATGGGTTATTTTTCCCTATATGCATCACCTTGCACTTATCCACATTAAATTTCATCTGCCATTTGGATGCCCAATTTTCCAGACTCACAAGGTCTTTCTGCAATTTATCACAATCTGCTTGTGATTTAACTACTCTGAACAATTTTGTGTCATCTGCAAATTTGATTACCTCACTCATCGTCTTCCTTTCCAGAACATTTGTAAATATATTGAAAAGCACTGGTCCTAGTACAGATCCCTGAGGCACTCCACTGTTTACCCTTTTCCACTGAGAAAATTGTCCATTTAATCCTACTCTCTGTTTCCTGTCTTTTAGCCAGTTTGCAATCCACAAAAGGACATCGCCACCTATCCCATGACTTTTTACTTTTCCTAGAAGCCTCTCATGAGGAACTTTGTCAAACGCCTTCTGAAAATCCAAGTATACTATATCTACCGGTTCACCTTTATCCACATGTTTATTAACTCCTTCAAAAAAGTGAAGCAGATTTGTGAGGCAAGACTTGCCCTGGGTAAAGCCATGCTGACTTTGTTCCATTAAACCATGTCTTTCTATATGTTCTGTGATTATGATGTTTAGAACATCAAATGTCAGTATAGCACCAACACAGGGCACATAAAAAAGAAGCAATGCTGGCAGGCCCCAAAGCTTTCACTAGTCACTGGTATTCTTGAAAAGTGACCAAGGAGATGGCGTAGCGGATCGAGGACAAGGAAATAAATATTCAGCGTGCACCAAAGTCAAACAAAGAAAACAAAATGATTTCAGTGCTATGGAACCAGAAAAAAGCCTCATAAGGACACAAAACAAATGATTCCTTTCCATGCGCACTCCTGCTGGAGATCCTTCGCAAGGAATTTGGAAGCAAGCCGGTAAAAGGCTGCTGCCTACTGTATCGTTCTACGTCAGGCCCAAGCCTTTGGTCAGAGCTCAGGTCATGGTAACAAACCTATTCGTGCCACACAGATAACTTCGATTCCTGCTGTAAGGAGAGTGGTTTTGAGGCTGGGGCCAGAAAAGGTTAGGGTGGTAAGGATGGCCTACATTTGTCTGTGGCAGGAAAGAGGATGCTGAGCAAGAAATTCAGGCATTTAAACTAGAGGGCGGGGGTGGCAGGAGGTGGCCATTGAAACTGCCATATCACCCCCAAGTGATACAGGAAGTGGGAAGAGAAAGTAACAAAATCAATCAGTTCAAAAAAGCAGAAAAGGTGACTAGGAAGAGGAGCTGGAAAGCTCTGACCACGAATGCTCAGAGTCTGAGCAATAAGATCCCAGACCTGCGGCCATAATGGTGGAAGTGGACTTGGACATTGTTGCTGTTATGGAGACCTGGATCACTGATTCTCATGATTGGGCTATAACTTGTTCAGGAAGGACAGAGAGGACAGAAAAGGGGGAGGAATAGCTCTTTATGTCAGAAACAATCTCCAGGCAGGTGAAATGCAAGGGACGTAGGGTAAAGAAGAAGCATTGTGGACGTCCTAAATAGAGAAGATGGTGCTTCCATATTTACTGGGGTGGTCTACAGGCCTCCAACTCAAACAGCAAACCTGGACAGCGAGCTGACTGAGGACATCCAAAAGGTGGGAAAGAAGGGAGAACATAAGAGCATAAGAAATTGCCATGCTGGGTCAGAGCAAGGGTCCATCAAGCCCAGCATCCTGTTTCCAACAGTGGCCAATCCAGGCCACAAGAACCTGGCAATTACCCAAACACTAAGAAGATCCCATGCTACTGATGCAATTAATAGCAGTGGCTATTCCCTAAGTAAATTTGATTAATAGCCGTTAATGGTTTTAATCTTCCAGAAGTGGATTGGAGCATACCTTCTACAGGCTATACAAGAAGTAGAGAGCTAGTAGATGATTTTGAAGGGGCTTTGTTCAAACAAATGGTAGTGGACCCCATGAGGAAGAGTGTGAAACTCAATCTAGTGCTCACTATGGGGATAATGTCTCTAATGTTCAGGTAAGGGCTCACCTGAGCACCAGTGATCGTCAGACAGTATGGTTCAATATTGTGAATAGGACACAGAGAAGTGAAAGACTGATGTACACAGACCAAGAGAGGGACCTTGGTGTGATAGTGTCTGGCAATTTGAAGATGGCAAATCAGTCTAACAAGGCAATAGCTAAAGCCAGAAGAATGCTGGGCTGCAAAGAGAGAGGAATAACATAGAAACACAGAACATCTATTTATTTATTTATTTATTTAAAATCTTTTCTATACCGTCGTTTAGTAGTGCACCATCACAACGGTTTGCAGGGTGGCACGCATATATATATTTGATTAAATTCTTACTAACAAAGTGCCAAAACATTTACAGTAACAATTTTCATAATCTGAGGTATATAATGTGAGATCTGGATCTTGTCTTTTATATGATTAATAGGAAAACATAGAAATGACGGCAGAAGAAGACCAAATGGCTCATCTAGTCTGCCCAGCAAGCTTTCACACTTATTTTTCTCATACTTATCTGTTACTCTTGGCCCTTATTGATAACTTTTTGGTTCCAATTTCTTTCCCCCCTGCCATTGATGCAGAGAGCAGTGCTGGAGCCGCATCGAAGTAAAGTATCTAACTTACAGGCCGATACAGTAAGGAGCGGTAGGAAGAGCTGCGTTAGTGCCGGGCGCACCCGCGGTTGCCGCACGCACAGTGCAGCTCACCTACCACTCGATACTGTATGTAAATAGCTTGCAAATGCAAGCTGCGTCCAAGAAGCGTCCGTGAAGTGTTAGGCCCGCGCAACCCATTTTACTGTATAGAGCGCTATAGCGCTGGTATCTGTCATTTCAAATGTCATTTCAAATGACAGATACCAGGAAGTGGACGGTTCTCCGACGCTCGGGATTGCCAGTCCTCTCTCCCCTCCTCCCGAAGCAAGCAACGAAAGCCCCTGTGTGTGCAATTGGGCCGCTCAAGATGTGACGTCACATGCCGTGACGCCAAACGTCGTGACGTCACTCCTTGAGCGGCCCAATTGCACGCACAGGGGCCGCTTTCGCCTGTGCAGGCGTCCATCTTCGCGGGCAGCTGGAGGCAGGGGAGCCGCAGTCGTCTTCGCCGATGTCCGTCTCCGGAGGGGGGCTGCAAAAAAAGTAAGTCGCTTCGTTGCTTTACACTGCCAGCCCTCGCTCCCCTCCTCCCGGAGCAAGGCTGCTTTTCGCGCCTTGCCTCGGGAGGAGGGGAGAGAGGACTGGCAATCCCGAGCGTAGGATTGCCCGTCCTCTCTCCCCTCTCTCTCTTGCTACTTTTTTTTTTTTGCTTTTTTGCTTTTTTTTTTTTCGCTTTTTCACTTTTTTCTGCTTTCGTTGCTTCGGGAGGAGGGGAGAGGACTGGGGCTGCCCCGGAGACCGGCACCCATGGACACGGCCAGGGCATGTGAGCGGGGGCTGGGGGAAAGTTTGCCGCCTACCCTTACCCCTGCCTCTAACGCAGGGGTAAGGGTAGGCGGTAAGTTAGCAGGTTAAACGCGCGGCAAAACGGGGCGCGCGTTACTGTATGGGAGGGAATAGCTAATTCGATCGTTTACATGTAATATACATGCCGCGGGCGGAAGGGGTTACCCGGTGATTTAAGGACGCGGTAAGAGTAGGTTAAAGGGGATAGTGTATCGCGGGTTGGACTAATGCGGCCGAAAAGTGGGTAGAAAGCGGGTTAGGAGCAGGGTAACCGCGGCCGCACTTTACTGTATTGTCCTGTTGGTTAGGGGTAGTAACCGCCGCAATAAGCAAGCTACTCCCATGCTTATTTGTTTACCCAGCCTGTGCAATTCAGTCCTTGTTGGTTGTTGTCTGAATATAAATCCTCTTTCCTTCATTCCCCCCTGCCATTGAATAACCAGTAAGAAAAAGGAGGTGATAATGTCCTTGTACAGGTCCTTGGTGTGGCCTCACCTGGAGCACTGTGTTCAGTACTGGAGCCTGTATCTCAAAAAGAATAAAGACAGGATGGATGTGGTCCAGAGAAGGGCAACCAAAATGATTGGGGGTCTGTATCGAAAGATTTATGAGGAGAGGCTGAAGGATCTGAATATGTACACCCTGGAGGAGAGGAGGTGCAGGGGAGATAGGATACAGACCTTCAGATACCTGAAAGGTTTTAATGATGCATGAACTTCTATCCTTCTCCATTGGAGAGGAAACAGTAAAACTAGGAGTCAACGATACAAAACTCCAGGGGGAAAGCTCAGAACCAACATCAGGAAATATTTCTTCACAGAGAGGGTGGTGGAGGCCTGGAATGCCCTTCTGGAGGAGATGGTGAGGAAGAAAACAGTGAACACATTCAAAAGGGTATGGGATAAGAACTGTGGATCCCTAAAGGCTGGAGTTGGTAATGAAGAAAGCGTGCATGGGGGTAACCTGCACGGAGTGGCAGTTACTACCCTTGACAGAAGGCATGGGGATTACTACCCTTCACCAATAAGCCTTGATGCTTTTGACACAACTGTAACATTGCTCTCTGCTTCAATGGCGGGGGGGGGGGGGGGGGGGGAACGGGAACTGGATTCAGACAACAAATAACGAGGGCCCTGACTTTTACGGTCTGGGGTACTGATAGACAGACAGAAGGGAGGAAGGACGGCTTCAACAGCCAAGTGCAAAAGCAAAAGCCATCAAGCTGCTTTGTCTGAATTTTCAAAAAGGCTCCTCACCCAGTAAAAATGTTGCTAGCAGTGATTTTTTTATGGGTTTGACAGCTGCTTGGTTTTGATTGTAAATATTACTCCCCTTATCATAAGGCTTTAGGATAACTGCACAGCGTGGCAGTTACAACTCTTCAAAAGCTTGCTGGGCAGACTGGATGGACCATTTGGTTGTTTTCTGCCGTGGTTACTACGTTACTATGTTCCTGGGTTCCTGTGTTCAGGCAATGGGAGGCTGAGGAAAATCCTGCTGCCAGAACACGGAACCAGAGCCCAGGACTGTCAGGGTCATACAGGCACCATGAAGGTGCTCCTCTCTCTCTCTCTCTCTCCTTTCGACTTGTGAATGCCACGGTGGTCCGTGTGTCCTGGACCTTGTGCTCTCTTGTGCTTTTCAGGGGACTCGTGCTTCTCCCAGCCATCAGGCACATTATTTCAGCCTTCTGAGCCACCGGGGCAGTGAGAAGTGGAGGTGGAGAAGAAGCAAGGCATTCTGGCACGGTTCTGAGCCACGGACCACAGATGACAGGCTGGAGACCACAATATGGTTAGGAGCTCTGGGAGGAGCATGAAATGACAGAGTGAGCTTTGGCCACTGAGGGCACAAATGTGAGCACAGCCGAGCGTGGCAGAGGATCCAGTGCTAGTAACACTGGAATCAGAGACACATCCCAGGAACAGGGGCAGGGAGAGTCACAGACTGGGACTGGGGAGTTGGATGCTTATTTTTAAACTGTCATTCACTTTTTGATCAAAGGCTTAGCCTCAATTGAATATGGATTGGGACTCAGAGCACTTGCAGTCCTCTTATTGAACACAGATATTAATGAGAGAGATCCCACAGTGTAAAATGCTGTCTGAGACACAGGATTTGTATGCAATCAGAGATCGCAGGCATCACAGAATGAACTTCCACAACCACTGTCCAAACTTCTCTACACCTGTGACCTGATTCTATCATGCCTGCCTTTAAGAGGGCAGTATTACTGTGATCAGCACCTGCCTGCTGATAACAGAGTCAGTATTGCTGCAATTGGGGCCTGCCTGCTGATAGGATGACAATATTACCACAATCAGTGCCTGCCTGCTGATAACAGAGGGCAGTATTACTATGATCAACACCTGCCCACTGATAACAGAGAGCAGTATTACTGTGGTCAGTGCCTGCCTGCTGATAACGTAGGGCAGTATTACTATGATCAACACCTGCCTGCTGATAATAGAGAGCAGTATTACTGTGATCAGTGCCTGCTTGCTGATAACAGAGAGCAGTATTACTATGATCAACACCTGCCTGCTGATAATAGAGGGCAGTATTACTGTGGTCAGTGCCAGCCTGCTGATAACAGAGGGCAGTATTACTATGATCAACACCTGCCTGCTGATAATAGAGAGCAGTATTACTGTGGTCAGTGCCTGCCTGCTGATAACAGAGGGCAGTATTACTATGATCAACACCTGCCTGCTGATAATAGAGGGCAGTATTACTGTGTTCAGTGCCTGCCTGCTGATAACATAGGGAGTATTACTATGATCAACACCTGCCTGCTGATAATAGAGAGCAGTATTACTGTGATCAGTGCCTGTCTGCTGATAACAGAGGGAAGTATTACTATGATCAACACCTGCCTGCTGATAATAGAGGGCAGTATTACTGTGTTCAGTGCCTGCCTACTGATAACAGAGGGCAGTATTACTATGATCAACACCTGCCTGCTGATAATAGAGAGCAGTATTACTATGATCAACACCTGCCTGCTGATAACAGAGGGCAATATTACTGTGGTCCGTGCCTGCCTGCTGATAACATAGGGCAGTATTACTATGATCAACACCTACCTGCTGATAATAGAGAGCAGTATTACTGTGATCAGTGCCTGTCTGCTGATAACAGAGGGCAGTATTACTGTGGTCAGTGCCTGCCTGCTGATAACAGAGAGCAGTATTACTGTGGTCAGTGCCTGCCTGCTGATAACAGAGGGCAATATTGCTTGGTCAGCACCGGCCTGCTGATAACAAAGAGCAATATTACTGTGGTCATTGCCTGCCTGCTGATAACAGGTCAGTGCCTGATTCCTGATAACAAAGGGCAGTATTAATGTGGTCAGTGCCTGCCTGCTGATAATAGAGAGCAGTATTACTGTGGTCAGTGCCTGACTCCTGATAACAGAGGGCAGTGTTACTGTGATCAACACCTATCTGCTGATAACAAAGGGCAGTATTACTGTGGTCAGTGCCTGCCTGCTTAAAACACAGAGCAGTATTACTGTGGTCAGTGCCTGACTCCTGATAACAAAGGCAGTGTTACTGTGATCAACACCTACCTGCTGATAACAAAGGGCAGTATTACTGTGGTCAGTACCTGCCTGCTGATAGCAGAGCACAGTATTACTGCTATTGATGCCTGCTTGCTGATGACAGAGGACAGTATTATTGCAATTGGTTCCTGCCTGCTGAAAACAGGACAGCACTATTGCAATCAGCTCTTGCCTGCTGATAATAGAGGGCAGTATTACTGTGATCACTGCCTGCCTGATGATAATAGGATACCTCTTGCTACTTTAAGAATTTCATGTTCAATCTTACTAATTCTATAAGTGAACTCTGTTTGGTTATAACTCTACTAACTTTTAACATTTTTTCATTTGAAACTTATAAACCGTTATGATGGTGAAACCGAATGACGGTATATAAAACTTGATAAATAAATGTGATTGATGACTGTATAGGTTTTGGTATATCTCTGATGTGTGTATTGAATTAAAAAAATGCGATTGATGCTATTTGCACCATCTGGGTACGAACTAATGCAACATCTGAGGCTTCAGTTGTCCTAGACTTACTCCAGAAGTAAGCATGTAAGACATTTTTTCTCTTCATTTTAAAATTTGAAGTTTTATTTTTTGACATCTGAAAATGAAAACATAACAGAACCTTAACTGGAAATGGTTTTGTTTTGTAACCAGTGGAGGTCTTGATTTATCAGGGGTTTTCACGTGCTATGTTTAGAACAGGGAAGTAAGTTCATTAATGAATTTAGTCAGGCATGATGAGAAGTGTAAAGGATCCCAAACAGAGGAACACGGGGAGGAATACCCGGTGAGACTGAGGGAGAAGAAGAAGAAGAAGAAAGAAATCAGGAAAGCAAAAGGTCAGACAGAAGAAAGGATTGCCAAAGAGGTAAAGCGAGGAGATAAAACTATTTTCAGATACATCAGAGAAAGAAGGGAGGCCTGAAGTGCTATAGAGAAACTGAAAGGTGACGAGGAGCAGTGTGTGGAGAAAGATGAAGAAATGGTGGAAAGGTTAAACAAATACTTCAGTTTGGTGCTCACTAAAGAAGACCCTGGTGAAGGACCGACGCTGGTTAATAAGATCATAGAAGGGGACGAGATAGACACAACTCCATTTACAGAAGAGGATGTATGGGAAGAGCTAGGAAAACTGAAAGTGAGCAAGGCCATGGGGCCTGATGAGGTTCATCCCAGGATACTGAGGGAGCTCAGAGATGCACTGGCAGGGCCGCTGAGAGATCGTTTTCAATAGATCCCTGGAAATGGGATTGGTGCCGCAGGACTGGAGGAGAACTGTGATGGTCCTGCTTCACAAGAGTGGGAGCAGAGAGGAGGCAGGAAACTACAGGCCGGTTAGCCTCACCTCGGTGGTGGGAAAATTAATGGAGATTCTGCTGAAGGAAAGGATAGTGAACTATCTACAGTCCGGAGGATTCCTGGATCCCAGGCAGCATGGACTCACCAGAGTAATCAGATAAAACCGATTGACTTTTTTTGATTGGGTGAGTAGAAAATTGCATCAGGGAAAAGTGCTTAATGTGATTTACTTAGATTTCAGTAAAACTTTTGGTACAATCTCGCATAGCAGACTCGTGAACAAAATGAGAAGCTTGAGTTTGGGTGCCAAGGTGGTGCAGTGAGTTACAAACTGGTTGGCTGACACATCATGTAATGGTAAATGGAACCTACTCTGAAGAAAGAATGGTGTTAAGTGGAGTGCCACAGGGTTCGGTGTTGGGACCAGTTCTGTTCAATATCTTTTTGAATGACATTGTGGAATGGACATGAGGTAAAATTTGACTATTTGTGGATGATATTAAGATCTACAACAGAGTGGACACGCCTGAAGGAGTAGAGAATGAAAAGAGATTTAAGAAAGCTTGAAGACTGGTTGAGGATTTGGCAGATGGGATTCAATGCCAAGAAGTGCAGAGTTTATGCATCTGGGGTACAGTAATCCAAAAGAGCTGTATGTGATGGGTGGGGAAGGAGTAATGTGCACAGACTGGGAGAGGGACCTTGGGGTGATGATGTCTGGGTATCTGAAGGTGGCAAAACAATGTGAGAAGGTGATAGCTAAAGCCAGAAGAATGCTGGGCTGCATAGAGAGAGGAATAACCAGTAAGAAAAAGGAGGTGATAATCCCCTTGTACAGGTCCTTGGTGAGGCCTCACCTGGAGTACTGTGTTCAGTTCTGGAGTTTGTATCTCACAAGGGATAGAGACAGGATGGAAGCGATCCAGAGAAGGGCGACCAAAATGGTGGGTGGTCTCCATCAAATGACTTATGAGGAGAGGCTGAAGGATCTGAATATGTGCACCCTGGAGGAGAGGAGGTGCAGGGGTGATATGATACAGACCTTCAGGTACCTGAAAGGTTTTAATGATGCATGAACTTCGAACCTTTTCCATTAGAGAGGAAACAGTAGAACTAAGGGTCAAGAAATGAAATTCAGGGGAGGGGGGTGAGATGAATCAGAACCAATGACAGGAAATATTTCTTCACGGAAAGAGTGGTGGATGCCTGGAGTACTCTTCCACAGTTGGTGGTGAAGATGAAAACTGTTAAAGAATTCAAGGGGGTATGAGATAAATAATGTGGATCCTTAAAGGCTGGAGGATGGAAAATGAAGAAAATAGTGTATGAAGATAACCTATACGGAGCGGCAGTTACTACCCTTAACAGAAACATGGGGGTAACCTGCATGGAGCAGCAGTTACTACCCTTAACAGAAACATGGGGTAACCTGCACGGAGCGGCAGTTACTACCCTTAACAGAAACATGGGGGTAACCTGCATGGAGCGGCAGTTACTACCCTTAACAGAAACATGGGGATAACCTGCACGGAGCGGCAGTTACTATCCTTAACAGAAACATGAGGGTAACCTGCACAGAGCGGCAGTTACTACCCATACAGAAACATGGGGGTAACCTGCACGGAGTGGCAGTTACTGCCCTTAACAGAAACATGGGGATAACCTGCACAAAGCGACAGTTACGTCCCTTACCAGAAACATGGGGGTAATCTGCACGGAGCAGCAGTTACTATCCTTAACAGAAACATGACGGTAGCCTGCATGGAGCGGCAGTTACTACCCTTAACAGAAACATGGGGGTAACCTGCATGGAGCGGCAGTTACTGCACTTAACAGAAACATTGGGGTAACCTGCCTGGAGCGGCAGTTTCTACTCTTAACCGAAACATGGGGGTAACCTGCATGGAGCAGCAGTTACTGCCCTTAACAGAAACATGGGGGTAACCTGCATGGAGCGGCAGTTACTGCCCTTAACAGAAACATGGGGGTAGCCTGCATGGAGCGGCAGTTACTATCCTTAACAGAAACATGGGGGTAACCTGCATGGAGCGGCAGTTACTAACCTTAACAGAAACATGGGGGTAGCCTGCACGGAGCGGCAGTTACTATCCTTAACAGAAACATGGGGGTAAACTGCATGGAGCAGCAGTTACTATCCTTAACAGAAACATGGGGGTAGCCTGCATGGAGCGGCAGTTACTATCCTTAACAGAAACATGGGGGTAACCTGCACGGAGCGGCAGTTACTACCCTTAACAGAAACATGGGGGGTAACCTGCATGGAGCGGCAGTTACTATCCTTAACAGAAACATGGGGGTAACCTGCACGGAGCGGCAGTTACTACCCTTAACAGAAACATGGGGGTAACCTGCATGGAGCGGCAGTTACTATCCTTAACAGAAACATGGGATATCCTGCATGGAGCGGCAGTTACTACCCTTAACAGAAACATGGGGGGTAACCTGCATGGAGCGGCAGTTACTATCCTTAACAGAAACATGGGGGTAACCTGCATGGAGCGGCAGTTACTATCCTTAACAGAAACATGGGGGGTAACCTGCATGGAGCGGCAGTTACTACCCTTAACAGAAACATGGGGGGTAACCTGCATGGAGCGGCAGTTACTATCCTTAACAGAAACATGGGGGTAACCTGCACGGAACAGCAGTTACTACCCTTAACAGAAACATGGGGGGTAACCTGCATGGAGCGGCAGTTACTATCCTTAACAGAAACATGGGATATCCTGCATGGAGCGGCAGTTACTACCATAAGAAACTTGCTGGGCAGTCTGGATGGATCACTCGGTCTTTTTCTGTCATCAATACTATGTTAGCATGTTAGTTGCCTTCCTTCTAATCACTATGGTCTGAATAAATGCCCAAAATATAGATAACATGGAGGCGACTCGACACAAACATGGCAGAAAAGAACCACGTGCCAGTCTGGGCTGCCCTACTGTGCAGCCTGGACTCTATAATTTGGGCGTCTGCTGTAGTTATCCGAGGGCTTACAGATCTGGTCTTGCCAAACGCCGGAAGGAGACAGTGCTGTCCCAGGATGTGCTCGGTGGGTGGCCTTCTCCCACCTGAAGGTCCCTTGCAAGCTTGCCCGCTGTCACTCTTCTGGCTCCTAGCTCTTCTCTTCCAGGGGTGCATTCTCTCATTCTCCCTCTCTTCAGCTTCGTCTCAGCTTCTCGTTCTGTGGAAAATGCCCCTCTCTGACTGAGCTCTTCTTTCAGCTCAGCTGCCTCATTGCATTACAACATCCCCACAGAGCAAAATGCTCCAGTATACGCCCGACACGCTCACGCCGCACAATGTACAGCGGAATGAAACTGTACAAGAAGCTGCGATTGGGAACGACATGAGGCTGGACATTTGCAAAGGCTCGAAGCTGCTTTTGGTTGGCTACCAAATAAAACAGTTTATTTTAAGTGGCCAGAAATAAACCACAGTGGCCGTGGGCCAGCCTAAATTATACTCCTCCAAGCCGCCCTGCACCTGCTCACTCACACTTATGCTTTCTGATCCTGACTTGAAGATTTGTGTACTTAAAACATTCAAGCGTAGCTCCATGCAGCTGCACCGCTGCGGAAGAAGACACGCGAAGACAGGTCCCTGGCTTGTTTCATGCTCGGTCTGTACGGTGCAGACGGATGCAAGGCCTCTTACTTGTGTTTTTTTTGTCTGTCTGTCCGTCTCGGAGGGTATAGTAGGCTAAAAGGAGCAGGGACCACCTCTCGTGTGTTTCTGTAAAGCTCTGCATATGCTTTGTGGCTCCATACAAATGGCAATAGTAGTAACAACTGGTGAAGGTTATCCATCAATGCTCAGCGCTGGAGAAGGGAAGGGAAGGCAGTGGGCATAGGGGCTGGGTGGGCCTGGGGGTCGCTATCTAACATCAGACTTTGCGTTCCTATTCTTTCAGGGGTTTCGGGGCTATTTTTGCTGTGGAAAATACTTTGAGGGTCAGCTTCCAGGAGAGCCTGGCTAGTCTGGCCACCGCAGGACGATTGAATGTGACATGAAAATTGATGTGGGTCTGCCAAGTTGTGTTTTCCCCTTCAGCCTGACCAGCCAAACAAAAGGATGTGGCAGACTACTGCTGACCAGTTGTGGTCAAACCACTGTCTAACCACGAGTTTTTATCTTGGAAGCCCTTTTATCCGCTTCGGGCAGCTGTCCCTGCCCACAGAAATGCTCCTTCCTTTCAGGCTGTCCTTAAATTATGGGCTTTGTCTCTCAATCCGATGTCACTACATGCGAGGAGGCAAGTCCAGAACTCAGCTCTGCTAAAAACTATATTTATGAAAGCTTCCTGTCCGTGATTCAAACTGTAGATAAAAATACTTCGTTTGGAAATTGTTGCAACTTTCCCCCTCCTCCCATAGGTCTGTTTCTATACCAATTATGCTTGATTTTCCAGGCTTTTTTTAAAATGCCATTGTTTACTTGTATTGACACGCAGCCTAAGGGCATACAAGTTGCTCTTCCAGCGTGCATTACTACATTCTCTTGGATTTTGGTTTTGTTAAGAGTATTGGGTCAGGAAATTAAAAAAACAAAACAAAAAACTTCTTTTCAATTCCAAAAAGAAAATTGTGAACAGAGAGAGAGAGCAATTTGATCACAACCTGTGTAGCTTTTGCCTTTCAAAAATACATTGTTACACCAATTTCCAAAGCAAACTTAAGTGCATAAGTTTGCTTTGAAAATTAAGTAGCACGCACAAACCAACTCACACCCAGTTCCACCAGTTCTTCACAGGAGTGTAGCTTGGGCAGGTTTTTTTTACGCTCATAGGGGCCGATGCAATAAGCTGTGCATAAAAACGTGCATCCAAACTGGACGCCCATTTTTTAATGTGCACACAGACATGTTTCCTGGGCACTCGATGCAGTATGGAAATGAGGTGCCTTGCTAAAAAGGATGCACTAGGGATCAATTGTGCGTCTCTAGTATGTCCCTGGCATCGGGCACCCTGGAGACGTGGCTGTGCACACAGCCATGAGTTAGGAAAACGGACGCTGGTAAATTGAGCGTCCGTTTTCCTAAGCTGGCTGCCGTCAAGATATTTTTTTTCATGTTGCTTCTTTCTGTGGTGCCTCCTACTTAGTATCACAATGATATTAAAAGTAAAAGGCGAGATGAGGGAGAAGGGAGCACAAACCTGAAAAAGAGCTGGAATCATTGAAATTCTACCTTTTGAACTTATTGCTTTATCGTGGGTGAGAAGGAGAGCCTTGCTCCGATGCTGTAACTCCGACTTCCAGTTTGTGACATCAGCGGGGCCCATAAAATCGGCCCACCTACGGCGCGCAGCAGCCGGTGGCGCACGCATCGCCCAAGCCGTGTGCACCTAAGGGGCGCGCGGCTTTGTTTGGAACAACCTCCCTGGAGTCTCCTTCACCTCAAAGTGAGTATTTATATGATTTTAGAACAAAATTTTCTATCCCTTCTCTAAACCACTAGCTGGAGAATCAAGACGGTCCTGGTAAGGGAGGTCACGCAAGGAAGCTACCGGTATTGTTAACTTTCTTTGTTTCCTCTTTACTGACAAGCCCCATATGAAAAGAAAGGGCAAGATACGGGTGGAAACCCCGACCACGCCGTTACCAGCCCTATCGCAAACAAATATCGAGAACTTCTTTGTGCCGACGGCGAGTTCGTCTCCGAGTGGCGTGTCCACTGTGATGGTAGGCAAGGAGCAAACACCTACCTCGCTGGACTTACCAACCTCTTTGAGCCTCGGGGCTCCCATAACACCTTCACCCCCGCGTTTTGGGCAGCCAGTGGATTCGGGACCAGTTACTCGACCGAAGTTGCCGAGTGAGCTGGGTCCCTTCGGGAGGAACCCGTTGGACGTAGCCGCAAACGCATGTAGTGCTGGAGCAACTCGAACCACAGAGCACACGTCTCAGCATTTGCTGGAACTGAGTGTGGACAAAGAACTGGAACCAGTTACTCCAGAATGTATAACAACGAGGAAAGAAGGCATGATGGCGCCCCTACTTTGGGAGTAGAAAGTCACCATGAGGGTATAGCAAGTGCTGTTTCCTCCTTAACTGCTGTAAAGTTGCAAGATAGAACTTTAGAGTGTGTATGGAAAGCTCTACTTTCCTTGGAATCCTCCGTAGTGAATTTGTCTAAAATCGTGACGGATACACAGAAACATATCTGTCAAATTGATCCTTTCTTAGGAGTACATTGTTGCAGATAAAGATCAAGTCCTAAGACTGTTTCTCTGGAACAGAGGAAAATTGTATTTGGGACACAAGTTATGGATCTATCCAGACCTGACAAAGATCACTCAACAAAGGAGGAAAAGATTTTTGGCTATGTGTCAGGAGGCTAGGGATACTGGAGCCCAGATTACAATTCCATACCCCTGTAAATGCGTATTGAGATCTCATAATTTGAGATATGGTTTTTTTTCGATCCACGGCAGCTAAGATTATTTCTTGATTCACATTGCCCCGTCAATCAAAGCGCTAACTAAAACCAGTTATAAGAATATCTATTGACATTGTCTAGCCCTTGATTTATTAGATTTTTCCTTCTTCTTTTGAAATAGCTCCTAGTAAATTGATTCTCCTAATTTCTTTGCAACGAACCAGGAATGTTTTGGAAATGTTATTGCTAAATACCTAAATGTTTGTGTTAAATAATGATAAAGTAATATTACTTTACGGTTCAATTTAATGATATGCATGTATTGCTATCTAAGGGGGTCATCGTCTATGCGGATTGCACGCGAAAAGTCCCTTTTCGCGTGCGATAGCTAAATCGGGGCGGGTTCTGGGTGGCGTCCGCACCGGAAGGGGAGGAGTCGGGGCGGCACCGGGGCGGACCCTTTTCGCCGCCGGTTTCACGCCCAGTGGCACCGCCTTTTACGATGGCGCTATTGGGCGCGAAAGCCGGCAGCAATAGCACACGGAGGTGCGATTGCTGTTGGCTTTCGCAGGCCCGCCCCCCCACTTCGCCCCCCCCCGTTACCGCCAGATTTTCTAAGGTCAGCGACCTTAGAAAATCCAAGCCTAAGATTGTTAAAAATGAATAAATAAAAAATTTTTAAAAGTAAGAGGAACCACAGGAAGCAGGGTTTCTTGTTTTTTCAGTTGAACCCTTGACTCTCTCAAGACTTAACGCCAGCTCCGGGGCTGGTGTTCAATTTGCTGTGGTAAAAAGTGCGCATTGGGCACGCGGCAATGTATTGCATCAGGGGCAATAGTTAACAGCCTCACCTGCGTGGCATTTACACGTGGTGGGCGCCATTAGCTACGCTTTTGTATGGATTCAAGCTTTGGATGTGCTAATCCCCTTATTGCATCGGGTCTTAGCCTAGCGCGTCCAGTCGCTGGTTACGCTGTGAGCTCGCCGGAGTGCACGATATCGCATCTGCCCCGTACTTTTTCAAATTAAAAGCAGGAGTATAAATTCCATTTCTATGACTCCCCTCCCCTGAATGCCTCTTTTTTTATCGTGTGCCTACAATTAATACCTACAGTACCTAAATGTAATCCACTTTGATGAAACAAAAAGCGGATTAAAAACCTAATAAATAAATAGAAATAGGTACAGAATCGGGTTCCTCTCATTCACTTGTGTGTGCAGCCCTCTTATGTGCAATTTTATAACAAACCATATAAGCACATAAAGCCCTGTTTTTAATGCCGGTAAATGTCTTTGAAAATTACTCCTGTAAGAAATAAAATCTATTTGTGCAAAAAAAGAAATGAGACGAGGGAATAAAAGCGAGAGGCGTGCAGAATCTCATTAGCACTGCCTCTGAGACCTAAATATTGCTGAGCGAGGGGAACCTGTTATATTGATTTATGCAGAAAGATTTGATTAAAGATTGCACTGGCTTCCGAAAACCCTTTTCAGATCTCATTTCGATGCGGCATTATCCTCTCTTCGGTTTGCTGCTTCAATGTGATTTTACTGTTTTAAACCTGAGACCTGATCACTTTCCTAGATGTCTCGCCCTGTCTTGCGCGTCTCAGAAAGTGAGATCATGCACCAGCTTCCCCGGGAGGACGGGCCCCCGGGTTCCCCTGCCGCATTCTCGCCACGGAGGCCTAGAATGTGGGAACACGGAGGGCCAGAGAAACTGGATGGTATCCCCTGTACCCCAAAAGCCAGCGGCACACCCTGCACAGTCCCAGCACAAACACTAAAGGGTTACCGGGTGCTCCAGCCATGGAGCAAAGGTCCAGGCCCGACGGCCGTCAGAAAGAGAGAAATGTAATCAAAGGCGTTATGGCTTCCCCTCGCAGTGCCCTGCAGGAGCTTTCCTTAGCTGGGACGAACAGAAAGGGCCCACGAGCTCTGGGTGGCGTTGCTTTGCTATTTGTTTTCCACACCTGAGGTTTCCTTTATAGTCTAAAGCCCCTGAACTGCAACGTTATTTTTGCTGGTTCTTTAAAAATCTCTCACCACTTACTGAGACTTCAGTTTTCTAAATGCAAAGTAATGAGCAATCTAGTTAAAAACGTTCTCTCCACCGCTGTTAATTGTCACTAATGTGGCAGAATTTCTTTCCACATAAACAAAATAAATACAGACCTGTTGGGTGGGTTTAAGAATATAATTCAAACCTTTAGAAATAAAGTCCAAAGGGGCTGGTGCGCTGTAACTTCCTTCCATTTCTCTTTCAGGGATCCCTCACAATCAGAGGCCAAGAAAATGGCCCCAATTACTCCTACTATGTATCACTTCTCTAGCACTACGAGACATACACAGCACTGACGGTCCCTGCTCCATGGAGCTCACTGTCTAGTCAGGACAAACAAATAGGACAAAACAGACTTTGGGATTTTCATGTATTTAAAAAAAATGGTTTAAATTGATAATGCTGGGGGTGGGATAATCAGAGGTTAAAATTTAAAAGCAGCCGGGATATTAGACTGGATTTGAGGAAGGCCAGAGAGTGAGGCACCAGCTCAGGAAGATTATTCCAAGCATAGAGTGCAGCCAGGTGGAAAGCATGGAGTCAGGAATTGGTGGTGGAGGAGAAGAGCATAGATAGGAGTGACTTGCCCGATGAGTGGATTTCATGAGGAGGGGTGTAGAGAGAGAGAGAAGAGAAGAGGTAGTGAGTCACTGCAGTGTGAAGGCTCTTGTATGGCAGTAAGAGGAGCTTGAACTGTATGTGGGAACGGATAGGGAGCCATTATAATTATCTGGGTTATATGGGTGAAGCGACCTTGGTGAAAGTTAAGTCACGCAGCTTTACTTTGAATAGACTGTAGCAGGAAGAGATGGTTCACTGGGACACCTTTGGTTGAATGAAAAGAATGATCAAGCACACCTCGATACGTCGCTTGTATATATTATACTTTGTGAACTCAAGAAGGAGACCCGATGCAAATAAGTAGTAAACTTGAAAGATTAAGATTGTATCCATCATACCCTATCTTAAGACTGAGGTTCATTCCTGTTGTGGTATGCACAAGACAAATCTATATAGAGCCATTACCCTCAAGGAGGAATGTCTTGCATGCATGTCCTATCTAAATGTCCAAAGATGGTTGATGAGGAGACCAATCTAGGATGAAGAGACTTTGGCACATGTTTCTGAAAGGAATGGGTGGCCACGAGTTGTTGCATCAGACTATGGCATGCTGTTTCTGTATAGTGGGTAGGCTGAATGGTGGTTATTTTGTCATAGAATATACAATACATTTATAAGTATAGAAGTTTTACTTATAATTCTGAGGAAAAAAAACAAGGAAAGCAAACAAGACTAGATTTTGCATTAAGAATATATACAAAAATACTTCCCCTAACAGTTTCCAGTGTGAGCCTTATATATCTTGGAAAATTGGAAACACAGCGCTGGAAAATCAGGAACAGGTCATCAGTCACTTTAATTTCTAACAAGCTTTTCTTCGGAGCTATTCTTTCTATGATTTTAACCAGTCTGTCTGACTTTGGTCTTTTTATGTTAATTTTCCTGACCTATATCCCAGTTTCTTCTCTGGACAATTCCCATATGTTCTTGTCATTTGTTGAGGCCTCAACTGTGCTAATTATATCAGCAACAGTTAGGTGTGGATAGGTTGCTGATATCTGGTTTTCCCTGATATCGGCATAGTTAGCCTCATGAATAACTGCTTGTTAATATATCTGATAACACGACTTGTTTCTTCTTTCAAGCAACATAAAAAAATGGCACATTTATTCTCAGAACTTATAGACCTTATGTCAAGCAATTGCATTAGCTTTAATAGTGATTATGTTTGTTCCACTAATTTCTATAGCATTACAAAGTTCTTCATATTAACTAAATAACCCCTTAATAATTTTTTCACATTCTGCCACTCCTGCTTTTCGATAATAAGAATTCAAAGTGCTGTGATCCTCGCAGCAGACTCTTCCTCTACATGGAATAGTCCTAGGCAAAATTCTACCAAAATTTGATATTGAGTTTGCACTTTTTATGTTAGTCTTGAGGACATCCTTGAAGCACTTTGTCTGGCTTCCTCTTGACTGTAAGTCTTCACTGAACTGTGAGAATAAAATTAGCTTTCAGAGTCTGAATCCAGAAATTGTGGATGATATGGCCAGACCAGGGAAACTGATGTTGAATGGTCATCACCTTGATGCTCACAGTATTTGCTACCTGGCGCGCACAAATGTCCGAAATTGGAGCGGCCTTGGAGGGAACTTTTTTTCGCTCCCCCCCACCTTTCCCTCCCTTTCCCTATCTAACTCACTCCCCAGCCCTACCTAAATCCGCTGTGCCGGAGGACTCGGGATCACCCCCGGACCGCCGCCCCGCCCCCACCCCGGACCACCCCTTTTTCAAAGCCCCGGGACATACGCGCGTCCCGGGGCTTGCGCACGCCGCTGAGCCTATGCAAAAAAGGCTCGGCGCGTGCAGGGGAGGGGTTTAAAGGGTTACGCGCATATCTTATGCGCGTAACCCTTTGAAAATCGACCCCATTGGGTGGTAATCAATCATGACTGCTAGGTGATGAGCAGTGCAGGCCATGTCAATTGTGCTTCTTGATGGACCAAACCCACACTGAGATTCTGGCAAGAGCCCTTCATCAAGTGGAAGGAGACAGTTCAGGAGGTTCTTTCAATGGACAACCTGACCGTTTTCCTTTCTTTAAGACTGCCTCTATCACAGCATCCATGAGATCACTTGGGATTTTGGAATTCCTTAATCATTTCAGACCTTCAAGACAAGGACATGGAGCTGTGATGTGAGCTAGGATGCACAGGGAGATGCATAACTAGTAGAAAAAAGGAGACAATAATGCCTCTGTACAAGTCATTGGTAGGACCTCATCTGAAGTACTGCATCCAATTCTGGAGGTAATACCTAAAAAAGAAAAATATAGAAGGAATAGAGGCAGTCAAGAGCAGGCCTACCAAATTAGTGTATTCTTTATGACCCAAACATATATACATCTACCCTGGCCTAAAGGATTGGAGAAAGAGGAGGGGTATGATGCAGTCATTCAGATATCTCAAAGATATAAATAATGCCCAAGAAGCCAACACTTTTCGTTGGAAAGAAAGTTCTAGAACAAGAGGTCATGATATAAGGATCAAAAGAGGTTGACTCAGGAGTAACATTAAAAAAATGCCTTCATGGAAAGCGGAGTGGATGCATTAAACAGCGTCCCAGGGGAACTGGTAGAGGCAGGAAGAGTAACATAATTCAAGAAAGCATGAGACAGACACAGAGGATCCCTAGCTGTGAAGAAGGGAGGAAAAAGCCAGAGACTGACCTGGGTCTGTGGTATAGTAACAGGAAGGAAACTGGGCAGACTGGCTGGGCCTTATCTGCTATCATAATCTAAATAATCACAATTTAACTTCAGAGTTAGTTCTTATATAAGATAATCTAGAGGCATGATTAATAAGTTAAAATATGACTCATAAACAAAACATAGCAGCGGAAGTTAACACAGAAATTAGTTACGCAATCTACAAATATAGACCATGCAACAGCAGGTAAATGAAAGCAACAAACAGAATATATAGATACAAAACAAACGTAACCTGGTAAGTCATCCTAGCCACATGGTTACAATCTCTCAGATAACCTCAGAGGAAATTTAAATCGCAGGCGAGGTTTACATGTAACTCAAGCATGAAACATGTATATAAAGGACAAATATACGTAACTCATCAATTAGTCATTATATCTGAAGTCTTTATAACCGAATCATTATTGGCACGTCTATTACGTTTTAACTATTTGATTTACTATTTGTGCCTGTTTTGTAAACCGTTGCGATGGTAAATAACTTAATGACGGTATAGAAAAGATTTTATATAAATAAATAAATATAGTCCTTCTCGATCAGTCCCAGGGGTCTGCGCAGGAAAATCAGCGAGCAGCACCGAAGATGGGGGACTGAAGGATTTTGTCTCTCTCCCTGCAGTGGCTCGGAGGGACATTTTTCCTTTGATCTTTGTAACGCATTTCGCCACCTCAAAGGAAGTCATTTAAGAAAGGGAGGACGTGCACATAACTCTAGGTCAGATGTGATTATGAGGAGGAGGAGGAGTGAGGCAGCTGGAAATGAGTCCTCTTATTCCAGCAGTACGTGCTCCGGGGTCTGTACACCTGCAGACGGGTCTTCCTCAGAGTGAGAAGCCGTACAAAGCTTGGCGCCTGAATGCGCCTCTCCTTCGGCAGGAAAGGCCTGCGAATGAATTTTCAGACGCCTCGGAGCTGTGCCTGTAATAAGTGACAGGGAGAACTCTGCCCCGATTTCCTTTGGAAAAGAATAGCTGAGGGGGAAACTGACTGGGAAAGAAAAGACAGCGAGAAAGACACAAGCTGAACCAGGACTTTATAAACCTGCACATCTGGGAATAGAAGGATTTATAGGAACTTGCACAGTGTACGTAGGAAGACTGGTAACTCTTGAAAAAAGATACAGCAGAGAACAAAATATGTCATGCACACAAGAAGGAATATTGTAGAGTAGGGAGGGAAAGCCGGCAAATAAACAAGAAGTTCATAATGATTATGAGGTTAAAGTTCAAAGTAATGCCGACATTCAAAGAGGGCTGGAACATATTTAGAAAACTTGGACAGCAGCCCAAACATTCTTAGGAGACAAGGACATTTTTTTCCTCATCTTCTTTCCTTGTTGTTTTTATTTTTTATTTTGATGTCTTTAATTTGTTAGCATGTGTATTGCTTTCAGTTATTTGTACTGATGTCTAGGGATGTGCTTTCATTTGAATTGACAGACAATGCCAATAACATCATCTATATCATTTCAAGTCGTTGTTTTTTGAACAAAATGACAGTAAAGCAAGTTTGCTTACTGTAAACGGTGTTTTCCATAGATAGCAGGATGAAATAGCCATTACATGTGGCACCCACAGACTCTTCTCTCCAGATAGTAGATCTTTGAGCTCTGCGAGCCTCCTCAGTCAGTACCCGACCTAAATCTAGGCATGCAGTCAATTCTCCAGGGAGACAGGCAGGTATTCAATTCATCCTGCTATCCATGGAAAACACTGTTTACAGTAAGCAAACTTGCTTTTTCTGCTAATAAGCAGGCAAAATTAGCTATTACATGGGGGGAATCCCAAGCTGAGGGCCGCAGCAGAGTGTTCACTTAATAAGCAACCTGGATTCCACTATGGACAGTGGACCTCAGCAAGAACAGACTGTGAAAAATTGCTTGTCCAAATGTACTGTCAGTCTTTCAGATATTATCAAGGCAGTAATGGGAAGTGAAGGTATGAAGTGAAGACCATGTTGCAGTACTGCAGATATTCTCAATGGGCACTTCATGAAGGTGAGTGACAGTAATGGGAAGTGAAGGTATGAAGTGAAGACCATGTTGCAGTTTTGCAGATATTCTCAATGGGCACTTCATGAAGGTGAGTGACAGTAATGGGAAGTGAAGGTATGAAGTGAAGACCATGTTGCAGTTTTGCAGATATTCTCAATGGGCACTTCATGAAGGTGAGTGACAGTAATGGGAAGAGAAGGTATGAAGTGAAGATCATGTTGCAGTTTTGCAGATATTCTCAATGGGCACTTCATGAAGGTGAGTGACAGTAATGGGAAGTGAAGGTATGAAGTGAAGCCCATGTTGCAGTTTTGCAGATATTCTCAATGGGCACTTCGTGAAGGTGAGTGACAGTAATGGGAAGTAAAGGTATGAAGTGAAGACCATGTTGCAGCTTTGCAGATATTCTCAATGGGCACTTCATGCAGGTGAGTGACAGTAATGGGAAGTGAAGGTATGAAGTGAAGACCATGTTGCAGTTTTGCAGATATTCTCAATGGGCACTTCATGAAGGTGAGTGACAGTAATGGGAAGTGAAGGTATGAAGTGAAGACCATGTTGCAGTACTGCTGATATTGTCAATGGGCACTTTGTGAAGGTGAGTGACAGTAATGGGAAGTGAAGGTATGAAGTGAAGACCATGTTGCAGTACTGCAGATATTCTCAATGGGCACTTCATGAAAGTGAGTGATAGTAATGGGAAGTGAAGGTATGAAGTGAAGACCATGTTGCAGTACTGCAGATATTGTCAATGGGCACTTCGTGAAGGTGAGTGACAGTAATGGGAAGTGAAGGTATGAAGTGAAGGCCATGTTGCAGTTTTGCAGATATTCTCAATGGGCACTTCATGAAGGTGAGTGACAGTAATGGGAAGAGAAGGTATGAAGTGAAGATCATGTTGCAGTTTTGCAGATATTCTCAATGGGCACTTCATGAAGGTGAGTGACAGTAATGGGAAGTGAAGGTATGAAGTGAAGACCATGTTGCAGTTTTGCAGATATTCTCAATGGGCACTTCATGAAGGTGAGTGACAGTAATGGGAAGTGAAGGTATGAAGTGAAGACCATGTTGCAGTACTGCAGATATTCTCAATGGGCACTTCATGAAGGTGAGTGACAGTAATGGGAAGTGAAGGTATGAAGTGAAGACCATGTTGCAGTACTGCAGATATTCTCAATGGGCACTTCATGAAGGTGAGTGACAGTAATGGGAAGTGAAGGTATGAAGTGAAGACCATGTTGCAGTACTGCAGATATTCTCAATGGGCACTTCATGAAGGTGAGTGACAGTAATGGGAAGTGAAGGTATGAAGTGAAGACCATGTTGCAGTACTGCAGATATTCTCAATGGGCACTTCATGAAAGTGAGTGACAGTAATGGGAAGTGAAGGTATGAAGTGAAGACCATGTTGCAGTACTGCAGATATTCTCAATGGGTACTTCATGAAGGTGAGTGACAGTAATGGGAAGTGAAGGTATGAAGTGAAGACCATGTTGCAGTACTGCAGATATTCTCAATGGGCACTTCATGAAGGTGAGTGACAGTAATGGGAAGTGAAGGTATGAAGTGAAGACCATGTTGCAGTTCTGCAGATATTCTCAATGGGCACTTCATGAAGGTGAATGACAGTAATGGGAAGTGAAGGTATGAAGTGAAGACCATGTTGCAGTACTGCAGATATTCTCAATGGGCACTTCATGAAGGTGAGTGACAGTAATGGGAAGTGAAGGTATGAAGTGAAGACCATGTTGCAGTTTTGCAGATATTCTCAATGGGCACTTCATGAAGGTGAGTGACAGTAATGGGAAGTGAAGGTATGAAGTGAAGACCATGTTGCAGTTTTGCAGATATTCTCAATGGGCACTTCATGAAGGTGAGTGACAGTAATGGGAAGAGAAGGTATGAAGTGAAGATCATGTTGCAGTTTTGCAGATATTCTCAATGGGCACTTCATGAAGGTGAGTGACAGTAATGGGAAGTGAAGGTATGAAGTGAAGCCCATGTTGCAGTTTTGCAGATATTCTCAATGGGCACTTCGTGAAGGTGAGTGACAGTAATGGGAAGTAAAGGTATGAAGTGAAGACCATGTTGCAGCTTTGCAGATATTCTCAATGGGCACTTCATGCAGGTGAGTGACAGTAATGGGAAGTGAAGGTATGAAGTGAAGACCATGTTGCAGTTTTGCAGATATTCTCAATGGGCACTTCATGAAGGTGAGTGACAGTAATGGGAAGTGAAGGTATGAAGTGAAGACCATGTTGCAGTACTGCTGATATTGTCAATGGGCACTTTGTGAAGGTGAGTGACAGTAATGGGAAGTGAAGGTATGAAGTGAAGACCATGTTGCAGTACTGCAGATATTCTCAATGGGCACTTCATGAAAGTGAGTGATAGTAATGGGAAGTGAAGGTATGAAGTGAAGACCATGTTGCAGTACTGCAGATATTGTCAATGGGCACTTCGTGAAGGTGAGTGACAGTAATGGGAAGTGAAGGTATGAAGTGAAGGCCATGTTGCAGTTTTGCAGATATTCTCAATGGGCACTTCATGAAGGTGAGTGACAGTAATGGGAAGAGAAGGTATGAAGTGAAGATCATGTTGCAGTTTTGCAGATATTCTCAATGGGCACTTCATGAAGGTGAGTGACAGTAATGGGAAGTGAAGGTATGAAGTGAAGACCATGTTGCAGTTTTGCAGATATTCTCAATGGGCACTTCATGAAGGTGAGTGACAGTAATGGGAAGTGAAGGTATGAAGTGAAGACCATGTTGCAGTACTGCAGATATTCTCAATGGGCACTTCATGAAGGTGAGTGACAGTAATGGGAAGTGAAGGTATGAAGTGAAGACCATGTTGCAGTACTGCAGATATTCTCAATGGGCACTTCATGAAGGTGAGTGACAGTAATGGGAAGTGAAGGTATGAAGTGAAGACCATGTTGCAGTACTGCAGATATTCTCAATGGGCACTTCATGAAGGTGAGTGACAGTAATGGGAAGTGAAGGTATGAAGTGAAGACCATGTTGCAGTACTGCAGATATTCTCAATGGGCACTTCATGAAAGTGAGTGACAGTAATGGGAAGTGAAGGTATGAAGTGAAGACCATGTTGCAGTACTGCAGATATTCTCAATGGGTACTTCATGAAGGTGAGTGACAGTAATGGGAAGTGAAGGTATGAAGTGAAGACCATGTTGCAGTACTGCAGATATTCTCAATGGGCACTTCATGAAGGTGAGTGACAGTAATGGGAAGTGAAGGTATGAAGTGAAGACCATGTTGCAGTTCTGCAGATATTCTCAATGGGCACTTCATGAAGGTGAATGACAGTAATGGGAAGTGAAGGTATGAAGTGAAGACCATGTTGCAGTACTGCAGATATTCTCAATGGGCACTTCATGAAGGTGAGTGACAGTAATGGGAAGTGAAGGTATGAAGTGAAGACCATGTTGCAGTACTGCAGATATTCTCAATGGGCACTTCATGAAAGTGAGTGACAGTAATGGGAAGTGAAGGTATGAAGTGAAGACCATGTTGCAGTACTGCAGATATTCTCAATGGGCACTTCATGAAAGTGAGTGACAGTAATGGGAAGTGAAGGTATGAAGTGAAGACCATGTTGCAGTACTGCAGATATTCTCAATGGGCACTTCATGAAGGTGAGTGACAGTAATGGGAAGTGAAGGTATGAAGTGAAGACCATGTTGTAGTTTTGCAGATATTCTCAATGGGCACTTCGTGAAGGTGAGTGACAGTAATGGGAAGTGAAGGTATGAAGTGAAGACCATGTTGCAGTTTTGCAGATATTCTCAATGGGCACTTCGTGAAGGTGTGTGATAGTAGAGGCCATAGCTTGCACTTGATGAGCTTTAACTGAGTCTGTGATTTGTAATCCTGCTAAGTGCACTCAGCTAACCAATTAGATAAAGTACGCTTGGCAACCAGTATTCCCAGTCAGTTAGGGTCATAGGAAAGAAAAAGATGATTGGTTTGATGATGTGGTTGAATTCATTTCTTGTAATTGTTATTGTTTGTAAGGTTTAGGGTGGACCCTTGGACACTGTGGCAGCTGACCACGCCCATGGGGGGAAGTCCCGTGAGGAGCCACAGGTCAGGCTCAGCTTTGGGACCCACAACACAGAGTTGTATCTTTTATTAGACAGAGTTGAGAAGCCACCAGAGGTGGCAGTAGTGAGTAGAGATGAAGCCCGGCTGGGCTTAGGGTTCCTCAGGATACTGGAACAGCGGTTCCCTCTATGGCTGTGCTGTTGTGGAGAAAACTGAGATAGTGAGTACAGTGGAGCATACACAGAGTTCTGGTATAGAGCCTCGTTGGTAAAGTTACTCACACAGCGGTCTCTCCCGGAAGGTGACACAGAAGCTGGAATAGAGGCAGGCCCTCGAGGAGCGAGTACCAGTTCCTGATAGCGACCTGAAAGAAATGAGAGAGGCCCCCGAGGAGCGGGTACCCCGTTAGGATAAAGTCCAGAAGTTGGAGAGGCAGAGGAGCTAGGTACGGAGAGCGAATCCCATCCGTAAGGATTCCCTTGCTAACTTGATTAGATAGCAAAATGTGTAGGCTTTTGTATCCGGGATGCGTGACGTCATCACAGGGAGACGCCCCCGAGGTTCGCGCCAAAGAGAGAATAAGAAGCAGGGCCGCGTGGCGCGCGCGCCCTATGGTACCTGGACAACATGGCGGGATGCAGCGTCCAAGCCGGACCGGGGACGCCGGAGAGGACGGCAGGCAGGCGCCGCGGCAGCCAGACGTCCATCACCTGCGGGAGGAGTCGCAAAAAAGGTAAGGTGGGCGGAGTGGAGACATCGGGCAATGACAGTCGTAACAGTAATATGCTAAGACCCATTTGCAGTCCAAGCTATGGAGGGCTTTCTCACCTTCATGAACCTGCAGCCTTGGATCGAATGTACTAATCAATAACCAACCTCGTTTCCTTGTACAACAACTCTACAACTTACAAACCATCAAGGAAACCTCTTGATGTGTGGTTTTTTGTGCGGTTGCTAGCTCTGAATCAGCCTCTTATTTTGGCTGACCCATTCAGATAGCTCCCGTGTTTTATTCTTTAATTTTCTTTAAAAACCAAATTTCTTTATTTTTTATTTTCTACTGTATCACTGCTCTTTAAAACTATATTGTCCCGTTCTCCCGTTGTGCGGTCCGACCCTTCTTTGATGTTAACTTTTTAATGAGATTAACTTATCTTATTGTTTGCTCAATTGTTGCCGCTATTTTACGGGTCCGTTTCCGCTTGCCCGACATGGGCCATGTTTCGGCAGTAGTCTGCCTGCTTCAGGGGCCACGGGAAAACTTTTTGGTATCCAAATCACGGATCTTCTGTCAATAAGCATTAAGTCCTGCTAAAACATATGAATGACCAATAAGTTTCATACTTGTCACCCGCAGCAACAGTAAGTACTTCAGACTTGAATTGTGGGATAGGATTCGTGAGATGTAACAAGTATGAAACTTATGCATCTGACTGAAGCACAGAACAATGCAAAACAGGTGGTAGGTGGAAAATAAGCAACTGGTACCCAGATTGCACTATTCAGAAGACCCAAGGGTTCTTGGTTATGTGGCACCAATTAGAGATGGTTATTTTAAATTACAAATTTTAAAGCGTCTTAAGCCTCTGTTAGATTTTAATGATTTTAGAACTGTACTACAATCTTTACTTTTCTCCACCATTGATTACTGCAATGCATTACTTCTCGGGCTACCTGGATCCCATCTAAGACCATTACAACTTCTTCAAAACGCATCCGCTAGATTTTTATGTGGGGGAAACAAATTTGACCACATTACCCCGATCCTAATCAATTTGCACTGGCTACCAATAAAGCAAAGAATTGAATATAAAACACTATGGGCCGGATTTTCAAAAGGTTACGCGTGTAAATCCTCCGGATTTATACGCGCAACTGGCCATACGTGCGCCGGACCTATTTTCAAAAGGCCCGGTGATGTGCGTAAAGCCCTGGGGCGAGTGTAAGTCCTGGGGCTTTACAAAAGGGGCGGTGCGGGGGCGTGGTGGGGTGTGGCCAGAGGCCTCTACATGGCCGCTGGGCCGGGGATCGCGTGCCGGCAGTTGGCCGGCGCGTGCAACTTACTTCAGCCCCAGGCTGTTTGCCTGTTTTATATTCTGTTTTCTATCTTGTTTTCTATTTTGTTTTCTATTTTATTTTACTTTTTAGATTTATTATTGCAATGGCCTAAAATTCTTAAACATGCTAGTAATATATTTTATTCTGTTTTGCCTTTACTTTAACAGATTTTAAATAAGCACTTTTATATATATTTATTAATTTTCTTATGTGTTTATGATTAATTGTACACCGTCTAGATTGTCCCACAGATTGACGGTATATAAAATAAATAAATAAATAAGATACTGTATTCTGCCCTCAACTAGAACAGATGGATGCTGATTTCCAAAGGGATAAATAATGGGCCCAAGTTTAGGCTGGGCCAGTTGAATGGTCTTTGGCTGACGGCGCTCTCTTTGTCTAGGCCTGGTGGAGAAAGGCTGTTGACTTTGAGTTGGTTGTTGTGGATGAGGTTGTGGATGGTACTGAAAATAAGACTGGAAGGGGCACTTATGAAAATAAAGTTGTTTGAGGGATTAAACTGCCACGTTTTGGTCCTTCATCTGCATGACTGTCTCCCTAAGCTTTTCTCTGAGCCAGGGGAAGACTGCTAGTTTTTCATGAATGTCCTGCCATATGCTGCTGGCTTAAAGCAATGCCATGCATCGTGCTCCAATTGATGTCGTAGACGTCCGAGAAACAGAATCAAAACTTCATAGACTGAACAGAGGAGGTCGTGGATGTCTTCTTCTCCCTCTCTTGCCATGTTTAAATCCCATTTAAAGACCCGCCTTTCTGAAAGCACGTTTAAATCGTATGCATGATTGTCTGCTTTTAGTCTTGACTAACTTTCTTTTCTTTAAACCAAGTCTCTTGTCCTGTATGTTTGTCTTATTAGATTGTAAGCTCTATTGAGCAGGGAGTGGGACTGCCTTTTTGTATGTTTGTACAGTGCTACGTATGTCGTGTAGTGCTATAGAAATGTTAAGTAGCAGTAGTAGTGGTATTTAAAAAGGGCTGTGGATAGTTTGAAGATCCGTCTTCAGGTTGGAGGAAAGGCTTCAGCTTTTGGAGCCAGTCATGGATATATTGCACGTATAGAAGAGCATGGTAAATCGTGCAGTCAGCATGGATGCTTGAAAAATGTTCTTGCCAATGTGGTCTAGAACTTTATGGTCTTTTTCCTGGTGCTGAATTTGAATGGATCCAAGTCTTCTTCACCTTTTTCATTACAGATTTGATTACTACTGCATGTGTGGCAATTGAATGACACCAAATCCTGGAGACTGTTGAACCCCGTACTTAAGGTCCATTTTTCTCGTAGTAACATAGTACTAGTAGCAGAAAAGGACCAAATAGTCCATCTAGTCTGCATAGCAAGTTTCTTATGAAAGTAACTGCCATTCCGTGCAGGTTACCTCCATGTTTCAGTTAAGGGTATTAACTGCGGCTCCTTACAGATTACTACAAAGCCTTATGTGTTACCAGGGTGGGTTCCTACATCTGGGATTGTGATTGGACAGAAGTAAGCAGAACTATGGAACATATAAGACCTGGCATTTTAAGATAGTACCCCTCTGTGATTAACTGAGGCAGGGAAAGCGATCTGGTGATTGGAGGAAGGAAGGTTAACCTTACCCTCTTCCCAGTCAACCTAGGATAAGCCGTATACAGTTGTGTTGGTTAAGTGACCTATAGAATTGGCAGCTTTGATGAAGTAGAATGTTTTGATGACTTTGAAGACATATAGTTTGCTTCAATGCCTGATATTCTGATGACGCCAAGGAATCTGAAGTAATGTGTCGATGCTGTGTTGATGGAAATGCTCCGTCTCAGGATCTAAGCACAGAGATCTTAGCACATCAAGGAATTGGAAAGCTGAAGCTTCAGAATGTATTGACGAATGTGATGTTTTGTTGTCAGTGCATCGAGTCCTCTGATACAGTGCATCGATGCGATCTGCGTTGAGCATCCAAATATTGTCAAATATCTTGATGCATCATGCTCTGAGGGCTTCGATGCACTGTGCATAAAGTGATTCAATGCATCATGCATCAGGTCTGTCAATGCGTCATGCATTGATATTGACACATGTGCATCAAGTGCTTCAACGGTCCATGTGCTGAGTGCATCAAGGGATCTTGCACTGACTGTCTCGATGCAGATTGCGCCACATTGCTGGTTGTGCTGCATCGATGGCACCAATCCACCACACTTTGAATGTTTATGTTTTTTCATTTTTTGATGCAGGGTCCAACAGCTTCAGCAACTGGTGGAATTTTTTCTTTGATGCAGGGCGGCTGACCGAACTTGACTCTGTGGCTCGGCCGCAGTGGAGGAGGCTTGGAAGAACTTCTGCTTAGGTCCTTTCCTGACAAGGCAGACAACACTGTGCTTCGGAAGGAGTATCTACTGATATTCTAGAGACTTATGCAGCTCCTCAACAGAGTGTGCCCTAGACTATTGTGAATATGGAGACATATTTAAATTTACTTTGCAGCCGTGCAGTTTTTAAAGCTTTTATGCACCGTGCAGAGACCGTGCATACGGACACTGCAAACCTAGTAAGTAAATTCTTGTATAATACATCGAGTCTGATAGAGTTTTCACTGTATTTTGTGTTATAAATAATACTTTAGTTTTTTGCCCGATTCAGAGTAGATTCTTACAAGTTTCCTAGTCCCAATATAATTTTTTCTAATGTCGCTACACATTCAAGCAGCCTACACGGCTGTTTAGAAGAAGTCAAAATTTAAAATTGAAATCGGCACGCAAATAATTATTTCTATTTTTATTATATAATAAAACAGCAAGCCGTTAAATTAAAGTTATCTGTTCAGATTATTATATTTCGTTATAGTAGCTTCATTAGATGACTATTAACATTATATAGGTTTTCCATAGGCAAGTTTGCACATCCGGATTGTTTTTGTTGAAGAATCCCGGAGAAGTAACAAAAATGGCGCTGTAGCTTCACGCGGCAGCTTCGTTTTGATTGAAGTAACTCAAAATGATCTGTTGTAAAGTATATTTTTGCAAACTTTTAAGTCCCAATATATATTTTTTAATGAATTTGCATAACTAGTGACATTAGATATATACACCGAATTTTTATATTTGACTCGGCATGTAAGTAACTTTCTGTTACCCTTTAATAATTGTTTCGACAGCATGAAATCGCAAGCCGTCAATTCTAAGTCACTACACTTAGTTACATGTGCTCCGTTTGAGTATTACGATCAATGAATAATAATTCCATAAGCCCCTTTGCATATTTAAATTATTTTTTATGAAAACTCTATATAAGTTAATTGTGGTTTGTTTTAAAATATGGCATATAATCATATAATACAGTATTCAGAAATAAATATTTTTATGTTTTGCAATAATTCTATTTCAATAAAATTAGAATAAGTATGTTCTTATCTATTTTACAGTATGTATGTAAATTGACGACTATGTACTGTAATATAGTAACTTGTACATGAACATGGCATATGAATTTCTGGCTGCATGAATATATAGTAGTCATTTTTAAAGTTTTTTCATTCTTATATGTAAACATTGCTAGATGTTTATTATGTTGCCCATATTTCATAGATATAACGCCTTGTGTTAATACATATTTATTATTTTTTCAGATTTTTTTCATCTTTTTCATCTTTTTTATTTTTTTTTTCATTTCATTCATTTAATTGATTTTCTTTCAGGCATATCAATTGCATTTGACATGTTAAAATATTATTACATTATTCACAGATTTTGAGACATCTGAAGTGTATGTAAGAATACGACTTAATTTAGAGAAAATCTGCATACAGATATAAATTCATTTTTTCCAAAATTCTAAACAAGTTGATTGTTTTGCATATTTCCTCTGTGGTCACCGCAAAAATAATATTTATTTAATCATTTAATATGTATGTTTAATTTTATGTTGTATTTATTGTTCTAGCCCCTGAGGCAGCCCCAAGTGGGGCGAAACTCGGCCTGAGTCAGGCGTTTGTATCAAACTTGTCTCCACTCAAATAAAGAACAGTTTGGACGTTTCCTGGTGTCTAACCCTTTCTTTGTTGCCCACACGGCTTTCTTAGACAACCTACCCTCTTGCTTCATCAAAGGACCAAATAGTCCATCTAGTCTGCACAGCAAGTTTCTTATGAAAGTAACTGCCATTCCGTGTAGGTTACCTCCATGTTTCTGTTAAGGGTATTAACTGCGGCTCCTTACAGATTACTACAAAGCCTTATGTGTTACCAGGGTGGGTTCCTACATCTGGGATTGTGATTGGACAGAAGTAAGCAGAACTATGGAACATATAAGACCTGGCATTTTAAGATAGTACCCCTCTGTGATTAACTGAGGCAGGGAAAGCGATCTGGTGATTGGAGGAAGGAAGGTTAACCTTACCCTCTTCCCAGTCAACCTAGGATAAGCCGTATACAGTTGTGTTGGTTAAGTGACCTGTAGAATTGGCAGCTTTGAAGAAGTAGAATGTTTTGATGACTTTGAAGACATATAGTTTGCTTCAATGCCTGATATTCTGATGATGCCAAGGAATCTGAAGTAATGTGTCGATGCTGTGTTGATGGAAATGCTCCGTCTTAGGACCTAAGCACAGAGATCTTAGCACATCAAGGAATTGGAAAGCTGAAGCTTCAGAATGTATTGACGAATGTGATGTTTTGTTGTCAGTGCATCGAGTCCTCTGATACAGTGCATCGATGAGATCTGCGTTGAGCATCCAAATATTGTCAAATATCTTGATGCATCATGCTCTGAGGGCTTCGATGCACTGTGCATAAAGTGATTCAACGCACCATGCATCAGGTCTGTCAATGCGTCATGCATTGAGATATTGACACATGTGCATCAAGTGCTTCAACGGTCCATGTGCTGAGTGCATCAAGGGATCTTGCACTGACTGTCTCGATGCAGATTGTGCCACGTTGCTGGTTGTGCTGCATCGATGGCACCAATCCACCACACTTTGAATGTTTATGTTTTTTCATTTTTTGATGCAGGGTCCAACAGCTTCAGCAACTGGTGGAATTTTTTCTTTGATGCAGGGCGGCTGACCGAACTTGACTCTGTGGCTCTGCCGCAGTGGAGGAGGCTTGGAAGAACTTCTGCTTAGGTCCTTTCCTGACAAGGCAGACAACACTGTGCTTCGGAAGGAGTATCTACTGATATTCTAGAGATTTATGCAGCTCCTCAACAGAGTGTGCCCTAGACTATTGTGAATATGGAGACATACGTCCACAGTCATAACAATTTTTGTGGTCATGTTCTGGGCCTAAGCAGATATAACACAGCTCATGGCCATCAGTAATGGACATTGCCTTTCCATAATAACACTGCTTAAAACTCCTCACTGTTGGCTCTTTCTTCTGTGACATCTCGAGGAGGTAAGGACTCTCGGAGAGGAAAAATAAATTTTTGTTATCTTCTTTTCTTCTTTTGATGGGTTTGTTTTTTTCGGTTAGCACTGAAAAGTGCTTTTGTGGGACTCCTGAGGCAGTGAGGCAACTGATTTAGAACATAAGAACATAAGAAGAACATAAGAAAATGCCATACTGGGTCAGACCAAGGGTCCATCAAGCCCAGCATCCTGTCTCCAACAGTGGCCAAGCCAGGCCATAAGAACCTGGCAAGTACCCAAAAACTAAGTCTATTCCATGTAACCATTGCTAATGGCAGTGGCTATTCTCTAAGTGAACTTAATAGCAGGTAATGGACTTCTCCTCCAAGAACTTATCCAATCCTTTTTTAAACACAGTTATACTAACTGCACGAACCACATCCTCTGGCAACAAATTCCAGAGTTTAATTGTGCGTTGAGTGAAAACGAACTTTCTTCGATTAGTTTTAAATGTGCCCCATGCTAACTTCATGGAGTGCCCCCTAGTCTTTCTATTATCCGAAAGAGTAAATAACCGATTCACATCTACCCGTTCTAGACCTCTCATGATTTTAAAGACCTCTATCATATCCCCCCTCAGCCGTCTCTTCTCCAAGCTGAAAAGTCCTATGCTCTTTAGTCTTTCCTCATAGGGGAGTTGTTCCATTCCCCTTATCATTTTGGTAGCCCTTCTCTGTACCTTCTCCATCGCAATTATATCTTTTTTGAGATGCGGCGACCAGAATTGTACACAGTATTCAAGGTGCGGTCTGATTACATGTTATGGAAAAAATGGATTTTGAGAACAAATTATGAGGAGAAACAGAGTATAGATTCATGTGAGTCTTAGACAAAAAAATGAGTGAAGAGGATCATGTGCCAACGCCCATGCAGGAATTCCCTCACATGCATAGGTGCACTTTAAAAGTGACTGTCTTAAAGAACAAGAGGTCTTCTGGTGGAGAGGAATACTCCATCAGGTCAGGCAAGGAATGTGAGGGGATCCCTGTATGCCCTTCATTCGAACCCAGAGGTGGAGGGACACTAGTCCATGGCTGCAATGAAGATAAAGGCGATCAGGGTGGGGTCTTCGGTCATTTCAGAGGGGAATACTCCTGGGGCATACTCTAGACCAGCCAGTTGTTGCCAAGCACCGGCAGGTGTGTCTTGGCTCCCAGTATCCCACTACTCCACTTGTGCTTCCCTTCTCCCCAGGGATGAACTGGCCGATGCAGTTGGTAGGCGAGTGCCGCCTCCGGAGGCCAAGCTGGCAGGGCTGAATAGCGGAGAGACCCTGTGCGCCGCCGCCAGAGGCCAGGCCGGTGAGGCTGAAGAGCAGAGAGACTCTGCGAGCTGCCACCGGAGGCCAGGCTGGTATTGCGTTCATGCATGTTCTTGCCCTCCCTCCACCCTCTTTATCTTTGTGGCAACTCCCTTCAGCTCTGACGGACAAATGCTGCCGCGGCTTCTCCTTGCCACTTCTCCCTGGAATCCCCGGGCTGGCCTGACGCTGCGGATCCGCCATGTTCCCGATGATGTAGGGGAGCGCACGCGCTCCAGAGTTTGTACCAGCAAAGGTGCGAACCTCGGGGGCGTCCCCCCGTAGTGATGTCATCCGCTTCCAACTTAAAAGGTCTTTGTTTGCTACTACAAATCGAGTTAGCAAGGAGGAAACTTCTCTGCTGCTCTGCCTCCACAAACTTACCAAGGGGTACCCGCTCCTCAGGGGCCCCCCTCTCTCTTCTTGATTTCAGACTGATAAGATGGGATCCAGTACTCGCTCCTCGAGAGCCTATGTCCCTGAAAGCTCAGAAGACGCCTATTGCCTGGAAGCGATCGCAGACGTGAACACTGTGAGTTCTATTACAGATAGGAATCAGTACTAGCTCCACGAGGGCCTATGTTCCTAATCTCTGAAGACTCCCTTCTGTCTAAGACATTATCGCAGGTATGGAGATTGTGAGTTACTATTGCAGATTGCAGATAGGAACCTGTACTCGCTCCACGAGGGCCCATGTTTCTAAAACTCTTCCCAGACTCTCTTCTATCTCAGAAGCTATCGCATACCTATATCTGGTACATTACTATTTCATATTGCAGATAGGAACCGGTACTCGCTCCACGAGAGCCCATGTTCCTAAAACCCTTCATTGACTCTCTTCTATCTCAGAAGCTATTGCATACCTATTTCTGGTACATTACTATTTCATATTGCAGATAGGAACTGGTACTCGCTCCATGAGAGCCCATGTTCCTAAAACCCTTCATAGACTCTCTTCTATCTCAGAAGCTATCTCATACCTATATCTGGTACATTACTATTTCATATTGCAGATAGGAACCGGTACTCGCTCCACGAGGACCCATGTTCCTAAAACCCTTCACAGACTGATCAGGGAGGTGAATGGTGTGTGTGAGAGAGACAGACTGGTCAGCAAGGTGACTGGTGTCTGTGTGTGAGAGAGACAGAGACTGGTCAGCAAGGTGACTGGTGTCTGTGTGTGAGAGAGAGACTGGTCAGGGAGGTGAATGGGGTGTGTGTGTGAGAGACAGAGACTGGTCAGGAAGGTAACTGATGTGTGTGAGACTGGTCAGGGAGGTGACTGGTGTCTGTGTATGAGAGAAACAGCGACTGGTCAGCGAGGTGACTGGTATCTGTGTGTGAGAGAGACAGAGCCAGGTCAGTGAAGTGATTGGTGTCTGTGTGTGAAAGAAAGATTGGTCAGCAAGGTGATTGGAGTGTGTGTGAGGAAGAGAGACTGGTCAGGGGGGTGACTGGTGTGTGTGTGTGTGTGTGAGGAAGAGAGACTGGTTAGGGAGATTACTGGTCTGTGTGAGACAGAGACTGGTTGTGACTGGTTGTGGGCCCTAAGGAAGAGGATTGTGAGGACAGAGCTTCAGCAGCCCTTGCTGCTTCTGGTGAGTGCTATTGGCCTGGAAGGGAAAGGAGTGGGAGAGTTGCTGGAGAGGGAAAGTAAAGGTGGCTTTTTAAGTTTATTTTTCTTGATTGACTGCCATTTTAATTATTGGGTATTATGTGATGTGTCTACTGTTTTGAAATATTTTATTGATGTTTGGACAATTTTTAATAATTTTTATGCGTTTTTAATTGTTGGATGTTATTCTGTTCATCAGCCGTTTTGTAACATTTATTAGTATAGCTTTACAATTATTTCTGTGTGGGGATCATAGAAACATAGAAACAGAAATGATGGCAGAAGAAGACCAAATGGCCCATCCCGTCTGCCCAGCAAGCTTTCACACTTATTTTTCTCATACTTATCTGTTACTCTTGGCCCTTATTGGTAACTTTTTGGTTCTAATTTCCTCCCCCCCCCCTCCCCCCGCCATTGATGTAGAGAGCAGTGCTGGAGCAGCATCAAAGTGAAGTATCAAGCCTAATTGGTTAGGGGTAGTAACCGCCGCAATAAGCAAGCTACTCCCACACTTGTTTACCCAGCCTGTGCAATTTAGTCCTTGTTGGTTGTTGTCTGAATATAAATCCTATTTTCTTCATTCCCCCCTGCCGTTGAAGCAGTGAGCTGCGCTGTATATGTATTCAAAGTGAAGTATCAGGCTTAATTGGTTTGGGGTAGTAACCGCCATAACAAGCAAGCTACTCCCATGCTTATTTGTTTACCCAGACTATGCAATTCAGTCCTTGTTGATAGTTGTCTGAATGTAAATCCTTTTATCTTCATTCCCCCCTGCCATTGAAGCAGAGAGCTACGCTGGATATGCATTGAAAGTGAAGTATCAGGCTTGTTTGGTTTGGGGTAGTAACCGCCTCTACAAGCAAACTACTCTCACACTTATTCGTGAATGCAAATCCTTTTTCCCACATTTCCTCTTGCCGTTGAAGCATAGAGCAACGTTGGAGTCGCATTAACCATGTGTATGTTTATTGAATAAGGGTATTAATCACCAGGTAGTAGCCGTCATTCCCGCAAGCCACCCCCATTCCTCTTCTCTTCATTCACATCCTCTAGACTTTATGGATCCAAGTGTTTATCCCACACCGCTTTGAAATCCTTCACAGTTTTGGTCTTCACCACTTCTTCCGGAAGGGCATTCCAGGCATCCACCACCCTATCCCTGAAGAAATACTTCCTGCCATTGGTTCTGAGTCTTCCTCCCTGGAGTTTTAACCCCTGGTTCTGCTGATTTTTTTCCAACGGAAAAGGTTTGTTGTTGACTTTGGATCATTAAAACCTTTCAAGTATCTGAAAATAAATCGTTCTCTCCCAACATGGGGTTTGAATCCATGACCCAGAGATTAAAGATCTCACGCTTTACCATTTGAGCTACTCAGGATGGGAAAAGGGGTGGGATGCCGAAGGGAGACAGAGAGAGGTCACGGCTCCCAGGGTCAATGGGTGGGCCCATGGTGAATGCAAGGGCCCACAGCTTACCTGGGGCCGTGGGCCGAAGATGGGCGGGGATCCGGCGTCGGCGGGTGGCGCTGACTGATGGCCTCGAGGCGCTCCTGCACTCTGAGGGCGGCGTGGGCTGACGTCATCGGGGTGCGCCGGCATTCCGGTGCGTCCTGGTGACGTCGGCAGCATTGCCACGCACTGGGGGGCCATTCCTGCGGGCCGGCGTCATCGGGGACTGTCGCAGCCGGCCCTGATGATGTTGGCCCGAGTATTTAAGACGTGGGCCGCAGCTTACTCTGTTTTTCTAATAGGAGGTGAATTAGTGTTTGGGGCCTGGTTTAATATTTGTAGTGTTGCCTTTTCATAGGTTGGGCTGTTATTGTTTGAGTGTGTTCCACAATCCAGGTGTAACTTTGTGCGGGTTAGTTTCTGTGCATTATTGCAGATCCTGGGACTGTGTTAGGTGCTATATTTCTCTTTCCATTTCTCCAGGTTCGCACTGCATGCAGAGTGGCTTTTTTGGTTTTCCATTCCAGTTTCTGTCTCCATATTTATAACTTGTGGTTTTTCTGTACTTGGTGAAGGGTGTGTGACCGAGGTGAGGTATTTTACTAGCATGTAGGCATTTGTATCAATCTTATTTGTTGTGTTTTCTCAATAGGATATGCATTAGTGGTAAATTATTAACTTTTCATAAGGAGGGCTATTGTGCCTGGTAGTAAAGGAAGTTTGTTTTGCTTTTACTGAGATATCATCAGAACCAGAATATCTTTTTTTGTATGGTGAATTGTATGGGTAATGCCCTAGTTCTGCTCTGCACCCATTGTTGGGGGTTGAGGGGTTTCCTGAGGATGCAGAAAGTATGTTTACATTTAGCCCCATGACGGTCACATGTTCAGTGTGTCACGCATGTGAGACCCATCTGTCAGGTGTATCCCAGCCGAAGAAAGGTTGAGAACCACTGCTCTAGATGGTGTCCCATGCTTTATCCTCAGACTGGCTGGATTCCTTCATAGAGAATGATGATTGGTGAGGGCTAAATCCTGCCACTGGGACCTCAAATGGGAGATCCTAAGGCTTGTGTTACAAGGAGCGCCGAGGAGGATTGGCCTATCGGGGGATCGGGCATCCCCCGGTGGGCCAGTTACTCTGGTCACGTGGTCTGCCGACCGCGGCTGTGACAGAGCCATGCTCGGCAGACCACGGGGTATCTCCTGGGCAGGTTTTGCTGAAAATCCCCGGGCCGATCTTTTCCTGGAATCCGCCCCTGGGGAGCGCTAGGGAGCGGTCCCCATTCCAGAGAGGTGGTGGCCCTTGGACTACAGCGCGACTGCAGAGGAGCTCTGAGGAAGCGCCGAGGCAGGTGAGACATGTCCAAGCACGGGCAGACAAGCTAAAGACCAGGGACCCAGGTCTCTGCTGAACCTGAGCGCATCGAGAGAGACCCAACAACACAATGCTCGATAGCCCTTTCGGACCTGCCGCTCGGTACGGCAGATGCGACAGGACGGACAGAGGCTGAGGGCAGGAACAAGAAGGCTCAGACGAAGACTCAGGAAATTCAGAGGACACAGTCGTAGACTCAGGTTACTCAAGGGACTCAGACAAGGACTCAGAATACTCAGTAGACAAGGATTCAGGTTGCTTGGAGGTTTCAGGCGAGATTCAGGATTATGGAGCAAATACTGAATGAGTGCTGCATCGCTGCACGCCCTACACAGCCACTCATGGCTGATCACAGATCATGCCAAAGGCGAAGCAGACTCTGGCAAAGTCTTTAGGCATGGATGGAAGCAGGCACCAGGGACTCCGAAGACCAGGACAGGATTCAAGATACAGAATTCAAGACTTAGGAATCAAGGCTCAGGATACTCGGAACTAGGCATTAAAAACAAGGGTCTTCCGGAGGCTAGCGCTGCTGACTAAAGAAGACGAAGCACCACCTCTGGACATGGAACATCAGGACATCTGGACCTCGGACCCCCAGGACACTCAGTCAAGAGCATCAAGGAGATGCCGAGGGACGGAACATCTAGACATCAACATCTGGAGAACAGGACATCTGGATACAACAGGACATCTGAACTTCGGACCCCAGGACACTCTGTCAAGAGCATCAAGGAAGCGCTGGGAGACAGAATATCTGGGCATCAGAACATCTGGAAAACAGGACAACTGGAACATCAGGGACATCAAGGCAACGACATCAGGAACCGACGAGACGGAGACACAAGATCCGACGAGAGACCAGGAACACAGAAGAAAACGACGAGGGAATTCCCAACCAAGAATGGAATGCCTTGAAGAAGCTGGTAATGTAGAGAAGTTCAGGAGCGGACTGGTTCCTTGCAAAGGCAATGAAGAACTGATGAAGGGCCCTCTTTATAGGGCTAAAGAGGAACACCTAGGATGACATCATCAGGAGGGGCCGTGGTACTACTCCCACCATGGGCCCTTTAAAGCCCGGAGAGAGGCGTGGCCTCGTGCCTAGGCAGGACCCTGGAGAGTGGCGTCCATGCTGCGAAGAAGAAAGCGGGAGACAGCACTAGGCTGCAGGGCCAAACCCAGCGTTTGCGGCGACTTCCAGGCTACAGAAAGGAGGCTGGGGGTGGCTCCATGCCGCTGAGGAGGAGCTGACGGCGGAGGCTACCCACGCAGGGGAGAAGACAACGTCGGCGGCCTCCAGGCTGCATGGAAGCAGGGCAGCGGCTCCCTGCCACCGCATGGCAAGGAGAATGTTGGCGGTCTCTGGCCCGCATGGAGATGGCATCAGTGGCCTCCTGGCCACAAGGCTGAATGACAGTGGCTCTGAGCCGCGTAGAGATGGCGTCGGCAGCCTCCAGACCGCATGGGACACGGCAGCAGCGGCTAACCCGCCGTGAAGCAGAATGTCGGCAGCCTCCAGGCCACAGAGGAAGGACGGCAAAGAGGTGAGAGGCTGCTCGCGGCTCTAGCCATGAGCAGAATCTAACAACTTGAAGATGAGAGGGACTTCCCTTTGTGTGAACAAATCCAATATTTTGGTAGAAGAGGTTGAAGGGTGCCCTCCTTGGTACTTGCCACTAATAAGTAAAGAGGGTCCTCACCAATTCAGCCACATAGTCTATGGGCTATTCTGTCCTTTGACCCGGAGTTGGGGAAGAAACATTCTCTTGTAAAACCAGCATAGGGTCATCCTTCTGAGAAGCATGTACTGTTCTCCAGGAAGGGGCTCCCTCCTGAGTTAGCAACGTGAACCATGAAGGACAGATGCATTGAAACATAACTGACAATGTGTTGATTATTACGAGATATTAGCTGATATATCTTGTATCATCTGTTATTTGTTTTTTAGTAAGTAGTTGAACTTGTACTAGAGTGTCTCATGGATATGTGTTAATCCTGTTCCTAAAATTATGTATGTTAATTTTGTAAAAATCACTAAAAAAGAGCACTCAATAGGTCCTGTAAATCAACTATAAATAGAGAACAAAAGGCACCTCTTACTTTAATAACGTAACTCGGAACCAATCTGTAATAAATATATAGACAAAGCATATAGCTTTTTTTTTCAAAATAATTTTTATTATAATTTTTAAATAAATACAAAAAAATAAAACACAACTTACAAATACAGAAATCAAAAACACAATACATAAACCATAGTATCTAACAAAGCCAACACTATGAAAATTATAAAAATCATTCATCTTACGTGTTCAATTACATTGACATAAATCTCTATGTTATAAACAGTCATACCCCAGTCACACAACATTCATACATTTCCTCCCACCCATTACAGGAACCTCCATTTAAGACCAGTTATGTTTATAACCAGTAACAATTAAACCAGCTTGTAAATCTTTTGGAAGTAACGCATAATAAGCTTGCCAACAAGCACAATACAATTTATCAGGTTTACGTGTGCCACTAAGAAAGTCCATAAATTCCATTTGTAGTAGTAATATCATTCTATTTGTCCACGCTGCTAAAGTAGGCATAGCCATTGGGTCAGTCCAGTCTGCCAGTATGGTCCTACATGCAAGCATAATAGCAAGACGCTCAAATTTTCGTTTTGAATTATTGCCAGGTAAGTCTACCAAGTGAGAGCTAGCCAACAATATTTGCCCAGTAACAGGTATAGGCACATCTGTACATTTAGTAATCGTCTGAAACAAAGAAGCCCAAAAGGTAGTTAATTTTGGACAGGTAAACAATCGATGATATAGTATCCCATCCATTGTTCCACATTTACTACACAAAGAAGTAGATGCCAACTTCATTTTATTTCTGCGTACATCATCATAATAAAAACAGTGAAGTATTTTAAATTGGACTTCCCATAACCCTAAGTCAGGTAAAGACATATACAGTGCCTTAAAGCAAGATTTCAAATATGATGGTGTAAGTTGTATTCCTATCATATTAGACCAACGAGTTGCCAAAGAGTCCAAATAGGCAACTTTAATAAATTTCTTCCCTAGTTTTCCCCAAACTGTGATTGAATTTGTCGTACACGCTGTATCAAATATATTTATAGCAAAGTTTGATTCAGCAGCTAACATCTCAGAGCTCCATGAGAAAGATTGTAAATAATGACGAACCTGTAGGTAAGCGAAAAATTGTTTTGCTGGGAGTTGATACGTGCAAGCCAAAGTATCATAATCCTATAAAATATGAGAATCAGGATCAATTAGATGAAAAGGAAACATTAATCCACGATTTGCCCATGATAAATAGACACCTTTATTCTCAATCCCAGGGAGAAAGCCAGTATTACCAAGAAAGGGATTTAAAAGAGAGGCCTCTCCTGATAGACGTGCACGACGTCGTACCCATCTCCAAGCACGTACACATGGAGCCAATAAGACTCTGGGAAATGAAAGAGTACATCTGAGACCTGGACGTAGTTGAATAATACTAAGAGGAGAACTTGGGCGAGACATACATTCCAACATCCCTTGCGCACAGTAATGATAGGTTCCCGTAATCCATTCACCAATGAAACGCAATTGGCAGGCTACATTATATAAACGAAAATCAGGCATATTTAATCCACCCTGTTCTTTAGGGCCTACCAGAATAGTATAAGCCATGCGGCCTCGACCACCTTTCCAAAGAAAATTATGAATAATAGATCACAAGCGCTGAAGATCTTTAACTCTCAACCAACAGGGAAGTATGTGAAGAAGATATAAAAGCTTAGGAACAATCACCATCTTTATCAATGCACAACGACCGAACAGAGAGAGTGGGAGAGATATCCAAACAAGCATATAGCTTTTATAAACACCGCATCAGCAAGCCTGTCAACGTGTTCAATCTGTTAGACACGAACCGTCCGGTCTGCACATCATCTGCGGCTAAGCAGCTGTATGTAGTTATTGTAACAAACGTTATAGTCCGATAGGCTTGCAAAACCTGTAAATTAATGTGACAACGTTATAGTCCAATGGGCTTGCAAGACATGTGAATCGATGTCAGAATCAAATACAATGTATAATCCAACTGGTTCGGCAGCGAACCACCTGTGACAAATCAATTTTCTTCACGTCTGTCCCAACTGTGCAGTCGAGGATAACCACAGATTTTAAATTGATTATTTCAATGTTGATCTTGCGGCTTTATCAGCCTGTGATTTAGCAAGAAATAAAAAAATCCCCTGACTGTACAGGTTTGACCAACCCGACAGCGGCCGGTATTTCGCTGCGGGGCTGCAGCTTCATCAGGGGTGAGTATCTTCTTCTTGTGAACCAATGGTCTCACGTAAGCATCTCAAAGGAGCGGGACAGACAAGAGAGAGACAAGAGAGGAAGGAGGAATGGCTTCGACTTTTTGACCGACCTACAAAATTCCTCCATTTTCCAGGCCTTGCTCCTCTGGGATTTTGGTGACATCCAACCACAGTCATAGCTGGGACTGAGGCATCTGTAGCAAATATCATGGCCATCAGTGATGGACATCTTGTGGCCACAGACACAATCCATGAAGCCACTGGAGATGGACCTTCTTGGAGCCGGATATCCTGCAAAAACAAGTTTTCTTTTGGGGGGTTAGCACTGAAAAGTGCTCCTGAGGGGCTGTCAAGGCACTGAGGCAATCTAACAATGAGCTACTTAAAGTAAGAGTCAGAAAATTGAGAAAAGGACAAAAAATGAGAGAGAGAGAGAGATTGGGTACACATCTGTTCAGGAGCTTGGGAAAAAAGACTGAGGGGCTCATGAGGCACTGCGTGCATGGGAATTTCCACTCATGCTCAGTAGTAAAACCTTACTGAGCTCAGAGAGATGGGTCCGTTCAGTGCCATTGGATGATGTCACCCACGTGTTTTGGCTAATTCAGCCCTGCTTGTCGACGGAGAAATATGAGTATTTCTTAAAATTCCTGTCATCCTTCTTTTGTATACCAAGCCTAGCTTTTCGACTGACTGTATTATAATAATTCTTGGTTAATTTATTTTGCTAAATTATAAATTAGTTTACTTAATTTTTAAAAAATGATCATATTTTATAGGACAGTGAGATCTAAATTCTCTGAAAGCTCTTTGGTTTTGATGTTTAAAGGGTTTATAATAAGTTGGATAAGTCCACTTTTGATGCAGTGTCATGGTGTACTAACTGTTAATGTACAACCAAATATAACTTGAGTAGGTTAACCTATTTTGCCTTAGTTTGGTAAAGATTTTATTTGTACTCTTCCTCGCTCATACTAGGAGGTTATATGTGAGCTTGCTACCTTGTATGACCTTCTTAACCTCGAGTTTAGCTTGATTATCTGATTATCCGCTATTTGTCAAACATCAAAGTGGATTACAAATAAAAAATAATAATAAAATAACTTGAATATAAAATATTAAAACCTAGCAAACAGCCACATCAATATAAGAGCAGCAAAAAAAAAAATAATCACACATTAACAACATTAAATATAAAACCAAAATAGAGAAGATGTCCGCAGCAGCCTCAGAAGACAAGAACTACACTTGCAAAGCCCGACAAAACAATAGGGTTTCACAGTATTATTTTCCCTCCTGAGCTCAATGTTACGGCTATGGCTGCTGTGCAACCGCCTCACCACCAGGGGTCCCTCAAGAGCTTACTCTCCTGGCTGACCCAATCCGTCCTAGTCAGCTGCTCTATGTCCTGGACTGTCTTTATAACCCTGCCTACCCAAGACTCCAGTGCTTCGGCATCGAGCTCGTTTGGGCTCCCTGCTCTAGCCTCCTTGCTGCTTTGCCTTCGGGCTTCTGCCTTGCTACCTGGCCTTCGGGCCTCTGTCTTGCTCTGCTGCCTACGGGCTTGTGTGTTTTATGTTCAGTGTTAGTACTGTCTGGTTAGTCTGTGTAGTCATTGTCCGTCCTGTTTCCCCAGGTTCCCTTAGTCCAGTCACTCATACCTACAGTCAATACCACCCTTTCCCTCACGCTATCCTAGTCCATCCTTACCAGCACTCAGCTCCAGTATCCTGATCACTTTTACCTGCATTCACCTTCACACATACCTCCATGCTGTTCATGAGTACCAAGCTCACCCTTACCTTCACGCACCCTGTATCAGGGACTCCCTCCAGCCAGCTCCCAGTACACCTGACACCTTCCAGCTAGTTTCCAGCTCCACATGTCCCAGCCAGCTCCAGCCGCCTTGCCAGCCAGTACTCAGCCCCACAGGTTCCAGCCATCACCCAGTCCTATGCACTCCTGCCTGCACCACATTCCTTCCCAGCCATTACCAGAGACTCTCCGGCAACCCCTGTCTCTCTCTCCATCTGGAGGCACCCCTGCAGGTGGTGTTCACTACATCTGACCACTGCCTGAACGTAACACTCAACAGGCAGGGTATTCCAGAAACGAGGGGCCTGGTGGTTGAAGGATGTGTGACGAGGGAGTTCTGACCTAATCAGAGAGTGCATGCAGGCTGGTAATGGAACAAGTAGACCTGCCAGGTGTTCAGGGACACCTCTGTAGATCCAACGATAAATATAAGTCCATCTCTTAAACTTGGGTATGAGAAGGAAGGGGCAGGGCTCTTGGCTACACGTAACGCATAACTCAGGGACACAGGGTACCTTTATGATGGAGTTGCTAGTTACAGCTCTGTGCTCTCTTACCAACAACTTCTGTGGTGAATGCCAGGTTCAGTTGCTGAACCCGAGGATTTTACTTTGGGTTAATTTTCTAAAGGTAAGTAATAGAATGAGAAGTGTGTGACAGCAAGGTTCGTGTCTATGGAACAAGCTCTAGTTACAAAGGCTTTGAGCCTTGTATGCTAACTCTGGAGCAAAGCACCTAGGAAGCGCAGAAATCCAGCTGTGGGACCTCTACAGCAGCTGCTGGTTGAGGTGCTCTGATTGGCACGGTGCAGCCAATCAGAGGGCAGCAGTTTGCATGTTGAATGTAAAGTTAATCCCCAGCAATTCATAGCCAGAGCCTTCCTCCTGGCTCAATCTGGGGGCCTCCTTGTTTTACTACAGTGGCTCATGGTTCCAGCGAAGCAGGATTTTTCTGTGGTTTACATGCCTGGTATCAAAATGTTGAAAAAAGATCTTAAAGCAGGGCTGTTTAAGCAAGCCTTCAAACCCTCCGGTTAATAATTAACAGGCCGATGCAAGAAAGTGCGCCCAGCTTAGCGCGCAGCTTAACGAGCGGCTGGACGCGAGTCCATAACCCCCGCTGCAATACGGGGATCAGCGCATCTAAAACGCGCTTCCAAACAAAGGCGAAGCTAATAGCGCTCATCACGCGTAAATGCCATGCCATGGTCGCACTAGGCGTGCACAATTTATCCCCAGCGCGCCCTTTTTAGTGCGGCAGCTCATTTGCTTATTGCATTGGGCAGGAGAGGTGATTGTGCGCGCATTAAAAAAAACCGTAGGCCCAGTTTCCCCCACACATTTTAGCAGATCCGTACTGCATCGTCCTGTAAGTGACTTGTTAATCTCTCAGAATCCTCTTTACTCAGGTTGTTTATGTCATTTGTATGTATTTTATGTCTGTTTTTACACTGTAAACCTCCTTGTCCCTTGGAGTGTGCAGTAAACAAATAAAAGCCTTGCGTTCCCAGCACTGATGAGACATCTAAAAAAAAAAGGAGTTGATTTGTAGACTGCAGACTCTACTAGCTACGTTGTACAAATCAACTCCTTTTCATCATTATGAGGTCAAAAATTATTTAATGATGTCCATTTTACAATGGATACCTCTGAATGTGTCTGTAACACCACCCCCTCCGCAACCACCTCCCGAAAACTCACCCCGAATCAAAGCGCCCCCTTACAACGGACCATATATAGCCTGACCCTTATAAAGCATCTCTCTCTCTCTCTCTCTCTCCTCCTGTGCCCAATGAGGAGGTGCAACCTGATAATCATTTAAATAAATAAGCTGCAGCCACTTCTGGGGTGGATAGTTACACACTGCAGAGGAGACTGAAGAAAGCTGCCCAACACCCAGTTACAGCTGCAAAGTAAATCAAGGTTTCCCATTAGTCTTAACCGAGAATTTTAGGTAGGTTGATATCATGCAGAGAAGAGTTATTTCCTGTTCTCCATCCGTAAGGGGATCTGATTACTGCCACCCGGGACATACTAGTGCACAGGCCAGAATGTGATGTATTTCTAAGGGGCAACAAAACCAGTGAACTGGTTGCGGTTAAATATTCCAGTACGAGTATATAATCCTCACGTGCCTTACGATCATCCCAGAGAGGTCTGTTGGATATTCCATCCCCTAACTGAGTGAGAGAGAGAGCTCCTTCCCTGTGGCACTCACTCCCAGAATTAAGCAGGCTTATATGTCTCTTGATCCATCTATGCTGGGTTACTTCCATGTCAGGCTTGTAGTTATCTGGCAGATGATGTTATACTTATTTTGTTATCTGTTTTATTGTTTATAGTGTGCTTTATTGTCAGTTATGTTTTTATGATTTTATGTATATTGATTTGTACATTGCTAAGTGCCTAGGTTGTAGGCGATTCATAAGTCCGAAATAAAGATAAAGATCCATGTCTCCAGAGGCATAATAATTGCCTTCTAGTGCACCTCCAAGGCAACTTTTACCCCATTGGTGCATATCAGACTGCTATCCCTCTAATATTATCACTAGTCTTCTCCCTCCCTCTTCCCTTCTTTTCTCATACACTCTGTGGAATGCCCACTCTATTTCCAACAAGCTCGCCTACATTCATGACCTCTTTATCTTTCATACTCTTCATCACCTTGCCTTGACAGAGACCTGGCTTTTCCCGAGAACTCTCTTCAATTGCTACTCTCTGTCATGGAGGCTATCTTTTCTCCTATACACCTCGCACAGTAGGCCAGGATGGTGGTAGTGAGTGGCTGCTCTCCCCTTTCTGTAGGTTTCAACCCTTTCTTCCACTCAATCCCACTCTTTTTCTTCCTTTGGTGCCTGCTCCATCCTCCTATTCACCCCTCCTGGTGGCTGTCATTTATCAACCCCCCTGATAAACCCCCTTCTTCCTTCTTCACCGACTTACTCTTGGGGACTTTAACCTTCATGCTGTGACCAATAACCCTTATGACTCTTATGCATCAAAACTCTTTGCCTTAACCTCCTCATTTGATCTCCAACTCTGCTCTATCGCCACCACACACCAACATGGCCACTTCCTTCACCTAGCCCTTTCCTTCAACTGCTGTCTCCCAGACTTCTCCACCTTAGGTCTTCTCCTCTCAAACATCATCTGACCACTTTCACATTAAACCATCCTCCCCTCAGCTTCATTCATGCTGGGTCAGTCCCAGGTCCATTGAGCCCAGTATCCTGTATCTGAGTCTGGCCAGTCTGGATCACAAATACCAGGCAGATCCCATAATGTAAGAACATAAGAACATAAGAAATTGCCCCGCTGGGTCAGACCAAGGGTCCATCAAGCCCAGCATCCTGTTTCCAACAGAGGCCAAACCAGGCCACAAGAACCTGGCAATTACCCAAACACTAAGAAGATCCCATGCTACTGATGCAATTAACAGCAGTGGCTATTCCCTAAGTAAACTTGATTAATAGCCGTTAATGGACTTCTCCTCCAAGAACTTATCCAATCCTTTTTTGAACCCAGCTACACTAACTGCACTAACCACATCCTCTGGCAACAAATTCCAGAGCTTTATTGTGCGTTGAGTGAAAAAGAATTTTCTCCGATTAGTCTTAAATGTGCTACTTGCTAACTTCATGGAATGCCCCCTAGTCCTTCTATTATTCGAAAGTGTAAATAACCGAGTCACATCTACTCGTTCAAGACTTCTCATGATCTTAAAGACCTCTATCATATCCCCCCTCAGCCATCTCTTCTCCAAGCTGAACAGCCCTAACCTCTTCAGCCTTTCCTCATAGAGGAGCTGTTCCATCCCCTTTATCATTTTGGTTGCCCTTCTCTGTTCCTTCTCCATTGCAACTATATCTTTTTTTAGATGCAGCGACCAGAATTGTACATAGTATTCAAGGTGCGATCTCACCATGAAGAGATATAGAGGCAATATAACATTTTCCGTTCTATTAACCATTCCCTTCCTAATAATTCCTAACATTCTGTTTGCTTTTTTGACTGCTGCAGCACACTGCACTGACAATTTTAAAGTATTATCCACTATGATGCCTAGATCTTTTTCCTGGGTGGTAGCTCCTAATATAGAACCTAACATCGTGCAACTACAGCAAGGGTTATGTTTCCCTATATGCAACACCTTGTACTTGTCCACATTTAATTTCATCTGCCATTTGGATGCCCAATCTTCCAGTCTTGCAATGTAATGTATCACAGTCTGCTTGTGATTTAACTACTCTGAATAATTATGTATCATCCGCAAATTTGATTATCTCACTCGTCGTATTCCTTTCCAGATTGTTTATATATATAGGGGCGGATTTTCAGAGCCCTGCTCGAGTAAATCCGCCCAAAACCGGGCGGATTTACGCGAGCAGGGCCCTGCGCGCCGGTAAGCCTATTTTACATAGGCTTACCGGCGCGCGCAGAGCCCCGGGACTCGCGTAAGTCCCGGGGTTTTCGGAGGGGGCGTGTCGGGGGGCGTGTCGGGGGCGGGCCCGAACCGCGCAGCGTTTTCGGGGCGTGTCGGGAGCGTTCCGGGGGTGGGCCCGGGGGCGTGGCTACGGCCCGAGGCGGCCCGGGGGCGTGGCCGCGCCCTCCGGACCCACCCCCAGGTCGCGTCCCGGCGCGCAGGAGGCCCGCTGACGTGCGGGGATTTACGCCTCCCTCTGGGAGGCGTAAATCCCCGACAAAGGTAAGGGGGGGGCTTAGACAGGGCCGGGTGGGTGGGTTAGGTAGGGGAAGGGAGGGGAAGGTGAGGGGAGGGCAAAAGGAAGTTCCCTCTGAGGCCGCTCCGATTTCGGAGCGGCCTCGGAGGGAACGGGGGTAGGCTGCGCGGCTCGGCACGCGCCAGCTATACAAAATCCATAGCCTTGCGCGCGCCGATCCAGGTTTTTAGCAGATACGCACGGCTCCGCGCATATCTACTAAAATCCAGCGTACTTTTGTTTGCGCCTGGAGCGCAAACAAAAGTAGGCTATTCGCGCTCCTTTTAAAATCCGCCCCATATTGAAAAGCACCGGTCCAAGTACAGATCCCTGAGGCACTCCACTGTTTACCCTTTTCCACTGAGAAAATTGACCATTTAATCCTACTCTCTGTTTCCTGTCTTTTAACCAGTTTGTAATCCACGAAAGGACATCACCTCCTATCCTATGACTTTTTAGTTTTCGTAGAAGCCTCTCATGAGGGACTTTATCAAATGCCTTCTGAAAATCCAAATTCACTACATCTACTGGTTCACCTTTATCCACATGTTTATTAACCCCATCAAAAAAATGAAGCAGATTTGTTAGGCAAGACTTCCCTTGGGTAAATCCATGTTGACTGTGTTCCATTAAACCATGTCTTTCTATACGCTCTATGATTTTGATCTTGAGAATAGTTTCCACTATTTTTCCCGGCACTGAAGCCAGGCTCACTGGTCTATAGTTACCCAGATTGCCCCTGGAGCTTTTTTAAATATTGGGGTTACATTGGCCACCCTATCTGGCCTACTACATCTTCCAGGTTCACAGTGATCTCATTCAGTTTGTCTGACTCATCACCGCTGAAAACCATCTCCGGAACTGGTATCTCCTCAACATCCTCATTAGTAAACACAGAAGCAAAGAATTCATTTAGTCTTTCTGCAATGGCCTTATCTTCCCTAAGAGCCCCTTTAATCCCTCGGTCATCTAATGATCCAACCGACTCCCTCACAGGTTTCTTGCTTTGGATATATTTTAAAAAGTTTTTATTATGAGTTTTTGCCTCTATGGCCAACTTCATTTCAAATTCTCTCTTCGCCTGTCTTATCAATGTTTTACACTTAGCTTGACAATGCTTATGTTTTATCCTATTTTCTTCAGATGGATCCTTCTTCCAATTTTTGAAGGATGTGTAATTGTGTTGCCTTCCTTCCACCTTTCTTTATGTGTGGAATACATGTGGACTGCGCCTCTAGGATGGTATTTTTAAACAATGTCCAAGCCTGTTGAACACTTTTAATCTTTGCAGCTGCACCTTTCAGTTTTTTTCTAACTATTTTCCTCATTTTATCAAAGTTTCCCTTTTGAAAGTTTAGTGTTAGAGCTGCAGATTTACTTATTGTCCCCCTTCCAGTTCTTAGTTTAAATTTGATCATATTATGATCACTGTTGCCAAGTGGCCCCACCACCATTACCTCTCTCACCAAATCCTGCGTTCCACTAAGAATTAAATCTAAAATAGCTCCCTCTCTTGTTGGTTCCTGAACCAATTGCTCCATGAAGCAGTCATTTATTACATCCAGGAACTTTATGTCTCTAGCAAGTCCTGATCTTACATTTACCCAGTCAATATTGGGGTAAGTGAAATCTCCCATTATTATTGCACTGCCAAATTGGTTTGCTTCCCTGATTTCTCTTAGCATTTCATCATCTGTCTGACCATTTTGTCCAGGTGGACGGTAGTATACTCCTGTCACTATACTCTTACCAACACACATGGGATTTCTACCCATATAGATTCTACTGAGCATTTAGTCTCTTGTATGATCTTTAGCCTGTTGGACTCTATACCCTCCTGGACATAAAGTGCCATATCCCCACCAAGTTGATCCTCCCTATCATTGCGATATAATTTGTACCCTGATATAGCACTGTCCCATTGATTATCCTCCTTCCACCAAGTTTCTGAGATGCCAATTATGTCAATCTCATAATTTGCTGCTATACACTAACTCTCCCATCTTACTTCTTAGACTTCTGGCATTGGCATGCAGACATTTCAAAGTGTGGTTTTTGCTTGTTTTAACAACCTGCTTTTCAGTTGTTTGGGATATTTTGGAAATCATTAGCTTTGGTGAATTTTTACATATAGGCACATGGACTATGTTTGCTTTTAATGGAACCTCTCTGTTGGGATGCCCTACCTCTCCTGTTTCATTAGAATCCTTCAAGGATACATTTCTCTGATCTATGCACTACTGAGTGACTGTCGGCTTTCCCCCTTGTTCTAGTAGATCTATTTCTAGTAGATCTATTTCCTGTTTCTCACTCCTAGGGATAGGCAATGGCTTTCTTTAGTCTGCCTGACTAAAAATGTGCTATGGATTTTTCCTCCAGGAACTTGTCCAAATCTCTTTTAAACCCATTATGCTCATCACCTTGACCATGTGCTCTGACAGCAGATTCCACAGCTTGATTGTGCACAGAGTGAAAAAGTACTTCCTATAATTTGTTTTAAAATAATTTAATTTAAAAACGTATATTCCACCTCTTCCAGTAACCGCTGGTTCAAGCAAATTATAGCTTAAAATTACAGCATTCATGGTCACAATTCATCAAATGAGTCACACTTTACAAAGCATTAAAATCATTATACAATTCAATGCATAAGAACATAAGGACTTGCTATGCTGGGTCAGATCAAGGTCCATCGAGCCCAGCATCCTGCCTCCGATAATGGCCAGTCCAAGGAAGCCCTCTACCAGCCACACTCACCCCCAATGCTGCCGGGCCCTGAAGACACTGCTCAACTCCACCAGGTGTTTTCAGCATGGACGCTGCCATCCCTCCCCTCCCACAGCTTTCTTTAGGCTTGCATGCATGGCACGAGCCATCCTTTATTGGTCCCGTGGCGGGAAAGTCTCTGGAGGTGCCCAGTAATGACGTCGGCACTGCTAGGTCTATAAACCCCAGCTGCGCTCCAAGCCCTCACCTTAGCAACAAGTCCTCCTGCTCTTAGCAGTGCATGTTGCTCATCATGTTCCTGTTGTCCTTGCTCTAGCCTTACCTCATCTACCTGTGCTCCAGGGTCTGTGCCTCACCTTCCGCCACCACCCAGATATTATTTATTTATTTATTTATTTATTAACTTTTATTTACCGACATTCGTGAAACACATCATGCCGGTTTACATAGAACTCAATTGGGAGATACAGTATAACAATATGACAATATAACAATATGACATTGAAACAATAGGATGTTACTAAAACGAGAAGCAACAAACAGAAAAACCAAAAGCAAAATACAACAAAATAAATAATGTTAAAGGAAAACGAGGAGTGTAGGTTTGAAAGGAGGGTAGGCAGGGGGGTAGGGCGGGGGGGAGGGGTGGGAAAAGGGGGATGAGTAAGGGAAAAGAAGGTATAGATTGAGGAAAAAGGGGAGAGAAAGGGGAAAAGGAAGGGAGGGGGAGAAAGGCTTGTTTGAAGAAATGAGGGGAGAGAAAGGCAGAAAAGAGGGATACTATGTACAGATGGCTAATGTACAGATGGCTAATGTACATATTAGGGACGTGAATCGTGCTTCTGACGATTGAAAATATCGTACAATATTTTCAAAGTCGTCAGAAATCGGGGGCTCCCCGATACCGATAGGAAAACCCCACGAAATTGTTCGTGGGGTTCTCTTATCGTTTTGGGGGAGGGCGGGAAAAAAGGCACACAAAACAATCCCTAAACCCACCCTGACCCTTTAAAACTGATCCCTTAGCTTCTCCCACCCTCCCAAACTCCCCCAAAACCTTTTACAAGTACCTGGTGGTCCAGTGGGAGTCTCAGGAGCGATCTCCCATCTAGGGCCGTCAGCTGCCACTAATAAAAATGGCGCCGATGGCCCTTTGCCCTTACCTTGTGACAGGGTATCCATGCCATTGGCCGGCCCCTGTCACATGGTAGGAGCACTGGTCGGCCAGCGCCATCTTTAAAAATGGCCACTGGCATGGATACCCTGTCACATGGTAAGGGCAAAGGGCCAATGGCACGGATACCCTGGTATCCGTGCCATTGGCAGGGTATCCATGTGGCACGGATACCCTGCCACATGGTAAGGGCAAATGGCCAATGGCACGGATACCCTGTCACATGGTAAGGGCAAAGGGTCATCAACTGCCAGTTTTCAAAATGGCGCCGATAGCCTTTGCCCTTACTATGTCAGAGGGGCTATCGGCGCCATTTTGAATACCGGCAACCGACAGCCCGAGTGCAGGAGATCGCTCCAGGAACCCCGCTGGACCACCAGGTACTTTTGGCAAGTCTTGGGGGGGGTCATGAGGGTGGGGGGGCCTATTTATTGGTGATCCGTTGTATTCGTGAGGGTTCGCCATACGTTTCGGAACCCCCACGAATACAACGAATATGGCATATACGTTGCGGATTCACAATACGTCGAAAACGAATGCACACCCCTATTCTTGGGTGGTAGCTCCCAATATGGAACCTAACATCATGTAACTACAGTAGTCCTGGGGGAATTCTGTGCTACCGTGGAATGCAGAATTTGCACAGAATTCTCCCTTCCCGCCGATTTCCTCCCTCGCCTCGCAGACTCCACCACTGCTGAATACTTCCCCCTTCCAAATGCTCTGCCGGACATGGAAGCAAAACCGGAAGCATTGCGGCACGGGCGCGGTTCGTCGTTCACGGAGAGCGGAACCATTGCGACATGGGTGCGCACACGGAGAACGGAGGCATCGCAGGCAAGGTTCCTGCATGGAGAGCAGAGGCATCGCAGGCAAGGTTCCCGCATGGAGAGCGGAGGCATCGCAGACAAGGTTCCCGCATGGAGAGCGGAGGCATCGCAGGCAAGGTTACCGCATGGAGAGCGGAGGCATCGCAGGCAAGGTTCCCGCATGGAGAGCGGCGGCATCGCAGGCAAGGTTCCCGCATGGAGAGCGGAGGCATCGCAGGCAAAGTTCCCGCATGGAGAGCGGCGGCATCGCAGGCAAGGTTCCCGCATGGAGAGCGGAGGCATCACAGGTAAGGTTCCCGCATGGAGAGCGGAGGCATCGCAGGCAAGGTTACCGCATGGAGAGCGGAGGCATCGCAGGCAAAGTTCCCGCATGGAGAGCGGAGACATCGCAGGCAAGGTTCCCGCATGGAGAGCGGAGGCATCGCAGGCAAAGTTCCCGCATGGAGAGCGGCGGCATCGCAGGCAAGGTTCCCGCATGGAGAGCGGAGGCATCGCAGGCAAGGTTCCCGCATGGAGAGCGGAGGCATCGCAGGCAAAGTTCCCGCATGGAGAGCGGCGACATCGCAGGCAAGGTTCCCGCATGGAGAGCGGAGGCATCACAGGTAAGGTTCCCGCATGGAGAGCGGAGGCATCGCAGGCAAGGTTACCGCATGGAGAGCGGAGGCATCTCAGGCAAGGTTCCCGCATGGAGAGCAGCGGCATCGCAGGCAAGGTTACCGCATGGAGAGCGGAGGCATCGCAGGCAAAGTTCCCGCATGGAGAGCGGCGGCATCGCAGGCAAGGTTCCCGCATGGAGAGCGGAGGCATCACAGGTAAGGTTCCCGCATGGAGAGCGGAGGCATCGCAGGCAAGGTTCCTGCATGGAGAGCGGTGGCATCGCAGGCAAGGTTCCCGCATGGAGAGCGGAGGCATCACAGGCAAGGTTCCCGCATGGAGAGCGGAGGCAGCGCAGGCAAGGTTCCCGCATGGAGAGCGGAGGCATCGCAGGCAAGGTTACCGCATGGAGAGCGGAGGCATCGCAGGCAAGGTTCCCGCATGGAGAGCGGCGGCATCGCAGGCAAGGTTACCGCATGGAGAGCGGAGGCATCGCAGGCAAAGTTCCCGCATGGAGAGCGGCGGCATCGCAGGCAAGGTTACCGCATGGAGAGCGGAGGCATCGCAGGCAAGGTTCCCGCATGGAGAGCGGCGGCATCGCAGGCAAGGTTACCGCATGGAGAGCGGAGGCATCGCAGGCAAAGTTCCCGCATGGAGAGCGGAGGCATCACAGGTAAGGTTCCCGCATGGAGAGCGGAGGCATCGCAGGCAAGGTTCCTGCATGGAGAGCGGTGGCATCGCAGGCAAGGTTCCCGCATGGAGAGCGGAGGCATCGCAGGCAAGGTTACCGCATGGAGAGCGGCGGCATCGCAGGCAAGGTTCCCGCATGGAGAGCGGAGGCATCGCAGGCAAGGTTCCCGCATGGAGAGCGGAGGCATCGCAGGCAAGGTTCCTGCATGGAGAGCGGTGGCATCGCAGGCAAGGTTCCCGCATGGAGAGCGGAGGCATCACAGGCAAGGTTCCCGCATGGAGAGCGGAGGCAGCGCGGCACGGGCGAGGTTAGCAAGCTATATCCTATTGTTACCATTGTAATCCTGCGATTTTTGCTATTTGCAATTGCTACATATGTTCTACTGTTACCATAGTTCATTAGTTTCACTGTAAAGCGCTGTTGCTATCCTTTATGTTAAATGTAAACCAATATGTTTCCCTACGAATGTCAGTATTAAAAAATTGTAAATAAAATAAAATAAATCGGGGGGGAGGATGGAGAGGGGAAGGAGAGAGGGGGAAAGAATGAGCGATGGGAAGAAGGGGGATAGAGAATGAGAGAGGGGAGAGGGGGAGAGAGAATGAGAGGGGGAGAGGGGAGAGTGAGAGGGGAAGGGAGAGAGAGGGGGAGAGTGAACGGGAAGGGGGAGAGAGGGAGACAGGAGGGGGGAGAGAGTGTTTCTAGTGGGGGCTGGAGGTAAGAGGGGAAAGCGTGTGAATGGGGAGAGGGGCAGAGGCCAAGGGGGATTCATATTTCCATGTGTTCTGAGCCAGGGGTCTGCAGCCTTGGACTTGTGTGCCCTGGCACTGGACAGCTGAGTGGACTCTGACGTCTGCTGCAGAGGTTGCGTTTAACCAAACATCACCTCCTGCTGCGCGAGACCGGCCCCACACGTGTTTGGTTAAACGCGACTCCTGCTGCTGCGTGTGAGGCTTGGAGCCAGCTTTCTGATTCAGGAAGCGGTGGCGGTCATTGTCTGCCCAGCTGTCCAGTGCCCTGGGTTGCTGCCCCTGGCCTAGAGCAGGTGGAGATGTGAATCCTCCTTTGACCTCTGCTCCTGTTCCTCTTTACCTCCTCTCTTGAAAATACTGGATTGCACTGAAATACAGAATAATTTGCAAAAAATGTTATTTTGACAAATAAATGTGCAGAATTTAGCAGAATTTAGAAAATGTGTGCTCAGAATTTTCAATTTTTTTGCGCAGAATTCCCCCAGGAGTAAGTATGGGTTATTTTTCCCTATATGCATCACCTTGCACTTGTCCACATTAAATTTCATCTGCCATTTGGTTGCCCAATCTTCCAGTCTTGCAAGGTCCTCCTGTAATGTATCACAGTCTGCTTGTGATTTAACTACTGTGAATAATTTTGTATCATCCACAAATTTGATAACCTCACTCGCCGTATTCCTTTCCAGATCATTTATAAATATATTGAAAAGTACCTGTCCAAGTACAGATCCCTGGGGCACTCCACTGTTTACCCTTTTCCACTGAGAAAATTGACCATTTAATCCTACTCTCTGTTTCCTGTCTTTTAACCAGTTTGTAATCCACGAAAGGACATCGCCTCCTATTCCATGACTTTTTAGTTTTCTTAGAAGCCTCTCATGTCAAATGCCTTCTGAAAATCTAAATACACCACATCTACCGGTTCACCTTTATCCACATGTTTATTAACTCCTTCAAAAAAATGAAGCAGATTTGTGAGGCAAGACTTCCCTTGGGTAAATCCATGCTGGCTGTGTCCCATTAAACCATGTCTTTCTATATGCTCTGTGATTTTGATCTTTAGAATAGTTTCTAGTATTTTTCCCAGCACTGCCTGAAGGAGACTTGGCTCCGGTACTGAGTGTGTGCCCCATGGACTCCTAGACAGGACCCCAGTCTAGGAGTTTCATTAGGATTTGAATACAAGTCAAATAATTCTTCACTGTGAAAAGTCACAGGTCCTTTAACCTGGGGGCTAGTCAGTTCTTCTCTTGGAGAAAGAATGATAGTTGAACGTTGTAATGCCCCTCACTGAAGCACCTCCAGCATCTTGCTGCATCCAAGGAACATGGCTGAGCTTCCTGCAGCTCCTGAGCTCTCTTTTATAGGTCCTGCAGGCGGGACTTCCTGTGACACGCACAGGTGACATCACATCCTGCCTCAGAAGTACTACCTGTTTAGTCCCTGTGTGTTCCTGCTTTGCCCACTCCTGTCTGTCCTGTTGTGCTCTTCCCTCTGGACTGCCTTCCTGTGCCTTGACCTCAGCCTGGACCTTAACTTTGCTATGCTCGCTGCCTACTTTTGACCTCAGCCCAGCCACTGACCTTGTTCATACCCGGGGCCGGAAAGTCCTGCCGGCCGCCAGATCCTATTGGCTGAACCCAAGGGAGTCGGTGGTTGGTAAGGCGTAAGGCCTTGCCTTGTGGAGAGTCAGCTGCCGCCTGTTAAGGCCTCTACTTGTGCTTGTACAAGATAGGTCGACGCAGCCTAACAGCGGCCCAAGGGCTGTCTGTCCCGCCAGTGTGACAAACGCTTGCCGATAATCCCGGTGAAACACAGCACTATGGCTGCGTCATTCTGTTTCATACTGTAGGCACATTAGGCAAAGCGAAACCCCTGGGAAGTTTGAGGAAGGAGGCCAGGGACAAGGAGAGGGTGGGATAGGTGAGGGGATCGGGTCTGAGTATTTCTGCACTGGTCAAGCGGCTTCATGCACCAAACGCCTTAAGGCCCAGCTAACGTTTAGCTGCTTCGAGGCTTGTAGAAACAGCAAAAGTGGAGCTCAGACGGTTTGAGTATCCGAGCGCTGATTTACAGCCTGCATTCGTGGCATCATTTGATAAAAATAAGCGAGGCTGTCACGCTATAATAGAACGGAGCCATTGAAGCTTTATAATTAACCACAGCCTGCACGGAGGCTCTTACTGAAGGGATTAGGCCTCCGGAGACGAATCCTGCCTACGTCAAGTCGTGACAACACATCCCCTTACCCCAGGGCCATGTAAAATAAATAACCAGGGGGATCTCAACTGCTCCATCTTATCCCAGCAAGGACCTGAATTAGGAACACCAGCAAGTAGCCAAGCGCCCCCTGGGATTGAAGGCCTAGTGTCATATTCCTAATTTAATCTGATTATTTTTAAACGACTTCTACACAGATTTGGGTGACCTGTTCTGCCTGGGGGGGGGGGGGGGGGGAGGGATTTGCCACCCTGCATTTTCTGCGGAGCGGGTTCCTGTACGGCCGAGGGAGGCGGCAGTGTTTCGTTTGCCTCACAGTAATAATAAACTCAGTTAAAGCCAAGCGATTCCTGTCCTTTATTTTTGTTTTGTCAGCTGGGGGTGGCTGGGATGAGGAGGGTGCTTAGCTGCGTGTCTCAGTGCTTTATTTACAGATCTGCTGAAACAGTCTGCGCGGTGCTGTCACTAAGCAGCGATCTGCGTGCAGAGCTCCTCTTCCCCCCGGCTGGGAATCTCTGCCCTTCGAGGCCAAAGAATGCCACTTTCAGCCTTCTCGGTCGGTTTTCGGCTTCTTTGCAAGTTGTTGTCCTTTTTTTTAAACTTTCTTTCCCGCTAGGGGTGTCAGCTGGCTCCAGATTTTCAGGACAGGCTGATCCGGTCCTGGTCCTATTCCACTGCCTGCAAGGGCTTGCATTTCTTAGTGACTATTTCAATCTGTTAGCAAGGGCGGACGGCAGGAAAATATCAGCTCGGGGGATGCCCACGGGGTATCTGACGCCCTCGTGCACTTTCTCTGCAGCACATGCATCAACGTGCTAAGTCAGCTCTGAAACCTGGCAAATTAAGCCAAATATCTCCAAAATAAATGTCACATTTTTCCTAAATAACCAAGAAATAGTGCATACTCTAGACCAGTGGTAGGGACCAGCCCACAAGTCTGCTTAGCAGAATATCTCACCCTAGTCACACCTGTAGAACACAGACAGACCCTCACCAACTACAAAATGAAGAGATAATAAAGTATAAATAGAAACATGCAGACAAAAACGGAACTTGAAACCACAACAAGCCAGATTGTATTGAATGGAAAACCAAATATCATTCCTCACTAAATATCAAACAATAACATCAAGAAATATAAAACATCAATCATAATAGTGAAACCAAACTCAGAAAAAGAATAAATATTTCAAAACAGCTGATGAAAAGAACATCCAGTGATTACAAACATGTAACATTGTTATTTTAGTTTCCTAGACATCGATTAAATATTTCAAAATAGCAGACATAGCAAACACCCCCAATAATTAAAATTAAAGCCAAAATAAATCCCCTGCTCGTCGTACCTGGGAGCTTTAGATTCCACTCACCCTGAGATTGTCATGGATTAGTAAAGGGTGGGAGATTTCTTCTCTCTCTAACACACACGTTCATTCTCACACAAACTCCCTTATATTCTCTCTCACACACATGCTCACTAGATCACACGCTGTCTCTCGTATATGCTCACTGGCTCACATGCTCTCTCTCACATACATGCTCACTGTATCACACACTCATGCTCACTGGCTCATTTGCTCTCTCATATAGATGCTCACATACATGTTCACTAACTTGTTCTTGCTCACACACTCATGCTCACTGGCTCATTTGCTCTCTCATATAGATGCTCACATACATGTTCACTAACTTGTTCTTGCTCACACACATGCTCTCTGGCTCATTTGCTCTCTCATATAGATGCTCACATACATGTTCACTAACTCGTTCTTGCTCACACACTCATGCTCACTGGCTCATTTGCTTTCTCATATAGATGCTCACATACATGTTCACTAACTCGTTCTTGCTCACACACTCATGCTCACTGGCTCATTTGCTCTCTCATATAGATGCTCACATACATGTTCACTAACTTGTTCTTGCTCACACACATGCTCACTGGCTCATTTGCTCTCTCATATAGATGCTCACATACATGTTCACCAACTCATTCTTGCTCACACACATGTTCACTGGCTCAGTCGATCTCTTTTATACTGACACACAGGCCCACTGGCTTACATTGTCCTCTTGCTCAAACATATGCTCATTGGCTCACTCGTTCTCTCTCGCTCACAAACATGCTCTGGTAACCACAACAAGCCCGACTGTATTATGCAATGCAACAATGGAAAAACAGAAACATAAGTACAACTCACAAAACATCAAGCAATAAAAATCAAGAGATATAAGACATCATTCATAATATTAAAACCATGAAAAGAATGAATATATCAAAGCAGCCGACAAAACATAAGAGGCCCAATATTCAAAGCGTGTTCAGCACTGCTTAGCCGGATAATTAGGACTTATGTGGTTAAGTAGTGGCTGCTGAATATGCGCTTACATTTAGTGGCTGCTGCTTACCCACCTAAGTCGCATCGAGTTCCACGGCAATCCCTCAGCAGAAGCTGAGATAATCACATGACCATTCCCACCAGCCCAGTCTGTAAGTATATGAGGTACGGGCCCGTTGAAGGCAATCCCCCACCACAGATGTTAACACGTGGGTCCAGCATCCCATGGGGTACCCACAAAGGACCAAAATTAACCTTCTGATAGATGGCCCCATCTGACAGACTAGAACCCTAGAACCACCTACATCTTGAGGAGTTGAGGAATTGGGTGAGAACAGAGTCAGAGGAACAAGACAGGTCAGAGTCCTGATATCCAAGCGAGGACAGAGTATCAAAGAGCAGGTGGTGATCAAAGGTCTCAAAAGCAGCAGACAGGTCAAGGAGGATAAGGACAGAATAAACACCATAGGCTTTAGCCATAACCAGATCATTGGAGACTTTGGCAGGGGCTGTTTCAGTTGAATGTAGAGGGGAAAAACCAGACTGGACTTGATCAAGAACTGCTAGAGATGTAAGAAAGTCAAGACAGTGGTGGTGAACGGCATGCTCAAGTAGTTTGGAGGCAGAAGGGAAATGGGACGATAGTTGGCAGGACAGGTAGGATCCGATGAGGGATTTTGACTACAGCAGTGGATAATGATAGACTGAGGATGTGACAGGTAGAAGGGATGACCGCAGTGGAGATGGAGCTGAGGAATCGAGGGGGGACAGGGTCAGAGGAACAAGTAGTGAGTTTGGAGGAAGAGAGAAGACGAGCAGGTTCCTTCACTGTGAATTCAGAAAAGGGGGAGAGAGTGGCTGAGGCCGGGGAAGGGTAAAAGGAAAGAGCAGGTGACAGGGAAGTAGAGGTGACCTTGTTGAGAACTCAACGAGTAACTTTGTGAGCCTCGTCATGGAGGTCGTCAGCCATAGTCTGAGCCGAGAGGGAAGAGGGGGAGGGAATTGAGACGGCGAGAGTTGGATGTAAGAGAGTTGGTCGGATGGATGTAGTAGTCTTGCTTGGTAAGTGCAAGAGGAAGCTGGAAGGTGGTCAGTATGAATTTGAAAAGCGTGAAGTCTGCGTGGCAGGAGACGTTCTGCAGAAGTGAATTCTAGGGCTGAGCCAAGGCTGAGGTTCGGTGCGACTTATAGGAAGGGGAAGGGGAGGGAGAAGAGTGGCTAAAGCACAGACAGAGCCCCCAGTTTCCCGCGGCAGAATGTTCAAGATTCTGCAGCAATTATACGGTAAATTAGCATAATGTCGCATAGATTTGCAATTTAAATAATGCATTCTTTAAATTATAAAAATAAAGTCATTTTCTGACATTTCTGTGTCCATTTAATTTATTTGATTCTTTATTAGAGGGAAAAGGGATTTTAGTGATTGGGGCTGGGGAGGAGGGAGAGGAAGGGATCTGGGAATGGGAAGAGAGGAGACTGCAGAGGAGGGAAATAGAGAAGGAAGGGTAAGGAGATAAGAGATGAAGAGGGAGGAGAGGATGGGGAATCAGGGAAGATACGGAAAGGGAAGGGGAGGAGAGAAGGGGAGAGAAGATGGTCAGGTGTGGGATAGAGGGGGAAGGATCAGAGCCGGGGAGCTGGGAAAGAAGGGGGAGGAAGGAGGGAGGACTAGGGATGGGAGGTGGAGGAGGAGCAAGGAAGCCCCACCTCGTGCCCTCCATCCCCCCTTCCAAAGCCCCGTCCTCCCTCCCTCCCTCCCCCCCTCAGTCCCCCATCACTTCACCCCCTCCCCTTCCAAAGCCCCCACCCTCCCTCCCTTCCCCCTCAATCCCCCATCACTTCACCCCCTCCTCTTCCAAAGCCCCGTCCTCACTCCCTCCCTTCCCCCCTCAGTCCCCCATCACTTCCCCCCTCCCCTCCCAAAGCCCCATCCTCACTCCCTCCCTTCCCCCCCTCAATCCCCCATCACTTCCCCCTCCCCCTTCCAGCCCCATCACTTCACCCCCTCCCCTTCCAAAGCCCCATCCTCACTCCCTCCCTTCCCCCCTCAATCCCCCATCACTTCACCCCCTCCCCTTCCAAAGCCCCATCCTCACTCCCTCCCTTCCCCCCTCAGTCCCCCATCACTTCACCCCTCCCCTTCTAAGCCCCGTCCTCACTCCCTCCCTTCCCCCTCAATCCCCCATCACTTCACCCCCTCCCCTTCCAGAGCCCCATCCTCACTCCCTCCCTTCCCCCTCAGTCCCCCATCACTTCACCCCCTCCCCTTCCAGAGCCCCATCCTCACTCCCTCCCTTCCCCCTCAGTCCCCCATCACTTCACCCCCTCCCCTTCCAAAGCCCCGTCCTCACTCCCTCCCTTCCCCCTCAATCCCCCATCACTTCACCCCCTCCCCTTCCAAGAGCCCCGTCCTCACTCCCTCCCTTCCCCCTCAGTCCCCCATCACTTCACCCCCTCCCCTTCCAAAGCCCCATCCTCACTCCCTCCCTTCCCCCTCAATCCCCCATCACTTCACCCCCTCCCCTTCCAAAGCCCCATCCTCACTCCCTCCCTTCCCCCTCAGTCCCCCATCACTTCACCCCCTCCCCTTCTAAGCCCCGTCCTCACTCCCTCCCTTCCCCCTCAATCCCCCATCACTTCACCCCCTCCCCTTCCAGAAGCCCCATCCTCACTCCCTCCCTTCCCCCTCAAGTCCCCCATCACTTCACCCCCTCCCCTTCCAAAGCCCCGTCCTCACTCCCTCCCTTCCCCCTCAGTCCCCCATCACTTCACCCCCTCCCCTTCCAGAGCCCCGTCCTCACTCCCTCCCTTCCCCCTCAATCCCCCATCACTTCCCCCCTCCCCTTGAAATCCCCAGTTCACTATTTTTTTATGTGGTTTATATCTGTGGAGGCTTCCCACATTTCATTTTATATCCATTTATTTAAAAACTCTTCTGTTCCACAGTCCACAGCGGAGTTCAAACTGACGTACAAATCAAGAGACAGATTTAAAACAATTAAGCCATTTAGACAAAAGAAAATAAAAACAATAAAACAGTAAAAGTAAAGAAGAGGCTAAAAATGTAAAGAAAAGGAAATAATTCGAGTATTTTCCCTCTCGTCAGACGCAGTTGTAAGTAGGTAGAAGGTCTTGCCGCATGCAAGGTCGGTTTTCTGGGACCGCGTTCCTGCCGTTTCACGGGGGCCGCCCAGCCTACGAGAGTTTTGCCTTCGGATCTAAGAGCAGGAGTCGCTTTGCGTTTTGCGGAGTTTTATGTACCGTGGACATTATTTTATAATAAATCCTTTGCTGGGCTGGCTTCCAGCGTTAGTGTACGGTGTTGGCGCACCTTGGTTCCTGTACGTAAGCGTGCCGCCGCATTCTGCGCTATCTGCGAGGCTCACATCAGCGTTACAGTGGTCCAAAGCCTGCAGGAGTCTTCTGAAATCGTGCGGGTCTGGTAGCGGCTTTAGGTTTTTTAACATACACGCGGGCTGATACAGTAAACCTCGCGCGGGAGAGCGCCCGGTCTCCTGTACGCGCGATTCAGTGACTTAATTTATTTAAATTAGGGCCCACGGCAAAAAGAGGCACTAGGGACACTAGCGTGTCCCTAGTGCCTCTTTTTTGACGGAAGCGGCGGCTGTCAGCGGGTTTGACAGCCGACGCTCAATTTTGCCGGCGTCGGTCCTCGAGCCCGCTGACAGCCACGGGCTCGGAAACCGGACGCCGGCAAAATTGAGCGTCCGGTTTTCAAGCCGCGAGCCCATTTTAAATTTTTTTTTTAAAATTTTTAACTTTTTTTTAACTTTTGAGGCCTCCGACTTAATATCGCCATGATATTAAGTCGGAGGGTGCACAGAAAAGCAGTTTTTACTGCTTTTCTGTGCACTTCCCTGGTGCCCGGAGAAATTAACGCCAGCCTTTGGGCAGGCGTTAATTTCTGAAAGTAAAATCCTGCGGCTTGGCTGCACATTTTACTTTCTGTATCGCACAGGAATACCTAATAGGCTCATCAATATGCATTTGCATGCTGCGGGCGCTATTAGGTTCGTGAGGGTTGGACGCGCGTTTTCGACACGCTATTACATTAGGTAATAGCGTGTCGAAAACGCGCGTCCAGATGCGGGTTAACAGTGCGCTCCGCCGGAGTACACTGTACCGTATCGGCCTGTTAATTTGAAGAATGAACTTTTGACTAAGTTCCCTAATGAGGAATCTCATTGTCAATGAGCTATCAATTGTAACATACAGGAAACCTCGCCACTACCCTCCCTTCCTCCCTCCCCTGCCCCCATCCCCAGTTCACTCCAGCCCTCCCTCTCTTCCCCTCTATCCCCAGTTCACTCTGTCCTTCCCTCCTTCCCAATCCCCGGTAGGTTTAGACCATTTGCTCCCCACTACTGCGTTCGCCCAGTCACTCCATTAATTCCCTCGCACATAAGAGCATAAGACTTGCCATACTGGGTCAGACCGAGGGTCCATCAAGCCCAGCATCCTGTTTCCAACAGAGACCAATCCAGGCCATAAGAACCTGGCAAGTACCCAAAAACTAACTATTCCATGCTACTGTTGCTAGTAATAGCAGTGCCTGTTCCCTATTGATTAATAGCAGTTTATGGACTTCTCCTCCAAGAACTTAGCCAAACCTTTTTTAAACCTAGCTACACTAACTGCACTAACCACATCCTCTGGCAACAAATTCCAGAGTTTAATTGTGTGCTGAGTGAAAAAGAATTTTCTCCGATTTGTTTTAAATGTGCTACTTGCTAACTTCGCCAAGTCGCTCCCTCTACATCCATCTGGATCCCCTCACTCACCCAATTGTTAAGTTAACAGGAGTGGGAGAGGAGCAGCCTTTGGCTCCTCCTTCTTCTTCTCCTCCACTGTCTCCAGTGTTCCACTTTGAATCACATGGTCGCCTTCTCTGTACCTTTTCTATGTCTTTTTTTGAGATGCGGTGACCAGAACTGCACACAATTCTCAAGGTGCAGTCGCACCAGGGAGCGATACTGAGGCATTTTATTCTCCAGTCTCCACTCCTTTCCTCATGAAGAGTATGAGAGCTAAGGAGGTCATGAATATAGGCGAGCTTGTGGGAAATAGAGTGGGCGTTCCATAGAGGGCTGGAGAAAGAGAAGGAGAAGGGGACTGGGATAACACTGCAGGTGTAAGAGTCTGATAGGCACTGATGGGATAAAAGCTGCCTTGGAGGGCCAGAATGGGCCTGATATCCCCAGCTGAGAGGAGGAGGAGAAGGAGAATACCTAGGAGAGAGGAGGAGGTGTGATGATGACAGCCACGGGAGGAGCTGCTGTCAGGGAGAGGGGATGAGAAGAAGAAAAGTTTGAAGTTGAAGAGCAGTGGACTGAACAGATGGCAGATGAGATCCAGAATGTATGGAACGGGACTCGGTGTCAGTAGTGGTTTGCAGCAGGGAATAAGATTGGGGAGGATAGGGAAGCCAAAGGAAGTGAGGAGAGGCCTGCGAGCTCCCCATCCCCTGGCCGTCTGCGGGCGGGTCTACCCCCCCCCCCCCCCCCCCCCAGGCCAGAACCGGGCCCCCTGCAGCTCCTGCTGGGATGCAGCACACCTGGAGGAAGGCTTCACTCAGCCAAATACTTGCTAGCAAATTACTGGTAACTCGGAACCAGTCCTGCCTGCTTTATAAGCATTCAACTTGCAAGGCGTCAGGAATATGACTTCCAAAATGATCTGGAAAACGCCTGACACATTTATTTATTTAAAAACATGTATTACCCACCCTCCAGTGCTCGGGGCGAGGTACAAAAAACAAATCCCTGCAAACTGTTACTATTTGAAAGCAGCTGTGCTAGGAATTTTCTAATTCTCAATCTGTTTCTCAGCTCTGTTGCTTCTTTGTTTTGATCTTATTCCTGTCGTCTTTCTTTTGTATTGTAAAATATTTTCATGTTTTTATAGTTTAAAAAGTGTCCACCAATGAGTCCACGCTTCAGCTGTATCTGTTTTCCATGTGTTAGTGTGACGCCTGCATGGGGCTCTGAAGAAGGTCTGCTCTTCAGCTGTCTGTGCTGTATTCATGTATTACTTGTATTAAAAAAGCAGAATATAAATCTAAATAAAATGCGATGCATGCATGGGGCTGTTATGAATATCTGCTCTTGAGCTATCTGTGCTGTATTCATGTATTACTTGTATTAATATGATGCATGCATGGGGCTGTTATGAATATCTGCTCTTCAGCTTTCTGTGCTGTATTCCTGTATTACTTGTATTAAAAAAGCTGTCTGTGCTGTATTCATGTGTTCCTTGTATTAGTGCGATGCATGCATGGGGCTGTTATGAAGATTCACTCTCTTTTGCAGTATTCATGCTTTATATGCATCAGTGAGTTGGCTGCATGGGGCTCTGATGAAGATCCTCTCTTCAGCTGTCTGTGCTGTATTCATGGTTTCTATTTCTGTTTCTGTTTGGCTGTGCGTGTTTCAGTGTGATGATGCCTGCATGGGGCTGTGCTGATAATCAGCATGTAGGGCTGTGATATAGTTAGATTCATACTGGTAGGAGCAGCTTGTAGATAGTAACTTTTTTTTTAGGTATAACCATTAATACCTCCTTGGGAATGAAGTGAAAAGTAAATAATATGATCTAACTGAATTTAGCTGCCAGCTGTCCCCAGCAATAGCACCTCCATGTCGCTCTCTGTACACATGTGGTAAGGCCCTGCTTCTTCTATACGTAGGTGGTTACTCGATACCCCTCAGCACTGGAAGGCAAACATCATATGTCTTGTAAGTATTTTCACAGATCTGTGCAGCTCAGACATTTTTGGAATGCCTGGCTCGGGGGGCGGGAAGCTTTTCTCCTGTTGAAGGACTAAGAAGCACGTCCTCTCCTGTATCTACCCACACACATATGCACATACATACACACGCTCACATTCACGCACACACACACACACACATGCATGTGCACATACACATACATTCATACACACCCATATGCATATACATACACAAGTGAGAGTTTGCAGACACACGTGCACACATATACACATGTGTACATACACACAAGCGTGCACATACACACACATGCACATATGTACATATGCTCATGTTTGCGCACACACACACACACATTTACACATGTGCACATACACACACACAAGCACACACACATATACACACACATGCACATACATACACACGCATATGTATGCGCATCCACACACATACACGTGCACATACATACACGTGCATGTGCGTACAAATGCACGTGTGCACACATATAGAAGTGTGCACATACACACATACACACACATATGCACATACATACACAAGTGCACGTTTGCAGACACACATATGTGTACACATATACACATATGCACACACACATATGCACATAAATACACATACATATGCACATACATACACAAGTGCACGTTTGCAGACACACACACATGTACACATATACACATATGCACACACACACATATGCACATAAATACACATACATATGCACATACATACACAAGTGCACGTTTGCAGACATACACATGTGCACACACACATATGCACATAAATACACATACATATGCACATACATACACAAGTGCACGTTTGCAGACACACACATATGCACACACACATATGCACATAAATACACATACATATGCACATACATACACAAGTGCACGTTTGCAGACATACACACGTGCACACATATACACATGTGCACACACACACATATGCACATACATACACACGCTCACGTTCGCGCGCACACACACACACACACCCCTCCTCTTCTGCTAGGAGAGCTGAAAGTTAAGCTGTATGCAGGAGTAGGCAGGGTGCACGTTATCCCAAGCCCTCAAGGTATCCTGAGTCAGAAAGGCCTCCGTTCCCTCGCTCCTGTGGGGCTTTCCCAGCACGAGCTGCACAGTTGGGAAAACTTTTCAGTTTGAAAGGAGAAGAGTGCATGGAAAAAACTGTGCAAGAAAGCTCTTGAGCGGGACTTTTTCTCCAGAGGGATCAGGCAGAGGCCTCCCAAGGCTTTCTGTATAATATTTTTGGTAGATTTTTTTCCCTTCTGAAAGCTTCAGGAAATGAAATGCTGCGGGGAAAGACGTGGTCACGTCAGACGGAATGAAGGTTTTCTGCACATTTTCACTGCCTGAGTTTGGTGCAGCTCCTATCACAGCCGTGTAGGGCCCAACTCACCCTGTGGAGGACGAATAGCAGGAAGCGTCTGGGCTGGGCTGCAGAGCCACTCTCACAAGACGGGAGAAAGACTGATACATCACGAATTTCCAGCATAGCTCTCTGCTTCAACGGCAGGGGAAAAGAAAAACTGATACTTCACGCATATCCAGCATAACTTCAACGGCAGGGGAGAAGAAAAAAGGATTCACACTCACAAAGCGGGGAGTAGCTGGCTTGTTACGGCGGTTACTACCCCAAACCAAATGTGCCTGATACTTCACTTTAGATGCATATCCAGCATAGCTCCCTGCTTCAACGGCAGGGGAGAAGATAAACAACCAATAAGGGCTGTATAACATAGTCTGGGTAAAAACAAATAAGCATGGGTGTAGCTTGCTTATTGCGGCGGTTACTACCCCTACTACCTCTAACTAATCAAGCTAGATATTTCACTTGGATGCAGCTCCATCACCGCTCTCTACATTAATGGCGGGGGTGGAAGGGAATTAGAACCAAGAGCTAAGAGAAACAGATAAGTATGGGAGAAGAAATGAGGGAAGCTTGCTGGGCAGACTGGATGGGCCATTTGGTCTTCTTCTGCCGTCATTTCTATGTTTCTATGTTATGTTTCTATGTTTGAGGAAGAAAAGATCTTTATCAGAGCCTGATAAGATATAGGACGAGCCAGCACAGACACTCAGTCACCCATGCACACCTGTGTCTGTGATCTGCCTCCCCGAGCACAGAATACCTGAGGCAGGTAGACGTTCAGCCTGCTGCAGCCACAGGCGTGAGCGCTGACTCCACTGTCTCTGGTTTCTTAGGGAAGAGGCAGGAACTGGGCCCTGCCAGGCCTCTGCACGCTTGCCCTTGTGTAGAGCAGAGGACCTGAGAAAGCTGAGCTGCCAGATTTTAGTCTGCTCCATAAATGTTTCTTTGCCTTCTGGTGCTGTTGACATATCATAATTTCATCTTGAGGAAAAGTAATAAAATACACTACACCAGCATGAGGTTTTGCCCCCTTACCTGGCTGGTAGCGCTGTTGCATGTGCTTTTGCCCTGTTACTTGGCTGGTAGCGCTGTTGCATGTGCTTTTGCCCCGTTACCTGGCTGGTAGCACTGTTGCATGTGCTTTTGCCCCCTTACCTGGCTGGTAGCGCTGTTGCATGTGCTTTTGCCCCGTTACCTGGCTGGTAGCACTGTTGCATGTGCTTCTGCCCCGTTACCTGGCTGGTAGCACTGTTGCATGTGCTTCTGCCCCGTTACCTGGCTGGTAGCGCTGTTGCATGTGCTTTTGCCCCCTTACCTGGCTGGTAGCACTGTTGCATGTGCTTCTGCCCTGTTACCTGGCTGGTAGCACAGGTAGCACTGTTGCATGTGCTTCTGCCCCGTTACCTGGCTGGTAGCGCTGTTGCATGTGCTTTTGCCCTGTTATCTGGCTGGTAGCGCTGTTGCATGTGCTTTTGCCCTGTTACCTGGCTGGTAGCACTGCTGCATGTGCCTCTGCCCCGTTACCTGGCTGGTAGCGCTGTTGCATGCGCTTTTGCCCTGTTACCTGGCTGGTAGCGCTGTTGCATGTGCTTTTGCCCTGTTACCTGGCTGGTAGCGCTGTTGCATGTGCTTCTGCCCTGTTACCTGGCTGGTAGCACTGTTGCATGTGCCTCTGCCCCGTTACCTGGCTGGTAGCGCTGTTGCATGTGCTTTTGCCCTGTTACCTGGCTGGTAGCACTGTTGCATGTGCTTTTGCCCTGTTACCTGGCTGGTAGCGTTGTTGCATGTGCTTCTGCCCCGTTACCTGGCTGGTAGCGTTGTTGCATGTGCTTTTGCCCCGTTACCTGGCTGGTAGAACTGTTGCATGTGCTTTTGCCCTGTTACTTGGCTGGTAGCACTGTTGCATGTGCTTCTGCCCTGTTACCTGGCTGGTAGCACTGTTGCATGTGCTTTTGCCCCCTTACCTGGCTGGTAGCGCTGTTGCATGTGCTTTTGCCCTGTTACTTGGCTGGTAGCGCTGTTGCATGTGCTTTTGCCCCGTTACCTGGCTGGTAGCACTGTTGCATGTGCTTTTGCCCCGTTACCTGGCTGGTAGCGCTGTTGCATGTGCTTTTGCCCCGTTACCTGGCTGGTAGCACTGTTGCATGTGCTTTTGCCCCGTTACCTGGCTGGTAGCACTGTTGCATGTGCTTCTGCCCTGTTACCTGGCTGGTAGCACTGTTGCATGTGCTTTTGCCCTGTTACTTGGCTGGTAGCGCTGTTGCATGTGCTTTTGCCCCGTTACCTGGCTGGTAGCACTGTTGCATGTGCTTTTGCCCCGTTACCTGGCTGGTAGCACTGTTGCATGTGCTTCTGCCCTGTTACCTGGCTGGTAGCACAGGTAGCACTGTTGCATGTGCTTCTGCCCCGTTACCTGGCTGGTAGCGCTGTTGCATGTGCTTTTGCCCCGTTACCTGGCTGGTAGCGCTGTTGCATGTGCTTCTGCCCTGTTACCTGGCTGGTAGCACTGTTGCATGTGCTTTTGCCCCGTTACCTGGCTGGTAGCGCTGTTGCATGTGCTTCTGCCCTGTTACCTGGCTGGTAGCACTGTTGCATGTGCTTTTGCCCCGTTACCTGGCTGGTAGCGCTGTTGCAAGTGCTTCTGCCCCGTTACCTGGCTGGTAGCACTGTTGCATGTGCTTCTGCCCTGTTACCTGGCTGGTAGCACTGTTGCATGTGCTTTTGCCCCCTTACCTGACTGGTAGCACAGGTAGCACTGTTGCATGTGCTTCTGCCCCGTTACCTGGCTGGTAGCGCTGTTGCATGTGCTTTTGCCCCGTTACCTGGCTGGTAGCGCTGTTGCATGTGCTTCTGCCCTGTTACCTGGCTGGTAGCACTGTTGCATGTGCTTTTGCCCCGTTACCTGGCTGGTAGCACTGTTGCATGTGCTTCTGCCCCTGTTACCTGGCTGGTAGCGCTGTTGCATGTGCTTCTGCCCCGTTACCTGGCTGGTAGCACTGTTGCATGTGCTTCTGCCCCGTTACCTGGCTGGTAGCACTGTTGCATGTGCTTCTGCCCCGTTACCTGGCTGGTAGCGCTGTTGCAATGTGCTTCTGCCCCGTTACCTGGCTGGTAGCACTGTTGCATGTGCTTCTGCCCCGTTACCTGGCTGGTAGCGCTGTTGCATGTGCTTCTGCCCCTGTTACTTGGCTGGTAGCGCTGTTGCATGTGCTTCTGCCCCGTTACCTGGCTGGTAGCGCTGTTGCATGTGCCTTTGCCCCGTTACCTGGCTGGTAGCGCTGTTGCATGTGCCTTTGCCCCGTTACCTGGCTGGTAGCGCTGTTTCATGTGCTTTTGCCCCGTTACCTGGCTGGTAGCGCTGTTGCATGTGCCTTTGCCCCGTTACCTGGCTGGTAGCGTTGTTGCATGCGCTTTTGCCCCGTTACCTGGCTGGTAGCGCTGTTGCATGCGCTTTTGCCCCGTTACCTGGCTGGTAGCGCTGTTGCATGCGCTTTTGCCCCGTTACCTGGCTGGTAGCGCTGTTGCATGCGCTTCCGCCCCGTTACCTGGCTGGTAGCGCTGTTGCATGCGCTTCTGCCCCGTTACCTGGCTGGTAGCGCTGTTGCATGTGCTTCTGCCCTGTTACCTGGTTGGTAGCACTGTTGCATGTGCTTTTGCCCCGTTACCTGGCTGGTAGCACTGTTGCATGTGCTTTTGCCCCGTTACCTGGCTGGTAGCGCTGTTGCATGTGCTTTTGCCCCGTTACCTGGCTGGTAGCACTGTTGCATGTGCTTTTGCCCCGTTACCTGGCTGGTAGCGCTGTTGCATGCGCTTCTGCCCCGTTACCTGGCTGGTAGCGCTGTTGCATGTGCTTTTGCCCTGTTACTTGGCTAATGACGAGGCATGACCTTGTAGGTTCTACGTGGCTGGAGACTCCAAAATCCCACGCCGGAGAGTGGAGGGGCCAGTGAATGTGAGCTGGTGATAAAACCTGCCTGCTCAGCTTTAAGCACCCCAGCATTTGGGCCGGTGTCACTCCAGCAGCACCGAGGCCAGGGCTGCCAGACCCTAACAAACGCTCTAAGGCGCACACTCCCCTGCAGACAGACAGACAGACACTCAGGGCTGTCCTGAAACCTTTCCCCCTTGCTGCCTCCCCTGCCCTTATGTAAACTCAGCCAGCAAGAGGGGAAGGGCAGGCAGGGTCGTCATTGCTCCCTGGTGAGCTGCCGAACTGTTTTTACATCCCTCTTCTTCTCTAAATAAGGACCCTGCCTGCCAGGCATACCAGCATCCGACCAATTTGGATCCTGGAAAGGCCCCCCTTTCGCATTCAGCAGCCCCTGCGGGCGGCACCTCCTCTCCCACATGACGGCATCCATCAGGAGAGCGTCCCAGCGCTGCTGCCGCCCGGACGATTTACCTTGGCAGATCAGAGGGGATGGCATGGGGTGCGACAGCGCCTGACTGCTAGGGACAGGTCAAAGCAAATAGATCTGGGCGTCCCGGGCAGAGAGCAGGAGCCACAGAAGATGGTCCCCGCCACCGGGAGCTCTGCCGCTGCTCTCTTTCCCTCCCTCACCCTGCTGCTCCCGGGCTTCGGTTTCATGTCAGCGGTCTTCATCTGCCTTCCAAAAATAAGCCAGGGCCGCCATGCCGCAGGGAGCGAAACACCAAGGGTGGTATTTTTAGGGCCACCGATTCCGACCACGTGTGCCCGGGAGGGGAACCGGATGGCTCCTGCACCGAGGTTACTCCTCACTATGTCCTTCGAGGCCGGCGCTCACTGGACGTTGCCTGCCGTGCTCCTCCTGGGCTTCCTGGCCGGGATCGTGCCCTCCTACCCTCTCCTGCCCAGAGGAACCAGCGGGACGCTGCTGCAGAGGGGATGGGGGTCCCTGGCTGGGATGTCGGGGGAGAGGTCCGGCGTGAACTGGGAGAGCGACTACTTGCTGGGAATTAAGAGGCTGCGGAGGCTTTACTGCAACGTGGGCATTGGGTTCCACCTGCAGGTCCTGCCGGACGGAGGGATAAGCGGGGTGCACAGCGAAGACCCGTACAGTGAGTTGCGAGTGGAATCGGCGTCGCGCCGCGGATGCCGGCAGCAGTAATCGCCCCCACGCAGAACACCAAATGTTTGCTCTTTCGTATATTCCCCAGGCTGAGCTGCATCTGTCGCCTTTTAAAAGTCCCTCAGGATCATCCGGTGCTAAGAAACCTCCAGGCTCAGGCACATGTCAGGGATTCTTGGCCAAAATTAGATGGCCACTTTATTTTTACTGCTGCTCTCCTTAACGGACGGACGGACGGGGAAGGGAGAGCCGGGACGCGTTTCTGCTCTACAGGAAAGGGGTCCAGAGGGGCTTTTCCCATGCTTAATGCATCTGGCGCTCAATGAATTTCCCTGGTGGTGCTCGGGGTCTGCGTTGGGTCGGAGGCTTTCGGGCTGCGGTGTGCAGAACCCCCCCTCCCCCCTTAGACGTGCTGAGGACCCCCTCGCTGGGACCTCGGACCTTCCGCTTCCCCCGACCTTCCTTTCGCAGGGGAAGCGCTGTCCTGGGGCATTGCTGGCGCGCAGAGGAAGCAGCACCTGCCCCCCTTCCCCCCCCCCCCCCCGGACAACATTGAAAACCTCCTTTTTCTCTCCCCCAGGTCTGCTGGAAATCTCCACGGTGGAACGCGGCGTCGTCAGCCTGTACGGCGTGAAAAGCCAGGTCTTTGTGGCCATGAGCAGCAGGGGCAGGCTGTACGCCACGGTGAGTAGCGAGCAAGGGAAGGGGGCTTGGGGGGGGGGGAGGGGGGCAGGGGCAGGACGCGGGTCCCCGGTGAAAGTCTGCAGGAAGGGGAGCCAGACCCGGGTAAAGGGGGGGAGCTCGCCGATTGCAGCCTGCCTTCCGGGGGTGGGTGGGCGGCGGCGGAGGAGGAGCGGATCCGAAGGAGCCCACCCCCCCCCCCCACACCCCACCCTGCGCCGACGCCTCCTGCTCCCCCTCCGCCTTCCAAATTTCGTGTCGATAAGAAACCAAACCGAAACGGGGGTGCGGTGGGGAACCCTGAGGCTTCAGACCAGGGTGGGGGGGGGGGGGGTCTCCTACGCATGGATCGTTGACGCCCCACCCCGGAGAGCAGGCTGGATCAGCTCCGAGTGCAAGTTCTCCCACGCATGCACAGAATGACCCCCCTCGATATTCCTGCCCTCCAGGCGGGAAGCTCAGGATAGGAACCTGCTTCTTCCCAGCCCAGTCAGACCCAAAAAACGCCTCCTGTATTTGTGCAATTAGACCGTTCGCCGAAACACGCGGACGGTGCCGGGCGCGAGCTGTCTGCCGGGGCCCCCAGCAGCTGGGACCCAAGCTGTGGCTTCCGATGGGGCTTCCTAAGAAGCAGGAGTTACCCCCTCCCCCCTGCAGGGAGACGGCCTGGAGAAAGCAACAGCCGTGTACACAGCACTGCACTGCCCGGCAGCAGGCAGGGGGACCCTCCGTGGGAGCATGCGAAGGATCTGGAAAGTCCAGGCAGTGTCCGTCTCCTCCCGGGGTCACATCCAAGCTCACGCAGGCCCCTGCATTCCCGTCCTTGTCCTGAGCGGCGCTGACCTGCAGCCCAGGTGCAGCTGAAGGACGAGGCCACAAGGTCGCCAGGGTGCTCGGAAACGTTTCTCAGCCTCCCAGAGACAGGTGCTGGGTCGTGACCTTCACGCCCCCCAGGCCCAAACGTGTTTCCGAGCCCTGACATCAATGGCCCTTCCAGTGCTGCGGGTTCAGGGGCAGCGTCGCTTCTGGGCGTTGCAGGACACTCGGTCCCCTGACAAATGATCCCAGAGTTTCCTGCATTCGGCCGCCTCTCGCCCTGCTCAGGACCCACGGAAGAGGCTGATGCGGCCAGAACCCTTCTCTCAAGCGACGGAGCAAAGTGAGCGACTCTGCGCCTTGCTAGAGCAATCACTGACCTGCAGCAAACCTACGAAGAGCCACAGCCCGGCCCGGTCTGTAAACAAAGGATGCCCAGTAAAACTGAGCTGATGGGAAGTGTCCGCGTCCCGATTTGACAGCCTAAGGGCGCGGCCTCCTCCTCTGCCTCTCCATAGGAGGAGACCCGTGGGCCCTGCACACAGCACAGCCAAGCAGGGGTCAAAGAGAGCCCTTTCAACCTTTCAAATCCGGACTACTCAGTTCTCCGGGAGGAGCATCCCGGCTTTCCTAGTACCCCAGGGGTTCATCCTGAAGCATTCATGATCTTTCCTACCTGGCAAAGCCAAAATGTGACTTTGCTACCCAAAAAGGTTGAATTTAAGATCAAATTCCAGGTCAGCCTGATTCGGGGCTTGTGAGGCTGGAGCTGGGCCAGCACTCGCTCATCTTCACCATCACCAGCCTCGAGCTTCTCATCCGCTCTCTGGCAGCGGGCGAGCCTGAAGGGCCGTCAAGCCCAGCGTCCCGTTTCTGGCCGCGGCCAGTCCAGGTCACAGGATCCCGACGAACAGAGCCAAAGCCTTCCGACTCATAGCCGAGGGTGAGCGTCGGCTTTCCCAGGTCCACCTGGCCTGGAAGGGTTTGTGGAGTTTCCTGCAGGAACTCTGTTTTTATCCGGCTTCGCTCACCGCTTTCACCACGTCCTCTGGCCACGGATTCCACAGTTTAACTAGTTTCATTTATTTACTTATCTTTTTTTTTTTTTACCATGAATGGCCTCAAAGTGGATTACAAGAAATGTAAAGTCGCATTAGATGAACAATATTGGTTGAGGGCTGTGTATTTAAAGTCAGATTCTTTTTCTTCCTGCTGTAGAGATAGGGAGATCACTGCTGATAGCTCTCAGAGCTGCCCAGAGCCATTTAATCCTCTCAGCACCTCGGTCTCCCTTCTCCGCTTGTCCTGCTACCGTTTTTATTTTTTTGAGTTGTAGTGAGCAGAGCTGCGCACACCGCTCAAGGTGTGCTCACAGGATGGCTCGATGGGATGGCAGTATATCTCACCTTTTATTTTCCAATCTTGTCCTTGTAATGCCATAAATTCTATTTCCTTATCTGACCGCACACCGAGCCAAGGATTTCAGAGTATTTCTCCGCGCCGACTCCCAAGGTCCTTTTCCTGGGCGGCAGCGTGGAACTACGATTCGGATTATTCGTCCCTGGGTGCATTCACTTGGCACTCGTCCACATTAAATCTGATCAGCTCGTTCACCCCTCCCTTTTCCGGATCACATGTAAATCTATTGAAAAGCACCTGCAAACATGACAGCAGGAGATGTTGGAGTCAGAGATGCAAAAGGCTCACTACGGATTTATACTGCACGATGCACTGAATGTTTGCCATCAGGCCGGTGGTGGCTTTAGTTTGAGAGTAAACACGAGAACTGAAGGGCCTGTGCTCACTACATCCAGGCACGTTTTTTACTGCAAAAATAACAGCTGCATCTCTGACAGCTTTACAACGAGATTACGGTGAATTGATTGGTTTGTAAGTAAGTAGGAAGGGGGCATGGCCGGGCTGTGCTTTAGGAGAAGTCCTGAGCATGAGGTCAAGCCTTCTGTCTGCTGACCGTCTGCTTGGCCTTGCTACAACTTTGTCTTATTCTGGCTTTCCTGATAAACAAACTTGAAGAGGAAACAGAAGCAGGAGGTGAAATAAAGCAGCATTTTAGTGGAAAACTGACAAATCCAGTATTTGCACTTTTTTTTTTTTGCTTTTAAGTTAAATATAAACATTTTCCTTCTTGCTCTTAACAAAATAAATTAAACCTCCTTAGGAAGTCCGATTTTTCTTTCTCCTTTTCTAGTGCAAAAATTAGCAATTAGTAATAATAAATCTTTGTAATGGTGTCACAGAGCTCCTCATGCAAGAAACTTGGAGTCACAGAACTAGAGTTAAAGTAGTGAGTGCAACAGGTGGTCCCGATCCTTACCGAATTAGCAGTGAGGGGAGAGATTTATCACTGGATGCACTTGGAGGCATCGCATGTCATCTGAAGAGGCAGGTTCTTCCCCTGTAAAAAGACAGAGATAGGGATAGAGAAAGAGATAGAGTGTTGTGTGTATGTGTGTGTGCGCGAGTGAGTGAGTGTGTGTGTGTGCAAGTGAGTGAGTGTGTGTGAGTGTGTGTGTGAGTGTGTTTGTGTGTGTGCGAGTGTGTATGAGTGTGTGTGGGAGTGAGTGTGTATAAGTGTGTGTGTGTGTGAGTGAGTGTGTGTGTGTGTGAGAGTGTGTATGAGTGTATGTGTGTGCGAGTGTGTGTGTGTGCAAGTGAGTGAGTGTGTGTGAGTGTGTGTGTGTGAGAGTGCGTTTATGTGTGTGTGAGTGTGTATGAGTGTATGTGTGTGTGTGAGTGTGAGTGTGTGTGTGCGAGTGTGTGTGTGCGTGCGAGTGAATGAGTGTGTGTGAGTGTGTATGAGTGTGTGTGCAAGTGTGTGTGTGCGAGTGAGTGTGTGTGTGTGTGTGAGAGTGAGTGTGTGGGAGTCTCCTTTAAGCTCCCGGCAGAGCCTGCCCCTAAAAGAATCAGAAGGCCCTGAGCAAAGACTGAAAGACAAAGCTCCTTCTTAAAAAAAAAAAAAAAAAGAGTGCCTCATAAGCAACTCCTGGGTTAGATCCCGAAGAAAAGAGAACTAAAGGTGAGCACATGGGCTGCAGGTGAGGTCGTGTTGTGCTGGTATCTGTGACTCACTTTCCTCCTTTCATCGGGTCCATGCACAAGTTCTTAGTAAAAGCGTCTTCATTGCTCTGATCCCAACTAGTTCTGTAAGAGAGGTTAGAGACAAACATCTGGAGCAGAGGTTGGATGCTGTGTAAGAGAGGCAGACGCCTGGACCATGCGATAGAGACTGTGTGAGGCAACGAGCTGCCTGGGGCAGGGGTCAGGTGACCTCTCTATCCAGGTATTCTTCGAATTTCCCACTCCAGAGTGACCAGTTTTCAGAACCTGCTTTGTCAGCTGTTGTGGTCCAGATGTGAAGGGAGGGGCGAGTCATTTGAGCGTAGAGTCGAACAGATAACTTATGCTATAGGAAATCCAACCAACCATAGGCAAATAGTGTTGCGCTTTGAATGAAACAGCTCGGTCAGGAATGCAACGTGTTTATTCACTGTGAGAGACTTTAATATCCCTTCATTTAGACTTGTTGAGCAGGAAAGCCGGATTAAGACAAATGCTTTGATTTGGGAGGTCGCAGCGTTCAGGATTTTATCTCCAGGCGTTTTCCACGCTCTTCAGGCTCCTGCTGGAAGTTCACTCCAAGACGCCGGCGCACTACACGCAAATGACTTTCTGCCTCATTCAGGATTTCATTTGGGGGAAAAAAAAAATCTGCCTCCCCGATGGGTAACCTGGTGCAAGACGTTTTCCTGTCCTGCGACATTTCAGCAGGCATCTGCTTTTTTACTTTCCTAACCATTCCTCGTGCGGTGTTTGTGGCAGGGCAGGCACCCGATCTCTTGGTGGGGGAAATCTGGCAGGAGGCATTGAAACGTCCCGCAGCCTCTCCTGGCTGAATCCAAGCCTCCTGCACTCAGGGGCCTGCGGAAAGAAAGCCTTCCCTGCCACAAATCATTTCCTGTCCAGCTCCTCGGGGGCGGGGTAACTTAAAGGGGCAAAAAACTGGTGCAGGCTTTGCAGAGAGAGAGAGCGCCAGGTTTTCTTGGGGCTAAGACAGAATTAGTGGGGTGATGGGCCCTGCTCCCCTTTGAGTTTGGCGCGAAGGAGCTCGCGGCAGAAGGTGTGTAACACAATGATCGTGTTTTGTCGCCTCCCTCACTGTGCGTTCCTCTTCCCTTCCAGGCACATTTCCAGGACGAATGCAAGTTCAGGGAAACGCTGCTGCCCAACCACTACAACGCCTACGAATCGAGAGCCTACCGAGGGGCCTACATAGGACTGAGCAAGCACGGCAGGGTGAAGAGGGGCAACAAAGTCTCCCCAGCCATGAGCGCCACCCACTTTCTGCCCCGGATCTGAGGATGAGTGGCAGAGTAGCACAGAAATGTAGATTTCCTTTTGCACACACGTGAATGCCCTCCCAGGTAAAAATATTTTACGCCCTTTGCGGACAGACGGATATTTGGGTGGATGCCATGGGTGTAACCTTCAGGGCTCGGTAGCCACCCTGGGCACCAGAGACTGTAGAAGGGCAACGAACGCTTCCCCTTGCCTCAGACGGTGACCTCGTATTTCACACGCGTGTGCTTGCGTGCAGAGAGGTCGCACGGGGCACGGGTACGGCCTGGCAGAGCGCTGCTTGACCCTGGAGGGCGCTGATTGGTTGGAAGAGGTCCTGCAGCCGGGCAGTAACACTACATTCAGCAACGGTGCTGCCATCCCAGGACGTCTCCACCCACAGAAATCCTGTTTCACAAGTGCACCCGGACAGCCCAGAGAGGAGGGATAGATGTGAATGCATTTTCCAGGCAGGTGTAAGGTGTAACTGGGACATCCCACGGCACGGGCTGGTGAGAGAGAGGGCCAGGGGAGAGTCGAAGGCCCCGGCGATCAGCACCCCCTCCCCCTGTCCCAAAAAGCACCCAGAGGGATCTGTGTTAAATACTGTGCATGCCTTTCCACCAGCCAAGAGCCCCTGCATCCATGCAGGCTCCCGAACGCTTTCACCCCCGGGGTGCGTTCCCCGCGATGCTCATTTAATGCCTTAGGCTGCCGGATGAGAGGGCAAGCTGTCTGTCACATCCTGGGGTCAGAGGTCCAGCCCTGGCCCCACACCCTGTCCCAGGCATTGTGAGATGGGAAGAGCACCACGGTCGGCAAGGGAAAGCGAGGCCCATCCAGCGAGCGCAACCAGTCCCCTCCCCCCCGCGCCCCCATTTCTGGGCTCTGCTGCTTCCCGCCAGCGCTTCCATCTGCTCTTAGTGTCCCTGTTGGATCGGTGATGGTCCTTCCCTCCCCAGGTGCCTGTGTGCTGTGTGCAGGGTAATGCCCACCTGCCCGGGGATCAGCCCGGCAGCCCCCTCCCCATCCGTCAGGAAATGCCCCAGTGCCCCCTGTGCGGAGCGGGGTTATCTGAACATCTGCTCCGCCAGCGCTCTTAATGCCCCCTCGTCTGATTGATCACAGCCCCCGTTTTATTCCGATTAATCGACTCGGATGGCGCCAGGAGGGCTGAGTCCCTACGACTTCAGTGACTGCTTGCAGTTTTGGGGGGGGGGGGGGACGCACCTGACGTTTTTGACTTAAAACTCTGGTGGAAAGCTCTGGCGCGTCCCTGAGCGGGGTGGAGGGTCACATTCTGCCCTGAGGACAGGGAAGGGCTGGCGGGGTGGAAGCTCCTGGCGGGAGAAAGTGTCCTGACATCTGTTTGCAGCCTGGCTGCAGGTCCCTGGGAAGGTGAGGAAATCTCCCTAACACGGCCGGGGCAGTGCAAGAGGAAGCAGCAGAGCCCAGAACCAGGCGAGAGCCCAGAATCAGGCCTGAGCCGAGCCGGGCCTGCAACCCTCTGATCCGCCTCGCCCTGCTCACCTTTAGGAATTTACCTTCCCGTCCTGCCTCGCTCGTTTGGAAATAAGGGACTGGGGGCTTTTCCTGTGCTTTGCCAGCTAACGATAGAAATGTGTGGAAAATAATAGCCGGAGTGCCAGCCCCTGACAGACCCGGCCAGGCCCTCGGGGGTCAGACGGCTCACGGGCTGCGCTAGGCATTAGCGACCTCGCGCCAGAGGTGCAGGGAGTTGCAGCTGTTTGCAGCTGCTGTGCTGCTTGCAGGTTGCCACTGTTGGATAAAAGTGTTTTGCGGGTCTGTGAAATGTTTGAGACAGAGGGTTACGGTGTTAGTGATAAGGTTAATATGTCTCCCTCGGGCTGCCTCGTCATGGCTGATCTGTGACCTGCAGCTTGCTTGTGCCCAGTTCAGGGCGCACTGTTGTGTATGGCAGAGACAACTTGGACCACAAAGGTCGGGCTGCGCTCTGTGTGCATTTGGTGTCATCAGATGATAGGGCGGTCAGTACTGAGCTGAGCCATCAGGAAGAAGACATCCTGAGCAACGTAGAGTGCAAAGCCCCGGGACAGCATCTAGCATTCAGGTCAGACGAGATCTCTTTTATGTTAGGAGCGAGAACACGGGGCTCGGCACCCCAAGCCTAGAGCGGGAGAGAGCAGCTGGGATGTCCGGCCGATGAGTGCGGACAGCCTCCCTGCTCACACCCGGTTTATCTCGTGAGACTCACTCTTTGCACTGAAAGAGAGAGTTGGTGTCTTGTCTCTTACCTGCAAGGTTAGGCCAGGCCGCCCCTCAGAGAGGGAAGGCAGATGCGAAGCTGGCAGAATGATTAAATATGATATGCGCCTACTGTTCACCGTATTACCTGGAAGATGACCTGTGAGCTCTGTGTCATCTGGACAGGCTGATCCAGTCCTGAGCTCACACCCCTGCATCCTTGGGTTTGGAGCATGGATGATGAAGTATGGGGGGCTAAGACCGGGGACTGGCTCAGCCCGTTTCTTTGGATACGGAGTTATCTGGTCACGTCTGCAGTCTGCTTCCTATTAACTGCTCGGGCTTGCGAGAATCCTGAGCAGTTGCAATCCATTTACAAGCTGGAGCCAGAGGGCTGGGTTCGAATCCCGCCAGGGCACGCAGGAGGCCACTGCACACTGGCCTGTTTTCCCTTAATCCTCACAGCCAGTGCAGGGAGAGGACGCCATTTCCTCAACTCCAATTAACCTGCTCAGCTGCTCAGGAAGTTAAATGGGCAGGCGCTCAACACAAAATTATGCAGAGCAGTTAGATCTCAGGCAGATTGTGATGAATTGCAGGAGGACTTTGCGAGACTGGAAGAAGGCATTTGACAAAGTTCCTCATGAGAGGCTTCTAGGAAAAGTAAAAAGTCATGGGATAGGTGGCGATGTCCTTTCATGGATTGCAAACTGGTTAAAAGACAGGAAACAGAGAGTAGGATTAAATGGTCAATTTTCTCAGTGGAAAAGGGTAAATAGTGGAGTGCCTCAGGGATCTGTACTTGGACCGGTGCTTTTCAATATATTTATAAATGATCTGGAAAGAAATACGACGAGTGAGATAATCAAATTTGCAGATGACACAAAATTGTTCAGAGTAGTTAGATCGCAAGCAGACTGTGATACATTACAGGAGGACCTTGTGAGACTGGAAAATTGGGCATCGAAATTGCAGATGAAATTTAATGTGGATAAGTGCATGGTGATGCATACAAGGAAAAATAACCCATGCTATAGTTACACAATGTTAGGTTCCATATTAGATGCTACAACCCAAGAAAGAGATCTAGGCGTCATAGTGGATAACACATTGAAATCGTTGGTTCAGTGTGCTGCGGCAGTCAAAAAAGCAAACAGAATGTTGGGAATTATTAGGAAGGGAATGATGAATAAAATGGAAAATGTCATAATGCCTCTGTATCGCTCCATGGTGAGACCGCACCTTGAATACTGTGTACAATTCTGGTCGCCGTATCTCAAAAAAGATATAATTGCGATGGAGAAGGTACAGAGAAGGGCTACCAAAATGATAAGGGGAATGGAACAACTCCCCTATGAGGAAAGACTAAAGAGGTTAGGACTTTTCAGCTTGGAGAAGAGACGGCTGAGGGGGGATATGATAAGAGGTGTTTAAAATCATGAGAGGTCTAGAATGGGTAGATGTGAATCGGTTATTTACTCTTTCGGATAATAGAAAGATTAGGGGGCACTCCGTGAAGTTAGCATGGGGCACATTTAAAGACTAATCGGAGAAAGTTCTTTTTTACTCATTGCACAATTAAACTCTGGAATTTATTGCCAGAGGATGTGGTTAGTGCAGTTAGTGTAGCTGTGTTTAAAAAAGGATTGGATAAGTTCTTGGAGGAAAAGTCCATTACCTGCTATTAAGTTCACTTAGAGAATAGCCACTGCCATTAGCAATGGTAACATGGAATAGACTTAGTTTTTGGGTACTTGCCAGGTTCTTATGGCCTGGATTGGCCACTGTTGGAAACAGGATGCTGGGCTTGATGGACCCTTGGTCTGACCCAGTATGGCATTTTCTTATGTTCTTATTGGGCTTCCAAATGGCAGATGAAGTTTACCGTGGTCAAGTGCAAAGTGATGCATATAGGGAAAAATAACCCTTGCTGTAGTTACACGATGTTAAGTTCCATATTAGGTGCTACCACCCAGGAATGAGATCTGGGCGTCATAGTGGATAGATAATAAGTGAAATCGTCGGCTCAGTGTGCTGCGGCAGTCAAAAAAGCAAACAGAATGTTGGGAATTATTAGAAAGGGAATGGTGAATAAAATGGAAAATGTCATAATGCCTCTGTATCGCTCCATGGTGAGACCGCACCTTGAATACTGTGTACAATTCTGGTCGCCGCATCTCAAAAAAGATATAATTGCGATGGAGAAGGTACAGAGAAGGGCAACCAAAATGATAAGGGGAATGGAACAACTCCCCTATGAGGAAAGACTAAAGAGGTTAGGGCTGTTCAGTTTGGAGAAGAGACGAATGAGGAGGGATATGTTAGGTCTACAAAATCATGAAAGGACTTGAACAAGTTAATGTAAATCGGTTATTTACTCTCTCAGATAATAGAAGGACTAGGGGGCATTCCATGAAGTTAGCAAGTAGCTCATTTAAAAAAATTGAAGAAAATTATTTTTCACTCAGCGCATAGTTAAGCTCTAGAATTCATTGCCAGAGGATGTGGTTACAGCAATTAGTGTAACTGGGTTTAAAAAAGGTTTGGATAAGTTCCTAGAGGAGAAGTCCATAAACTGCTATGAAGGTAATTAATAAGCAATAGTAGCTTGTGATCTAT